>NC_000073.6:85981323-86581323 GCF_000001635.26 Mus musculus | reverse complement strand
ACAGGATTCTTAGGCAAACATCTCACTGTGTTCACATCTCCATTGTCCTAGAATCTCCACTGTAACTTGGGCTTTATTTTCACAGCTTCCTACAAAGATCTCCCTGGGCTATGATAAAGGAATATAATCCTGACACTCCTGCCTGACCTCATTGATATTCTTGAACATTTCTTTTGCCCAAAACTCTGACATTTTGCATGCCTGTAAATTAAGCACTGAATGGGTGATACCAATGTATTCTTGAGTTATTCTTTCAAGTTGAGAAATAATAACCTGGTGTTATCTACCATAGATAATGTGGCTTCTGAGTGCCTTCATAATAAAACCTGGGTAAATGGAACCAGAAAAAAGCTCCCTGAGAGGCTGTTTTGAGCAAGGAATCTCTTAGTTGCATTCTTAGCTCCATCACTCACATTTTTTAATAAACCGGGATGGTTGTAAAACACAAGTATTGATAAATAGAAACTGGTTTTCAAGGTACTTTTTCTATTGCATTAGTGCAAATTATGTAATTTCTAATTAGTTTTGATCATTTTTAATAACTACAGATGATTTCTCTGCATTCACTTTTCTACAACTTTCTCATTACAGATGATCTTTTTTTTCAGAAGCTGAAAAAAATTTTTAAATTAGTTTCCCCATTATAAACCTCAGTCTACAGGGTGATAAATAACCATGCCCAGCCTTAATTTTATACTGTACTAAAAGTTTCTCCATCAAACAACTTAGTCTATTTCTTCAAGTTCAATCCCACTGACGTACACACATGGACACAGCCAAATTAACACGCAGACCACAAAAAAATTTGCTGCTAATTTTCCACATCAAATGTCTGTGTTTCCTTCTAAAACCTCTTGAAATAGACATCTAATTTTGACATTTTCTCCTAGTTAACTGGTCTTCTCAATTTCTAGACCTTTTCAGTTTCAAAATTCCAAATTCTTACAACACACATATTCTTACAACACACCACTTCCAATATTCAACAAATTAAGACAAAAATGGAGCTGCAGGGCATAAAAGGTTAGGACAGAAATTATATGATTATATTATAATTCAAATGGAAACTAAACAATAAAATAAAAAATATCTTCAAAATCTTAAAAATGAAACAAAACAAGACGAATTCAGACCTCCCCTAAGTGCAGAAAGAACTGGGAACATAACATATAGTCTCACTGGATCTATTGTAACTTATATCCTATATGTTTAAATGGGGAGGTTAGATTCAAAGAAATTTTATTTCCCAGTATCCAGCATTATAAGAACCAGCAATAAGTGACTAATACTCATACATTGTAAAATTTTATTGGTATTGAGTTACCATGTTGTGAAATATTTTGTATTTTTAAAGATTTTTAAGTGTGATTTCTAAATGACATTTTGAAATAATTTTTATAAATATGCAAACACTAAGAAAAGGATTGAAAGACTTAAATATGTGTTTGTAAACTCATGAAACTGCAAGGTGACATTTGGATTTGAATGAAGGTATTGAAGAGAGCATGTTGATTGGCAATTTAATATTGGCAACAAAATGATCTGAGATAATATCTGTTACTAAGGCTTTCTAGTAGAAAGGGGACAGAAAAATAAAATAGCATATTTTGAGATTCAATTTATGATGTTCTCTTACCCTTTGCTTTTTATGGTCTTGGGCTAAGGGCCTACCTTTAGAGGAGGTGAAAATTTAATCAAATGTTGAATCTATAACAGCATTTATGAGGGTTTTTACTTATTGTAGTTTGGGATGATTTTGTGATGCAACTGTTTTAATTAAACTATTTTCTTGAAAGTCACACGGAAACAGTTGCCCTAAAGTTTTCTTACTATATTCATGATCTCACAATATTGTATTTCAGTCTTTATTAGTTTCCCAGCTGATGAAGACATGTTTGGAAAAATAAGCCAGAGGAAGAAATACATTTATCATGTGTGCACTCAAATATGTAGGTTTTAGCAAGAAAAATAATAAATAGAAGGAGAACACAGAATACTAGAGAGCAGCACTATGGCAAAAAGAAGTAGGGAAAAATAACATTTGTGAAGATGTCATAATCTGATTATTGTATGTGATTAATAGCAAGAAATTTCTCACAAACTGAAAAAAAACTCATGGATTCATTATCTTCCCCAATATATATATACAGCAATGGTTTCCTGAAAACAGCAAAAATAATTCTCAAAGGGTCAATATGTTTAGTTGAATATCAGAATTTTTTCAGTTTCTTTCTCATTAAACATAATTATCAACTCAGTATTCACCAAACATCATTGTAATATTCTGACGCAAGTCTTACCAGCTGTGCAAGCTTTTTGCACATGCTGGTATCTACTTTCATGAAACCACCCAGACTATTTTCACGTAGGATATCTCTTTTCTTTTTTATTACCAAACACTTTAATTTTAAATATGATATCAACCTAGTATTTGTTTTATTATTATCTTGTATTTCTTAGACAACAAAAGAAGGATTTTCATATGTTCTAATTTATAGTTTGTAAGTTAGAGCTTGTGGTTTTTAGGGGAACAATATGCAAACTGAAATATCTAAGTCTACTTTTCAGTGGCCATAATTAAGATAGTCCTGACAATAGCAATGGCAATTAATAGAGTCATTTGGAACACCATTCATAGTTCCTATGTTGTGAAGAATCTCTATTCCTCTTCTGCCAAGCCTTTTGACCCATAACTAAGGGAATTCCCAGAGGAAACTATTTGGATGCCTCAAGGATGACATCATGTGTCTTCTAAGAACATATCTCTGAACTAGCATTTTCCTGTAACTTGGACACTACAGGAAAAAGAAACTGAGAAAGAAGAAAGATTGTGGTCCTACCAAGTAAACAGAGCCTGCATCATGGCCTGTCTTGCAAGGAAGAGATGTCTTATTCCCTTTAAGTTAATGGAGAAATGTGGTCACTATGCAACTTTGCTGAAAAGGAATATTGAGAGAGTACATAAGTGATGATATTATGTTTGTTGAAAATTACAAAGTAAAACACCCAATGTAACTACAGTAAGGGAGAAATTGTACATTTCATTCCTCAGTTTTCTGCGTGTAATGTTGGGTTCATCCAGTTAACTGCCAATAGGACTTTGTGATTTTGAAAATGTTACTAAAGTGAGGCAATATTTTTCTTAAATATACATTCTGTATGTAGGGTGAATGATTCTTTTCTGTATGTTAAAACACAAATCTATGTTTGAGTTGATTTTTATGTTTCAGTCTTACTTTAATAAAATCTTCACTGATTTTTAATTCTTTTTCTGTTTTCCAATTTCTTCCTTATTTCCTTCAGCTGACATGTGTGCTATTCTGTCCTTGATAGGGAGAGCTATAGAACAATGATGTCATTTGGTAAAGTAATGTGGATTTTAGAAGGAGAGACATCAATTCGATACTTTTTTTTTCAAATAGCTTTTTTCTTAATAATGTGAAAACTATGCAAAACATGACTCCTAGTAGAGTCCCTCCTGACACCATCATACATAGGCCTCCCAGGAGTGTGACTCGCCTGCATCAGTAACCACTATGATGTGTTTGTATGTAGTGGAAAGCTGGGATAGAAAGAGAAGTGGGATGATTTGAGCATTATAAAGAGAATTGGCACTGGAGAGGAGCTGAAGAGGTCTGCAACCCTAAAGGTGGAACAACAATATGAACCAACCAGTACCCATAGAGCTCGTGTCTCTAGCTGCATAGGTAGCAGAAGATGACCTAGTTTGCCATCATTGGCAAGAGAGGCCCCTTGGTCATGCAAACTTCATATGCCCCAGTACAGGGAAACACCAGGACCAAGAGGTGGGAGTGGGTGGATAGGGGAGCAGGGCAGAGAGAGGGTATAGGGGACTTTTAGGATAGCATTTGAAGAAAATATCTAATAAAAAATTGAAAAAAACGAGAAGTTTTTTGTCATATTTTACAGGAAAGAAACTAAATAGGAAGTTAGATTCTGAGATTTCTTTCTTTCTTTCTTTCTTTCTTTCTTTCTTTTTTTCTTTCTTTCTTTCTTTTTTCTACTTTTTTTTCCTCCTTAGGTAAGAGAAGGAGGTCAAGAAAACAAATTGGGCCACAGGGCCTCAGGACTCATGGACTAAGGAGCAGCCTGGAACAGGATTCTTCCATTTTCATTTTGTGTTTTCAGCTGATCCAGTGCCACAAAACCCAGAGGTGATCCTGTGCCACATCACTCCATATCCAAATACTGTCAGGGGAGAGAGCTAGTTTCCCAAGAGTGCTGACACACCCGTGAGCATATGTAAGACTGCCAATTCTGCTCAAATGGACCTGCCTGGGAACCTCAATGCAAAGGAACTAAGAAGCACAGTTGATATGATCTTAATGGCAGGGGTGCAGGTAAGTGGCCTAAGAGTGAGAGTGATGGTCCTACCCTTTGCCACCTGCACAGTTGGGAGAGCTAGCAGCAGCTATTGAAGAGTACACCCTGGTCTTGTGCATGCCAGAGATGTAGTGGGCTTCACAATTCCTCTACCATCAAACCTATATCCTGGACTTTTTGTTGGCCAACTCTACTATCTATCTCATCTATGCACTGATAGACCTGACCTAAACAAGTAGGTTGTTCAAAACAGGAAAACAACAGGATATCTATGAGAGTTCCCCATGAGGATGCATTATTGACAGTGTAGGCAAGCCAGAGTACGGGAATTAGACTGGCTTTTAGAACAATTACAAAAAGCAATCAATTTAAAAAAATCTACTCATTATATTCCCTTATTTACGTTATATAATGACTTCACTATGGAACATGTAAGTCTTCTGCAGTCCTCAGATAAGAAGCAGTAATAAAGGAATATTTTCTTTAGTAGAAGAAGTATATGATTTTGAGTATAGTTTTATTTGCTCTAGGAAAACTGGCTTATGATTGTTTTTCCATGGAAAATGATTTGCTAATTTGTTGAATTATTTTCTATATAACCCACATCTTCACACTTGCAACTACACATATACAAACATTTTCTCCTTAGAGCTTTTTATTTTTACTCTCTAATCCCTATACTTTATATTGATCCCAAAACTAAGAGTATATCAAGGAAGCACCATACACCAGCCACATCATTCACAGGAACTTCCAGTATTGAGATCTCATCCCTTATTTTGCTGAAATGTTGTTTAACTCTTCACTTTCTTATTAATAGACATTTAAGTTCATGCATCGGGTTTGTGAGACTTCTCTTGTTTATAATTTTACAGTTGCAAAGCTCAGATTAAGGCTTTGAAGGGAAATCTTTTTATGGCTATTGGAAAGAAAAGAGTCCTTCACCCAAGTTCATTGGAATGCCCAGGTACAGCAACAATCCATCCATTCTACCAAATTTGGTCAATGGGTGAATATTTTGGATATAAATGGGTGTATTTGTTTCAATATTTTAGTAAGAATTAACTTTCAAAATGCTCTAACATCTGACAAAGAAAGATTTGTCTTTACAAAAAAATATTGTGTTTAAAATAAAATATGATACTGTGTTTTGAAGTTTAATCTGAGGGTTTCAAAATTTAATTTTAAGCAAGCTATATGCAAGAGGCAGCATCCAAGTATTAAAGAACAAATGTGACATTTGATATTAACTGAGTGTGATATAGAGTGTTCAGTTGATTGGGGCATGCAAAATTATCTCCTGTGGACTGTCTAAATGCTAGAATAAAAAATTCCAGCAGAAGAGGAAATAAATCAATTGTAGGTCAATGAAGAAAGAAATAGAAAGATAATACGATAATATCTCTCTCTCTCTCTCTCTCTCTCTCACACACACACACACACACACACACACACACACATACACACACACACAAAAACACGGGATGGAAGAAGCATACTTCAACAAATTCTAAGAAATTTATTTATTTTTTCTTCTATAACTTATATATCCCAGCAAAATCTTTCAAGGAGTATAAAACTTATAATGCAACTACATTCTGTTTTACTTTTTTACTTTTAGTGAATGATTGTATTTGTAAAATATGGGCTTCAACACATTTACATTTTAAAAAAAATATGTATTACAGGTAAAGAAATAGCAAATAATTCCTTAGAACCTACATATATTTGAAACTAAGGAACTTGTTATGTTTAAGCAAGCATGGTAATTTTTTCAGCAGGTTCTCTTAACTGATAGAAGACAATTTGTGGTTACAAAGAAAGAATAAGATATCTTAGTAATTATCTTACAAAGTAATCATATAAAAATTTTAAAATAATCACAAATATAAACTTTTATGTAAAAAGCAGTCATTGCTATTTTTAATCTTCAGGGTACATAAACACTAACAATTTTTATTAAATCTTATCAGAAAGCTGAGGATAAAAATTGAAATAAGAAATTATCATCTTGATGTCTAGCCTAGCTTCAGCACATGTCATGTAGGCTATTACTATCGAGTTGCCATTTTTCTTATTCCCTAAGTTTTAAAAATCCCCAGCTCAACTATTAAGAGTGTGCCTTCCTGAAATTCAGTTTTTTTGTAAGTTGTTCTACATCAGAACCATTGAGAAAAACATTGTAACAATTGTCTCAAAATTCTTTCAATGGGTAGTGGCCATTGCTAACAATCTACATGTTTACTTTCTTTGCAAGAGTAGTGACTGAATCATTGATGTGTTGTGGATAGCCCTGGAGCTAATTTTATTTGAAGTTAATTCCATTATGCTATGAGGGGCTGTGAACAAGGAATGAGTCAGCATTCAGGTGATTTCCTATAAACCTGCTTCCCACATTAATTTGTAAAAATAAACAAGAGCTTATGATTGGGCAGATAAAGGGAAGGTAGAAAGGAAGGAGGGGAGAGTGAAGAATAAGAAAATGGAAGAGGGAGAGGACTCAGAGTAGAGGAAGAAGAAGAAAAGTGGAGAGAAGCACATGGCATAAATCCACACAACTATGGAACACCTATATACAACTGACTTTTGATAAAGAAGCCACAAATACACACTGACAAAAAAAAAAGCACCTTCAGCAAATGGTGCAAGAAAAACCAAATGGCTGCACTTAGAAGAAGAACCTAAATTGATCCACATAAATGTCCATGGCCTGTGCAGAACTGGACCTGTCTCTTATAAGCTGGGGCATTCTTGAGAGTTGGCCCACTTCTGACAGGTGGCAACACTAGGGAGAAAAGGCCCTGTGCCTTGCCCAGGCATGACAGTGAATCTGACTCTGGTGGCTATTCTGTGGTGAGCCACTCATGAGGGCAATAGCTCAGAGAGAATTGGCCTTCCTACTCTCCTGTGCTGAGGTGGCCTGGATGTGAAGGTAATGCTTTCCCTGTTCCCCATTTGCCACCAGTGGGAGTTGAGAGAGCAGCCTCACAGGGCATGGAAGCCTGATAGCTAACCCTGCCCCATCACTACCTGTATGACTTGGGCTTCTAAGTTGAGCTAGCTTTAACAGCAAAGGCACAGATGAACTAGCTTGGAGGTTAACAGAACAGGTGAGATGGTCTACCTCTTAGAGGCTGCAGCACTTGAGAGAATAGACCCTGTGCATTGACTGAGCAGTATAATGGATATTACTCTGGAGTTGGGTGTGTGGTCACAGATAAAATGGCCCTGAGGGCATGAGAGTACTAGAGCTGACTGCCTCACAGGGATGGCAGCATAGGGTAACCTAGCTAGTCCAGTGCTGGAGAACTTACTCTTGTGGTGCAGAAAAGAAGAGGCAGCTCACTGACATGATCAGGTACCAGCTAGGACTAGATCCAAGGCTCTGAATTCAACCACCACTAAATCTATATCATCTGGGAATGATTATGGAAGTGCCAATCATGCCGATCCAAAGCTGTAGGATCTCCATGACCCAGGTTAACAACAGGAAAACGGGGAGCAGTCTTAGTGTGGATGCAATATTGATGGTGTCACAAAAGCCTGAGACCTGGAACCAGACCAATGACTCATTGCAATGAACATTTACAGGAAAACACATGTGAACAAAGGTATGTAGTGTGGGAAACACTGTGAGATACTACAGGTTTCATGATGTGTGTGTGTGTGTGTGTGTGTGTGTGTGTGTGTGTGTGTGTGTGTGTGTTATTTAGGGTTACATTGCAAGATTGAAGGCCAAAGATTTGAGCTAAAGGTTAGATAAGAGTGACTGGAGGGAATACTGTGAAATTTACAAAAAATAAAAGAATTTTTAAAAAGGAACTTCTTGCAACTGAGAACTTTCTGTATACTTAAGGACAACATTGTTCAAAGTGGCAGCCTAGAGATTGGAAAAATATTTTTAACACTCCACATCAAACAGAAGGCTAATATTCAAAATATATAAAGAACTCAAGTAACTAGATAGATATCACAAAAAATAACCCTGTTTTAAATGAAAATGAAGTATACTTCTAAACAGAAAAATCTTCAAAGGAAGATTCTACAATGAATGACAAACATTTAAATAAATATTCAGTATATTTCATCAATAGGGAAATACAAATCAAATCTGTGGCTGGTTGATGTGGAAGTTTTAGACACTATGGAATAATTTTAGAATTTTTTCAGGAAAATGGAAACCAATTGATCTCAAAATCCAGCTATACTCTTCTGGGACGAATACCTGGTGTCACTTTACCCTACCACAGAGACAAATGCTCAACCATGCTTATGGTTATTCTATTTATTATATTCAGAAATTTTACACAATTTTTTAATTTCTCTACTGAAGAATGAATAAAGAAAATGTGGTACATTTACACAATGGGATATTAATCATTTGTTTAAAAAATGACTTATAGATCTTGGTCCGGGACCCGCCGAACTTAGGAAATTAGTCTGAACAGGTGAGAGGGTGCGCCAGAGAACCTGACAGCTTCTGGAACAGGCGGAAGCACAGAGGCGCTGGGGCAGCACCCTGCGTGGGCCGGGGACAGCCGGCCACCTTCCGGACCAGAGGACAGGTGCCCACCCGGCTGGGGAGGCGGCCTAAGCCACAGCAGCAGCGGTCGCCATCTTGGTCCGGGACCCGCCGAACTTAGGAAATTAGTCTGAACAGGTGAGAGGGTGCGCCAGAGAACCTGACAGCCTCTGGAACAGGCAGAAGCGCGGAGGGGCTGAGGCAGCACCCTGCGTGGGCCGGGGACAGCCGGCCACCTTCCGGACCGGAGGACAGGTGCCCGCCCGGCTGGGGAGGCGACCTAAGCCACAGCAGCAGCGGTCGCCATCTTGGTCCGGGACCCGCCGAACTTAGGAAATTAGTCTGAACAGGTGAGAGGGTGCGCCAGAGAACCTGACAGCTTCTGGAACAGGCGGAAGCACAGAGGCGCTGGGGCAGCACCCTGCGTGGGCCGGGGACAGCCGGCCACCTTCTGGACCAGAGGACAGGTGCCCACCCGGCTGGGGAGGCGGCCTAAGCCACAGCAGCAGCGGTCGCCATCTTGGTCCTGGACCCGCCGAACTTAGGAAATTAGTCTGAACAGGTGAGAGGGTGCGCCAGAGAACCTGACAGCCTCTGGAACAGGCAGAAGCACAGAGGGGCTGAGGCAGCACCCTGTGTGGGCCGGGGACAGCCGGCCACCTTCCGGACCGGAGGACAGGTGCCCGCCCGGCTGGGGAGGCGACCTAAGCCACAGCAGCAGCGGTCGCCATCTTGGTCCGGGACCCGCCGAACTTAGGAAATTAGTCTGAACAGGTGAGAGGGTGCGCCAGAGAACCTGACAGCTTCTGGAACAGGCGGAAGCACAGAGGCGCTGAGGCAGCACCCTGCGTGGGCCGGGGACAGCCGGCCACCTTCCGGACCAGAGGACAGGTGCCCACCCGGCTGGGGAGGCGGCCTAAGCCACAGCAGCAGCGGTCGCCATCTTGGTCCGGGACCCGCCGAACTTAGGAAATTAGTCTGAACAGGTGAGAGGGTGCGCCAGAGAACCTGATAGCTTCTGGAACAGGCAGAAGCACAGAGGCGCTGAGGCAGCACCCTGTGTGGGCCGGGGACAGCCGGCCACCTTCCGGACCAGAGGACAGGTGCCCGCCCGGCTGGGGAGGCGACCTAAGCCACAGCAGCAGCGGTCGCCATCTTGGTCCCGGGACTCCAAGGAACTTAGGAATTTAGTCTGCTTAGGTGAGAGTCTGTACTACCTGGGAACTGCCAAAGCAACACAGTGTCTGAGAAAGGTCCTGTTTTGGGCCTTCTTCTTCGGCCAGGAGGAGGTCCAAATACAAGATATCTGCGCACCTTCCCTGTAAGAGAGCTTGCCAGCAGAGAGTGCTCTGAGCACTGAAACTCAGAGGAGAGAATCTGTCTCCCAGGTCTGCTGATAGACGGTAACAGAATCATCAGAAGAACAAACTCTAAACAGAGTCAACTATAACTACTAACTCCAGAGATTACCAGATGGCGAAAGGTAAACGGAGGAATCTTACTAACAGGAACCAAGTCCACTCACCATCACCAGAACCCAGCACACCCACTTCGCCCAGTCCAGGGAACCCCAACACACCTGAGAACCTAGACCTAGATTTAAAAGCATATCTCATGATGATGGTAGAGGACATCAAGAAGGACTTTAATAAATCACTTAAAGAAATACAGGAGAACACTGCTAAAGAGTTACAAGTCCTTAAAGAAAAACAGGAAAACACAATCAAACAGGTAGAAGTCCTTACAGAAAAAGAGGAAAAAACATACAAACAGGTGATGGAAATGAACAAAACCATACTAGACCTAAAAAGGGAAGTAGACACAATAAAGAAAACTCAAAGCGAGGCAACACTAGAGATAGAAAACCTAGGAAAGAAATCTGGAACCATAGATTTGAGCATCAGCAACAGAATACAAGAGATGGAAGAGAGAATCTCAGGTGCAGAAGATTCCATAGAGAACATCGGCACAACAATCAAAGAAAATGGAAAATGCAAAAAGATCCTAACTCAAAATATCCAGGAAATCCAGGACACAATAAGAAGACCAAACGTACGGATAATAGGAGTGGATGAGTATGAAGATTTTCAACTCAAAGGTCCAGCAAACATCTTCAACAAAATTATTGAAGAAAACTTCCCAAATCTAAAGAATGAGATGCATATGAACATACAAGAAGCCTACAGAACTCCAAATAGACTGGACCAGAAAAGAAATTCCTCCCGACACATAATAATCAGAACATCAAATGCACTAAATAAAGATAGAATACTAAAAGCAGTAAGGGAAAAAGGTCAAGTAACATATAAAGGCAAGCCTATCAGAATTACACCAGATTTTTCACCAGAGACTATGAAAGCAA
Organism: Mus musculus; assembly: GCF_000001635.26. Taxonomy (NCBI): domain Eukaryota; kingdom Metazoa; phylum Chordata; class Mammalia; order Rodentia; family Muridae; genus Mus; species Mus musculus. The sequence goes on along the minus strand of NC_000073.6, from coordinate 86,570,095 downwards.
GAAGAGCCTGGACAGATGTTATACAGACACTAAGAGAACACAAACTGCAGCCCAGGCTACTATACCCAGCCAAACTCTCAATTATCATAGAGGGAGAAACCAAAGTATTCCACGACAAAACCAAATTCACGCATTATCTCTCCACGAATCCAGCCCTTCAAAGGATAATAACAGAAAAAAACCAATACAAGAACGGGAACAACGCCCTAGAAAAAACAAGAAGGTAATCCCTCAACAAACCTAAAAGAAGACAGCTACAAGAACAGAATGCCACCTTTAACAACTAAAATAACAGGAAGCAACAATTACTTTTCCTTAATATCTCTTAACATCAATGGTCTCAACTCGCCAATAAAAAGACATAGACTAACAAACTGGCTACACAAACAAGACCCAACATTTTGCTGCTTACAGGAAACTCATCTCAGAGAAAAAGATAGACACTACCTCAGAATGAAAGGCTGGAAAACAATTTTCCAAGCAAATGGTATGAAGAAACAAGCAGGAGTAGCCATCCTAATATCTGATAAGATTGACTTCCAACCCAAAGTCATCAAAAAAGACAAGGAGGGACACTTCATTCTCATCAAAGGTAAAATCCTCCAAGAGGAACTCTCAATTCTGAATATCTATGCTCCAAATACAAGAGCAGCCACATTCACTAAAGAAACTTTAGTAAAGCTCAAAGCACACATTGCGCCTCACACAATAATAGTGGGAGACTTCAACACACCACTTTCACCAATGGACAGATCATGGAAACAGAAACTAAACAGGGACACACTGAAACTAACAGAAGTGATGAAACAAATGGATCTGACAGATATCTACAGAACATTTTTCCCTAAAACAAAAGGATATACCTTCTTCTCAGCACCTCATGGTACCTTCTCCAAAATTGACCACATAATAGGTCACAAATCAGGCCTCAACAGATTCAAAAATATTGAAATTGTCCCATGTATCCTATCAGATCACCATGCACTAAGGCTGATCTTCAATAACAAAATAAATAACAGAAAGCCAACATTCACATGGAAACTGAACAACACTCTTCTCAATGATACCTTGGTCAAGGAAGGAATAAAGAAAGAAATTAAAGACTTTTTAGAGTTTAATGAAAATGAAGCCACAACGTACCCAAACCTTTGGGACACAATGAAAGCATTTCTAAGAGGGAAACTCATAGCTATGAGTGCCTTCAAGAAAAAACGGGAGAGAGCACATACTAGCAGCTTGACAACACATCTAAAAGCTCTAGAAAAAAAGGAAGCAAATTCACCCAAGAGGAGTAGACGGCAGGAAATAATCAAACTCAGAGGTGAAATCAACCAAGTGGAAACAAGAAGAACTATTCAAAGAATTAACCAAACGAGGAGTTGGTTCTTTGAGAAAATCAACAAGATAGATAAACCCTTAGCTAGACTCACTAAAGGGCACAGGGACAAAATCCTAATTAACAAAATCAGAAATGAAAAGGGAGACATAACAACAGATCCTGAAGAAATCCAAAACACCATCAGATCCTTCTACAAAAGGCTATACTCAACAAAACTGGAAAACCTGGACGAAATGGACAAATTTCTGGACAGATACCAGGTACCAAAGTTGAATCAGGATCAAGTTGACCTTCTAAACAGTCCCATATCCCCTAAAGAAATAGAAGCAGTTATTAATAGTCTCCCAGCCAAAAAAAGCCCAGGACCAGACGGGTTTAGTGCAGAGTTCTATCAGACCTTCAAAGAAGATCTAACTCCAGTTCTGCACAAACTTTTTCACAAGATAGAAGTAGAAGGTATTCTACCCAACTCATTTTATGAAGCCACTATTACTCTGATACCTAAACCACAGAAAGATCCAACAAAGATAGAGAACTTCAGACCAATTTCTCTTATGAATATCGATGCAAAAATCCTTAATAAAATTCTCGCTAACCGAATCCAAGAACACATTAAAGCAATCATCCATCCTGACCAAGTAGGTTTTATTCCAGGGATGCAGGGATGGTTTAATATACGAAAATCCATCAATGTAATCCATTATATAAACAAACTCAAAGACAAAAACCACATGATCATCTCGTTAGATGCAGAAAAAGCATTTGACAAGATCCAACACCCATTCATGATAAAAGTTCTGGAAAGATCAGGAATTCAAGGCCAATACCTAAACATGATAAAAGCAATCTACAGCAAACCAGTAGCCAACATCAAAGTAAATGGAGAGAAGCTGGAAGCAATCCCACTAAAATCAGGGACTAGACAAGGCTGCCCACTTTCTCCCTACCTTTTCAACATAGTACTTGAAGTATTAGCCAGAGCAATTCGACAACAAAAGGAGATCAAGGGGATACAAATTGGAAAAGAGGAAGTCAAAATATCACTTTTTGCAGATGATATGATAGTATATATAAGTGACCCTAAAAATTCCACCAGAGAACTCCTAAACCTGATAAACAGCTTCGGTGAAGTAGCTGGATATAAAATTAACTCAAACAAGTCAATGGCCTTTCTCTACACAAAGAATAAACAGGCTGAGAAAGAAATTAGGGAAACAACACCCTTCTCAATAGCCACAAATAATATAAAATATCTCGGCGTGACTCTAACGAAGGAAGTGAAAGATCTGTATGATAAAAACTTCAAGTCCCTGAAGAAAGAAATTAAAGAAGATCTCAGAAGATGGAAAGATCTCCCATGCTCATGGATTGGCAGGACCAACATTGTAAAAATGGCTATCTTGCCAAAAGCAATCTACAGATTCAATGCAATCCCCATTAAAATTCCAACTCAATTCTTCAACGAATTAGAAGGAGCAATTTGCAAATTCATCTGGAATAACAAAAAACCGAGGATAGCAAAAACTCTTCTCAAGGATAAAAGAACCTCTGGTGGAATCACCATGCCTGACCTAAAGCTTTACTACAGAGCAATTGTGATAAAAACTGCATGGTACTGGTATAGAGACAGACAAGTGGACCAATGGAATAGAATTGAAGACCCAGAAATGAACCCACACACCTATGGTCACTTGATCTTCGACAAGGGAGCCAAAACCATCCAGTGGAAGAAAGACAGCATTTTCAACAATTGGTGCTGGCACAACTGGTTGTTATCATGTAGAAGAATGCGAATCGATCCATACTTATCTCCTTGTACTAAGGTCAAATCTAAGTGGATCAAGGAACTTCACATAAAACCAGAGACACTGAAACTTATAGAGGAGAAAGTGGGGAAAAGCCTTGAAGATATGGGCACAGGGGAAAAATTCCTGAACAGAACAGCAATGGCTTGTGCTGTAAGATCGAGAATTGACAAATGGGACCTAATGAAACTCCAAAGTTTCTGCAAGGCAAAAGACACTGTCTATAAGACAAAAAGACCACCAACAGACTGGGAAAGGATCTTTACCTATCCTAAATCAGATAGGGGACTAATATCCAACATATATAAAGAACTCAAGAAGGTGGACCTCAGAAAATCAAATAACCCCCTTAAAAAATGGGGCTCAGAACTGAACAAAGAATTCTCACCTGAGGAATACCGAATGGCAGAGAAGCACCTGAAAAAATGTTCAACATCCTTAATCATCAGGGAAATGCAAATCAAAACAACCCTGAGATTCCACCTCACACCAGTGAGAATAGCTAAGATCAAAAATTCAGGTGACAGCAGATGCTGGCGAGGATGTGGAGAAAGAGGAACACTCCTCCATTGTTGGTGGAATTGCAGGCTTGTACAGCCACTCTGGAAATCAGTCTGGCGGTTCCTCAGAAAATTGGACATAGTACTACCGGAGGATCCAGCAATACCTCTCCTGGGCATATATCCAGAAGAAGCCCCAACTGGTAAGAAGGACACATGCTCCACTATGTTCATAGCAGCCTTATTTATAATAGCCAGAAACTGGAAAGAACCCAGATGCCCCTCAACAGAGGAATGGATACAGAAAATGTGGTACATCTACACAATGGAGTACTACTCAGCTATTAAAAAGAATGAATTTATGAAATTCCTAGCCAAATGGATGGACCTGGAGAGCATCATCCTGAGTGAGGTAACACAATCCCAAAGGAACTCACACAATATGTACTCACTGATAAGTGGATACTAGCCCAAAACCTAGGATACCCACGATATAAGATACAATTTCCTAAACACATGAAACTCAAGAAAAATGAAGACTGAAGTGTGGACACTATGCCCCTCCTTAGAAGTGGGAACAAAACACCCATGGAAGGAGTTACAGAAACAAAGTTTGGAGCTGAGATGAAAGGATGGACCATGTAGAGACTGCCATATCCAGGGATCCACCCCATAATCAGCATCCAAACGCTGACACCATTGCATATACTAGCAAGATTTTATCGAAAGGACCCAGATGTAGCTGTCTCTTGTGAGACTATGCCGGGGCCTAGCAAACACAGAAGTGGATGCTCACAGTCAGCTAATGGATGGATCACAGGGCTCCCAATGGAGGAGCTAGAGAAAGTACCCAAGGAGCTAAAGGGATCTTCAACCCTATAGGTGGAACAACATTATGAACTAACCAGTACCCCTGAGCTCTTGACTCTAGCTGCATATGTATCAAAAGATGGCCTAGTCGGCCATCACTGGAAAGAGAGGCCCATTGGACACGCAGACTTTGTGTGCCCCGGTACAGGGGAACGCCAGGGCCAAAGGGGGGGAGTGGGTGGGTAGGGGAGTGGGGGTGGGTGGGTAAGGGGGACTTTTGGTATAGCATTGGAAATGTAAATGAGCTAAATACCTAATAAAAATGGAAAAAAAAAAAAAAAAAAAAAAAAAAGAGCGCAGCCCTAAGTTACCATGGTTTCCTGCAGAAAGTCACAAACCCTCAAAATCATCAGAGTGAGTGGTCATCACAAAAAATTGCTTGCATTTCCTATGTAATTTTATAATAGCATTTTATACTATGATACATATATTTCACTTATGATTGTACCAGCTTTCAGTAAATGATTGCATATATCATATTTCAAATCATATTTGTATTGTCATTATGTATTTTCTTTTCTTCCCAGTTGTTCAATGTATTTTCTTCCTATTTTTAAAAAGAGCAAAGCAGAAATCTGGTGAATAATGTAATGACCCACTGTAAAGTGCATTGTTACTATGGCAATAAGAAGAGCAAATGTCCAAATTCCTTTGGATAAAATTCCTTTCTTTCTGTGAATATTTAGCTCAATGTAGGCAAACGTTAATGTGAATACTTCAATGAAATAAAACACTTTGTTTTAACTTAAAAAAAAAAAAATGACTTATAGCAATCAGAGTGGTGGTGACTCTATGTCCTTTTGTTGCTTGAGGAATGCTTTTCCTGTTACAGGGCTACATTTCCTAGCCTGGCTCTCAGGATACAGTCCTCCTATCTTTGAATCTTGCTATGCCAAGTTCAGGTGACTTGATTTGAACACTTGCTCTTTTCTTATGGGAATCTGAGAGGAACAGTTGATTTGGAGGAGTGATGAGGTTGAAACACCAGGAAAAAGGGAGGGAGATTAAGTGGCAGTTGGAATATATTGTATGAAAGAATAATAAATAAAATTTAAATTATGAAATCAAGAAATTCCACAGGTATACTGATGAAGCTAAAAAAAAATTCTGAGTTAAGAAACTCAGACCCATATAGACAAATATGGTATGTATTATCTTATTTGTAAATATTATCCTTTCAGTCAATGATATCCAATCTACAATCCAAGGAACCATAGAAACTGGTTATAGAGTAACAGAGTATGTGTAGACAGATAGATATCATTAGAAAAATAAAATAGAATAAATAGTTATGAGTGGGTGAGTTGGGACCAAAATGGGAGAATTAGTGTTGAGGTAGAGAAGAAGCAGATGAGGAAGGGAATGAAGGAAGACACAGCTCACAACAACGTCTTGTTGCAAAAGTAATAGAGAAACCTAATGAAATAGAATCTTCTCAAAATATAAATACACATTAAGGCAACCCACAGGTTATTGCAAAATAATGGAGAGTCGCGATTGAGAATCATCAAATGAAGCCCTCAGTACCAGGATAGATTATGCTAGGATAAATTGATAGATAAAGGGTTCCCATGGTGATAACCAAAATAACTCATGCACTACCATGCCTATGGATTGCTCTCAAAACACTGACAGTAAGGTCTATTGCTGAAGACAAACCTATACTTCTCCACTGAACATGGAGTTTTCAGCCTGGTGCCTACAGTGTGCCTTAACTCCTATAATTAGTGTGTTTTCTACGTAATGCTACTTTACACACAACCAGAGAAAAAAAATTAATCATTAAAGCAGAAATAAACTCTTTGATCTACAATGGTGTCTTTCCTTCAAGATACAGTACTTCAACAGTGACACAAAATTTGTGAGAGTGACCGACCAATATCTAATTTGACTGTAGTTATATGCCCTGAGACAGAGGCCATACCCAACACTACTGTGGTGAACCTGAGACTTGATATACCCAGGACATAGGGTAATAACAAATAATACCCTTCTACAAGATTTAAATTAAATTAAAAAAATTTTAAAAAGCAATAAAATGACTCTTAATGAAAATCCACTATGTAATAAATTGCTGTCTTGCTCTGCTCTCATCATTAAAACTCCCTTTTGCAGCAGATAAGAACAAATACAAAGATCCACAGCCAGTTGTTATGAAAAGATTGAGAGACCTTGGATTAATCATCTCTAAAGGATGGACTGCCTATATCAAATCTTTCTCATCTCGGATCAGCAAGCATAGTGCAAGAGAAAGCAGAAGTAGTATTTGAGCCTGAGATGATGGAGGACACTAAGAAAACAAAGGTTTCTATTTTAACATGATATATGCACATGTATGCCCAGTCACGTATGCATCAGGCATGGGCATACATGGGTCTAACCAAATGGAGTCCTAGAGGTGAAATGAGAAGTGGACACATGTTCCTTTGTCTATTACAGTAAACAAAACAAAACAAAACAAAACAAACAAACAAAAAAACAACAACAAGAACAACAACAACAATAACAACAAAAAACCTCTGATAACCACTTTTAAGGGTAAATGTAGTTTCCTTCAAGGGATACTCTCTGAGCAAAATAAATTATAATTAATGGTAGGCTGCATACCCTGCAGTAGATAGCCAAAAGAAAACAAACTCAAGGGTAAAAATAGAGGTTCTTGCCACATAATTTGGTGTAAAGACTTCTTCTTTTTATTCTTTAGCCTTATTTTTTAATTGCTATTATGTCTATATGGGAGGACATGGGTGGGGATAAGGTTGGGTGGACAGGTGAGGAGGAAGGATATAGGATGAGAAGAGGGAGAGGAAATTATAAGCAGTATATATATATTGTAAAAAAATATCTCTCCAATAAATAGTATAAAATGCTTTGATGCACATGCGTTTATTTGTGTGTTTATATTTTTCTTTATTTTATTAAACTATGAAAAATCTGAATATTACTTTCTTCACAGCCTTCTTTATCTGTTTGTTTCTAAGACTATAGATAATAGGGTTTAAGAATGGAGGAACAATGGTATAAAATACAGAAAGTGTCATATCCTCAACTATTTCTGAGATTGTTGGAGGTTTGAAATATACATAGGCAGCAGAACTAACAAAGACAGACACCACAAAATGTGAGGGACACAGGTGGAAAAGGCTTTTCCTCTCTCTCCTTTGAGAGGAACTTTCAAAACAGTTGATAATATGCGAACATATGATATGGAAATGAAGGTAAAGCAGCTACCACTAAAAACAATGGTAGTGAGAAGAAGTAATAGTTTGTTGATAAAGGTGTCAGTGCAAGAAAGCCTCAGCAAAGAGGGGATATCACAAAAGAACTGAGAGACTACATTAGAGTGACAAAAGGACAGCTGGAACGTTTTGAATGTGTGCACAGTTGCAAGGATAAGAGAGGTAAGTAGGGAAGCCAGTGTCATCTGAATGCAGAATTGATGGTTCATAATCATAGCATAGAGAAGAGGCTTACAGATGGCCACATAGCGGTCCTGGGCCATGATGGTGAGAAACTGAATCTCTACACATGCAGCAAAGAAAACCAAAAAGATCTGTGCTGCACACCCAGCCACAGAAATGTTCCTGTTATCAGTGAGAGAGTTGATACAAGCATTGGGAGCAGTAACAGATACATACCCCATGTCTAAAATGGACAGATTCCTTAGGAAGAAGTACATGGGTGTATTCAGGGTATGGTCAACTGTAGTAGCAATGATGATGATAAAATTCCCCAAAAGGCTGCCCAGGTACACCAACAAGAACAGCATGCTGAGTAGGACCCTGACCTCCCAAGTCTCAGCAAAAAACTTCCAGGAGAAACTCAGGCACCAGGGTGGAATTGGCCATAGTCTCAAAGTAAAGGCTTACCTGAAGGAAAAAAAAACTGAGAATAACTTAAATTATTTATTATATCATGAGCATTTCTCTTAAAAGTGTTTATTTTTGTTATCTAAAACTGCCTTTATGTGCAATATTTTTTAAAATTCTTGGTTTTCTGCTGAAAGGCTTGTATATTGGAGATGGAATTTAAAAATTTTGGTTTAAAGAGAAAGAACATTCTTTTTATTAGTATTTATAAGAGTCCTTTTGTATACTTAACACATTAATCATTTTTAATTTCTTTAAAAAGAAACTATATATTATTTATAATAGTAAGAAGCTGGAAAGAACCCTGATGTCCCTCAACAGAAGAATGTATACAGAAAATGTGATACATTTACACAATGGAGTACTACTCAGCTATTAAAAAGAATGAATTTATGAAATTCTTGGACAAATGGATGTATCTGGAACATATCATCCCTTGTGAGGTAAGCCAATCAAATTAATTCATATGATATGAACTTACGGATTAGTGGATATCAGCCCAGAAACATAGAACACCCAAGACACAATTTGCAAAACACAAGAAAATCAAGAAGAGGCAAGACCAATGGGTGGATACTTCATTTCTCCTTAGAATAGGGAACAAAATACCCGTGAAAGGAGTTACAGAGACAAAGTTTGGAGCTAAAACAAAAGAATGGACTATACAGAGACTAACCCACCAAACCCAGACTCTATTGCATATGTCAGCAAGATTTTGATGAAGGGACCTTGGTATAGCTGACTCATATGAGGCTATGCCAGTGACTGGCAAATACAGAAGTGGATACTCACAGTCATGTATAAGATAGAACACAGTCCCCCAGTGGAGAAGCTAGAGAAAGCACCGAAGGAGCTGAAATGGTCTGCAACACTATAGGTGGAACAACAATATGAACTAACCAGTATCCTCAGAGCTCGTGTCTCTAGCTGCATATGTAGCAGAAGATGGCCTAGTCAACCATCACTGGGAAGAGAGGCCCCTTGGTATTGCAAACTTTATATGGCCCAGTACAGGGGAATACCAGGGTCAAGAAGTGGGAGTGGGTGGGTAGTAAAGCAGGGAGAAGGCAGGATAAAGGGAAATTTTGGAATAGCATTTGAAATGTATATAAAGAAAATATCTAACTAAAAAAAAAGAGAAACTATATTATTTTCATATATTAAATACATACTGCTAGTGAGATAAAAAAAAATTATACTAAGGAAAGTTTTCATGATTCATCCACCAGCCAAAAATAAATCTTTACAACCATTTGGAAAGGGACTAGAAAACTAACTCAGTGGTTAGGGACATTTACTGGTCATGCAGAGGAACTGGGTTCAGATTCCAGCATGCACAAAGTGAACTATGGACACTGCATAAACATGGAATGCACAAATCCATGTCATCAAAATATTTATACATGTGTTTTAGGAGTGTGTGTGTGTGAAATATTAATGAAAAAAGAGATTATGAAATTGAAAGGCAGCAATGAGGTATATGGGACAGTTTGGTGGTAGGATAGGGAATCTAGAAATAATATACATTAATTATAATTTCAAAAATTTAAACAAATAGATAAATATTTTAAAATGTTGTGAAAGCAGGTTATATAATTTTTATACAAAACAATGTGTATCTACTTTATGTGTTCAATATATATATACATAAATATATACTATGATATACATTTAAAATATAAATAATGAATATGTTTACATAATGTACACATTTTGCTACTATGGAATAAAGAAAAGGAAAGTGTAAGTAAGAAGTGTTATTAATGTGGCACAGAATCACAATGATTAACTTTTATAATGTATGTATGACCCTGTAGTGTACCATACTCCATTATATTGTTGTCACACTTAAAATGAAGCTTCAGTAGTATAGTAAGATTTTTCTGTCATTGCTTTCCTCTTAAAGTAATAGACTTTGTCTTTACTCATTCTCCTAAGGAAATTACTGGTTGCATCTCAGGTGAAAATTATGATCTCTTTTTTTTTCCTAATATTTCGTACTTGTAGATAGAATTCCTTCAAATTTAGCAAGGAATGGAGAGTTCTCTGTAAATAAGAGGGAAAGGTCAAGGTAACAACCATGGTCTCAGTACACTTACCTAGGCATTGTTCTTTACTCAAAAACGAGAAAGAAACTCTATGTTGTTCACTTTAAAAAACTCAAAATCTTACAGATACTTCAGTCAAGTATTCCTATCTATAACTGTATAAGTCTTCATTTTAGCAAAATACCAGTCTTGCATTTTAAAAAGTCACCAGTCTTATTCTCTTTTATCTAAGTCATTGGCATCCTCCTGAGTACAAAGACTCTTAGAACACAACCCTTAATTGGGAAAAAATGCCCAGATGTAATTTAGATAGGTAATAGTTTCCATAGAACTGGTAAGAATGGACCCAATTAAAATTCAGCATTAGAAACAGGCTGAAGGACAAGACATTTTGTCTCCTGAGTCACCTGAAAGTGCGGAGATGAAAATGGAGGTAATAAACACCACATGAAATAAACAGAAAAGTCCCATCATTTTAAGTAATATGTCTGTTACTTATATGGAGGCAGGACAAAATCATCTGTAGTTTTCACAACCCAAATGAAGCCAGTATTCAATCTCTCATTCTCTCTTCTCTTCAAGATGATATAATAATCTATGACACATCAAGAAAGAACACAACAGTTGCTACTGTCTTTAAAAACAAAGGAAAATGGAAGAAAAGAAAAATAAGTAAAATTTTATTCTAAGGATTGAAACAAAGATGCAAGTCTTTGAGTATCCATTAACTATCACAACAATGACACAGATACCAACATGGTCTCTTCAATACCCACATTAAATCCAAATGTCCATTCAGTTTCCTGAGTTTATAAAAATCATTTTCAGTCTTTCAGTTCCTTTTCTTAGTTTTGCAAAAGAAACAAAAGAAAACCTATGCCAAATTGTAAATTAGAAATCGCATTCAAATATTTCTAAAAATACAAAATATTTCACAATAAGGTATATCCATATTTTAATGGACATCAGAGGATACATCATAATTTGGATTCAATGGGTTCAAACATGGGGAAACTGGTGATGGACTTAGGAGTTGGCTAAGTCTCTGGAATAGGTCAAATAATAGACTTTATGGAAGACTGGAGAACTTATACTGATATAAGAAAGGAATTATTGGAGAATTCTGTGAAATTCATATCTAAGAGCTATGAAAGGAATGAAGCAGTTTTTCCATAATAATCTCATAATAGGTAAATGCATCCCTATCACAAGGATACCAGGCATGAAGCAAAGCAAAGGAATGGGTTCAATCTTCTATTAGAATCCAGTAAGAGTTGTTTTCCAGAATTCTGAGAATTGCATATGCAATGAAATTTTTATTCTATGCCTAAACCTTTAGTTACTAATTGAGAAGTTTGTGCTATGAACATCATGCCATTGTTGGATCCCACTGTAGGGATATGCCAAGTAAGGAGACCAGTTGCTAATAAAGTATATAAGACACAATTTGAGGAATTTAGTCAAGGTTGTAACTACTTCTACACACCTGGAAAATATTTGACAAGACTATCAAATATTCACATCCTTCGTTGGAAGGCTGCACCTCAGTAAGTGTAGTTTCTTCAAATTCTCCTTTCAGATCCTGGCATGGGTAAGGGCACTGTTTTGGCTGGACTTGAGCATAAAGATGTCATCTGGCTGAGATACCACTTGCCAGCTTGTGCAGTCTAGGTGTTTCATACTGTAGCTTGATCTGAGCAAATCAGAAAGTTTTGTGAGAGCCTATCTGCAGAGGTGACAGACCAGGCATTATTCTAATTTTTCCCTAGGATATGGGTTTCTGATTCTTCTGGAGCAATAGGCAGTGATTGATCAGAAGGTACTTTGAGTACTTTTTCTTAGGATTTCACTGCAGCCTGCAGAAATTTTGTGGGTTATCCACCAGAGAAGAGTACTTATACTCAGACTATACTGGGGATTCTGAATCTCATTGTAGACCTTAACCATTTTGAGGATGATCTTTTAATCACAAATACCATATTCTGGATGAACGTAATTTAGTTAACAAGAACAGTTGGCCAGAAGCACAATAACAGAAGCCAAAATAAAATGTTAGTATATTAATAGTCTTTCCCAGAACTATGAATTTGGATATTAGGATTTGGTTTTGTATTGGCAAGTGGTAGTGCCTACATGGTGAGTTTCACGGCCTAATTGTTATTTACATCATGTAGGCATTTGCTAAAGTCTAGAATCCTGCTAAAATACAATGGTCATATAAAAATAAAACATATTTAGCCTGTCTAGAAAACACCCAATCTCAACAATTTTAACTTATTCGAAAGCCTAGAAAATCTCTTCTGTAACTCAAAACACTCTTAATTATGAATACTTGTAAATTAAAAAATATTACCAATAAACTATCCATCAGAATAACCATTCACATTCTAAAAGCAGAAATGAGAAATTAACAATGATAGACAAGACAAAATAAAACTCTAAACGCAAAAAGGGAAAACTCTATATCATTCAGCTCCATGTCTAGTACTGGAGCAATTCTATGATATCATTAGAACTCTATGAGGCTTAGAAGTTCCAGGACTCTGCATCTAGTGTTTGTAGCAAATATGATTTCACTTAGGGTGTTGTCACTCTGTAGCTACAGGATTCTTAGGTAAACATCTCACTGTGTTCACATCTCCATTGTGCTAGAATCTCCATTGTACCTTGGGCTTTATTTCACAGCTTCCTACAAAGACCTCCCTGGGCTATGATAAAGGATTATAATCCTGACACTCCTGCCTCACCTCATTGATATTCTTGAACATTTCTTTTGTCCAAAACTCTGACATTTTGCATGCCTGTAAATTAAGCACTGAATGGGTGATACCAATGTATTCTTGAATTATTCTTTCAAGTTGAGAAATAATAACCTGGTGTTATCTACCATACATAAAGTGGCTTCTGAGTGCCTTCATAATAAAACGTGGGTAAATGGAACCAGAAAAAAGCTCCCTGAGAGGCTGTTTTGAGCAAGGAATCTCTTAGTTGCATTCTTAGCTCCATCACTCACATTTTTTAATAAACCGGAATGGTTGTAAAACACAAGTATTGATAAATAGAAACTGGTTTTCAAGGTACTTTTTCTATTGCATTAGTGCAAATTATGTAATTTCTAATTAGTTTTGATCATTTTTAATAACTACAGATGATTTCTCTGCATTCACCTTTCTACAACTTTCACATTACAGATGATCTTTTTTTTTCAGAATCTGAAAAAATTTTTTAATTAGTTTCCCCATTATAAACCTCAGTCTACAGGGTGATAAATAACCATGTCCAGCCTTAATTTTATACTGTACTAAAAGTTTCTCCATCAAACAACTTAGTCCATTTCTTTGAGTTCATTCCAACTCACATGTACACGTGGACACAGCCAAATTAACACCTACTCCACAAATATTTTTGCTGCTAAATTTCCACATCAAATGTCTGTGTTTCCTTCTAAAACCTCTTGAGATAGAAATCTACTTTTGTCATTTTCTCCTAGTTAACTGGTCTTCTCAATTTCTAACAGCTATAAGTACCGCATGCTAGACCTTTTCTGGTTCAAAATTCCAAACTCTCCCACATTCTTACAACACACCACTTCCAATATTCAACAAATGAAGACAAAAATGGAGCTGCAGGGTATAAAAGGTTGGGACAGAAATTATATGATTATATTGTAATTCAAATGGAAACTTAATAATAAAATAAAATGATACCTTTAAAATTTTAAAAATGAAACAAAACAAGACGAATTCAGATCTCCCCTAAGTGCAGAAAGAACTGAGAACATAACATATAGTCTCACTGGATTTATTGTAACTTATACTCTATATGTATAATTGGGAGATTAGATTCAAAGAGATTTTATTTCCCAGTATCCACCATTATAAGAACCAGCAACAAATGACTAATACTCATACATTCTAAAATTTTATTGGTATTAAGTTACCATGTTGTGAAATATTTTGTATTTTTAAAGATATTTAAGTGTGATTTCTAATTGACATTTTGAAATAATTTTTATAAATCTGCAAAAACTAAGAAAAGGATTGAAAGACTTAAATATGTTTTTATAAACTCATGAAACTGCAAGGTGACATTTGGATTTGAATGAAGGTATTGAAGAGAGCATGTTGATTGGCAATTTAATATTGGCAACAAAATGATCTGAGATAATATGTGCTATTAAGGCTTTCTAGAAGAAAGAGGGGACAGAAAAATAAAATAGCATAATTTGAGATTCAATTAATGATGTTCTCTTACATTTTTTTTTATGGTCTTGGGCTAAGGACCTACCTTTAGAGGAGGTGAAAATTTAATCAAATGTTGAATCTATAACAGCATTTATGAGGGTTTTTACTTATTGTAGTTTGGGATAACTTCGTGATGCAACTGTTTTAATTAATCCATTCTCTTGAAAGTCTCATGTAAACAATTGCCCTCCAGTTTTCTAACTATATTCATGATCACACAATATTGTATTTCAGTCTTAATTAGTTTCCCAGCTGATGAAGATGTTCAGAAAAATAAGCCAGAGGGAGAAATACATTCATCATGTGTGCACTCATATATGTAGGTTTTAGCAAGAAAAATAATAATTAGAAGAAGACAGAATACTAGAGAGCAGCACTGTGGCAAAAAGAATTATGGAAAAATAACTTTTCTGAAGATGTCATAATCTGATTATTGTATGTGATTAATAGCAAGTAATTTCTCACAAACTGAAAAAAAAAAACTTCATGGATTCATTATCTTCCCCAAAATATATATACAGCAATGGTTTGTTGGTAAACAGCAAAAATAATTCTTTAAGGATCAACATGCTTAGTTGAATGTCAAATTTTTCTCTCAGTTTCTTTCTCATTAAACATAATTATCAACTCAGTGATCGATCACTAAACATCATTGTAATATTCTGACACCAGTCTTACCAGCTGTGCAAGCTTTTTGCACATGCTGATATCTACTTTCATGAAACCACCCAGACTATTTTCATGTAGGATATCTCTTTTCTTTTTTACTACCAAACACTTTAATTTTTAATATGATATCAACCTAGTATTCTTTTTATTATTATCTTGTAGTTCTTAGACAACAAATGAAGGCTTTTCATATGTTCTAATTTACAGTTTGTAAATTAGAGCTTGTGGTTTTTAGGAGAAAAATATGCACACTGAAATATTCAAGTCTACTTTTCAGTAGCCACAATTAAAAGATTCTTGACAATAGCAATGGAAATTAATAAAGTCATTTGGAACACCACTCATAGTTCCTATGCTGTGAAGAATCTCTATTCCTCTTCTGTCACCAGGGCCAAGCCTTTTGACTCATAACAAAGGGAATTCCCAGAGGAAACTATTTGGATGCCTCAAGGATAACATCATGTGTCTTCTAAGAACATATCTCTGAACTAGCATTTTCCTGTAACTTGGACACTACAGGAAAAAGAAACTGAGAAAGAAGAAAGATTGTGGTCCTACCAAGTAAACAGAGCCTGCATCATGGCCTGTCTTGCAAGGAAGAGATGTCTTATTCCCTTTAAGTTAATAGAGAAGTGTGGTCACTATGCAACTTTGCTGAAAAGGAATATTGAGAGAGTACATAAGTGATGATATTATGTTTGTTGAAAATAACGAAGTAGAACACCCAAAGTAACTACAGTAAGGGAGAAATTGTACATTTCATTCCTCAGTTTTCTGCATGTAATGTCAGGTTTATGCAAATAACTGCCAATAGGACTTTGTGATTTTGAAGATTTTACTAAAGTGAGGCAATATTTTTCTTAAATATGCATTCTGTATGTAGGGTGAATGATTCTTTTCTGTATGTTAAAACACAAATCTATGTTTGAGTTGATTTTTATGTTTCAGTCTTACTGTAATAAAATCTTCACTGATTTTTAATTCCTTTTCTGCCTTCCAATTTCTTCCTTATTTCCTTCAGCTGACATGTGTGCTATTCTGTTCTTGATAGGGAGAGCTATAGAACAATGATGTCATTTGGTAAAGTAATGTGGATTTTAGAAGGAGAGACATCAACTCGGTTCTTTTTTTTCAAGTAGCTTTTTTTCTTAATAATGTGAAAACTATGGAATATCTGACTCCTAGTAGAGTCCCTCCTGACACCATCAAACATAGGCTTCCAAGAGTGTGACTCGCCTGCATCAGTAACCACTATGATGTGTTTGTATGTATTGGAAAGCTGGGATAGAAAGAGAAGTGGGATGATTTGAGCATTATAAAGAAAATTGGCACTGGAGAGGAGCTAAAGAGGTCTGCAACCCTAAAGGTGGAACAACAATATGAACCAACCAGTACCCACAGAGCTCGTGTCTCTAGCTGCATAGGTAGCAGAAGATGACCTAGTTGGCCATCATTGGCAACAGAGGCCCCTTGGTTATGCAAACTTCATATGCCCCAGTACAGGGGAACACCAGGGCCAAGAGGTGGGAGTGGGTGGGTAGGGGAGCAGGGTTGAGGGAGAGTATAGGGGACTTTCAGGATAGCATTTGAAATGTACATGAAGAAAAAATTGAAAAAAATGAGAAGTTATTGTCATCTTTTATAGGAAAGAAACTAAATAGGAAGTTAGATTCTGAGATTTCTTCTTTCTTTTTTTCTTTCTTTCTTTCTTTCTTTCTTTCTTTCTTTCTTTCTTTCTTTCTTTCTTTTTCTACTTTTTTTTCTTCCTTAGGTAAGATAAGGAGGTTAAGAAAAGGATGGGGCCTGAGGGCCCTCAGGACACAGGAACTAAGGAGCAGTCTGGGACAGGATTTTCCATTTTCATTCTGTGCCTTCAGCTGATCCAATGCCACAAAACTCAGAGGTGATCCTGTGCCACATCACTCCATATCCAAATACTGCCAGGGGAGAGTGCTAGTTTCTCAAGAGTGCTGACACACCTATGAGCATATGTAAGACTGCCAATTCTACTCAAAAGGACCTGCCTGGGAACCTCAGGACAAAGGAACTGAGAAGTACAGTTCACATGACCTTAATGGCAGGGGTGCGGGTAAGTGGCCTAAGAGTGAGAGTGATGGTCCTACCCTTTGCCACCTGCACAGTTGGGAGAGATAGCAGCAGCTATGCTGAAGAGATCACCCTGGTCTTGTGG
This sequence comes from Mus musculus, assembly GCF_000001635.26. Lineage (NCBI taxonomy): Eukaryota > Metazoa > Chordata > Mammalia > Rodentia > Muridae > Mus > Mus musculus. Next base: position 86,552,560 of record NC_000073.6, on the reverse strand, counting down.
ATGCAGGAGATGTAGTAGGCTACACAATGCAGCTGCCATCTAAACCTGTATCCAGGGCTTTGTGTTGGCCAACCCTACCATCTATTTCATCTATGCACTGCTAGACCTAACCCAAACAAGTAGGATGTTAAAAAACAGGAAAACAACAGGATATCTATGAGAGGTCTCCATGAGGATCCAGTATTGACAGTGTAGGCAAGGCAGAAGACTGGAATGAGATCACTGACTCAGCACCACTACCATTTGCAAGTAAAGATGTGGGCAATTGAAGGATATGCTGTGTATAACTGTGCCCCTTTAAAGCTTCTTTGACAATATGTTTTTAGTGTTGTTTATTGATTGAATGATTGTTTGATTTACCTTTGTAGAGTGAGGTTGTAGGGGCAGTGGGTAGATAAAGGAAAGCAAGATGAGTGAAATGTGTTGCTAGGTAAATCACATGGTATCAGTCAGTGTGAATATTTAGCAATAAACAAAGATGCTGATAACAATTAACAATAAAAAAATCACTTAGGAATTCAGCTGTTTCTAAGGCGCAAATATTAGTATTATTATTAAAGGCTGATAATTTGAAAATATATTCACACTTAACAATTAGTTCAAGTTCTTTCTTATAATGTCTTTTCTTGAATTACAAGTTTTGCTTAACCTCTCAACTTTTCTTGAAGGAACTCAAATCCTGAAAAGACATTTTTTTTGTTGTTGCTACAGAACTTGGAAACAGCTTCAGCACATTTTAGGAATATATTTTTTAATAGATTAAAGTAGGGGTAAATAATGTCACCAACATATTAATATTACCTGGCCTTTTAAATAGGTCTAAAAATTTTCCACCCAAAATTCTCCTCTACATTAACAATCACACTGGAGAATAACAACATGGAACCAAGTATGTGCATATACACTTTCAATGGAATTTTGTAATTACAACCTCCAGAAATAAGAAGAACTCCAAATAGACTGGACCAGAAAAGAAATTCTTCCTGACACATAACAATCAGAACAACAAATGCACTAAATAAAGATAGAATACTAAGAGCAGTAAGGGAAAAAGTTCAAGTAACATATAAAGGCAAGCCTATCAGAATTACACCAGATTTTTCACCAGAGACTATGAAAGCCAGAAGAGCCTGGACAGAAGTTATACAGACACTAAGAGAACACAAATTACAGCCCAGGCTACTATACCCAGCCAAACTCTCAATTACAATAGACGGAGAAACCAAATTATTCCACGACAAAACCAAATTCACCCATTATCTCTCCACGAATCCAGCCCTTCAAAGGATAATAACAGAAAAAAACCAATACAAGGACGGGAACCATGCCCTAGAAAAAACAAGAAGGTAATCCCTCAACAAACCTAAAAGAAGACAGCCACAAGAACAGAATGCCAACTTTAACAACAAAAATAATAGGAAGCAACAATTACTTTTCCTTAATATCTCTTAATATTAATGGACACAACTCCCCAATAAAAAGACATAGGCTTACAAACTGGCTACACAAACAAGACCCAACAATTTGCTGCTTACAGGAAACTCATCTCAGAGAAAAAGATAGACACTACCTCAGAATGAAAGGCTGGAAAACAATTTTCCAAGCAAATGGTGTGAAGAAACAAGCTGGAGTAGCCATTCTAATATCTAACAAAATCGACTTCCAACCCAAAATAATCAAAAAAGACAAGGAGGGGCACTTCATACTCATCAAAGGTAAAATCCTCCAAGAGGAACTCTCAATTCTGAATATCTATGCTCCAAATACAAGGGCAGCCACATTCATTAAAGAAACTTTAGTAAAGCTCAAAGCACACATTGCACCTCACACAATAATAGTGGGAGACTTCAACACACCACTTTCACCAATGGGCAGATCATGGAAACAGAAACTAAACAGGGACACAGTGAAACTAACAGAAGTGATGAAACAAATGGACTTAACAGATATCTACAGAACATTTTATCCTAAAACAAAAGGATATACCTTCTTCTCAGCACCCCATGGTACCTTCTCCAAAATCGACCACATAATTGGTCACAAAACAAGCCTCAACATATACAAAAATATAGAAATTGTCCCATGCATCCTATCAGATCACCATGGACTAAGGCTGATCTTCAATAACAAAATAAATAATAGAAAGTCATCATTCACATGGAAACTGAACAACACTCTTCTCAATGATAACTTGGCCAAGGAAGGAATAAAGAAAGAAATTAAGGACTTTTTGGAGTTTAATGAAAACGTAGCCACAACATACCCAAACTTGTGGGACACAATGAAAGCATTCCTAAGAGGAAAACTCATAGCTCTGAGTGCCTCCAAAAAGAAACTAGAGACAGCACACATTAGCAGCTTGACAACACACCTAAAAACTCTAGAACAAAAGGAAGCAAATTCACCCAAGTGGAGCAGAAGCCAGGAAATAATCAAACTCAGGGGTGAAATCAACCAAGTGGAAACAAGAAGAACTATTCAAAGAATCAACCAATCAAGGAACTGGTTCTTTGAGAAAATCAACAAGATAGATAAACCCTTAGCCAGACTCACTAGAGGGCACAGGGAAAGCATCCTAATTAACAAAATCAGAAATGAAAAGGGAAACATAACAACAGATGCTGAAGAAATCCAAAACACCATCAGATCCTTCTACAAAAGGCTATACTCAAGAAAACTGGAAAAACCTGGATGAAATGGACATGTTTCTAGACAGATACCAGGTACCAAAGCTAAATCAAGATCAGGTTAAATGATATAAACAGTCCTATATCCCCTAAAGAAATAGAAGCAGTCATTAATAGTCTCCCAACCAAAAAAAGCCCAGGACCAGATGGGTTTAGTGCAGAGTTCTATCAGACCTTCAAAGAAGACCTAATTCCAGTTTTTCACAAACTATTCCACAAGATAGACACGGAAGGTACTCTACCCAACTCATTCTATGAAGCCACAATTACTCTGATACCTAAACCACAAAATGACCCAACAAAGATAGAGAACTTCAAACCAATTTCCTTTATGAATATCGATGCAAAAATCCTCAATAAATTTCTTGCTAACCGAATCCAAGAACACATCAAAATAATCATCCAGCCTGACCAAGTAGGTTTCATCCCAGGGATGCAGGGATAGTTCAATATACGGAAATCAATCAAAGTAATCCACTATATAAACAAATTCAAAGACAAAAACCACATGATCATCTCATTAGATGCTGAGAAAGCATTTCACAAAATCCAACACCCATTCATGATAAAAACCCAGATGCCCCTCAATGGAGAAATAGATACAGAAAATGTGGTACATTTACACAATGGAGTACTACTCAGCTATTAAAAACAATGAATTCATGAAATTCTTAGGCAAATGGATGTATCTGGAAGATATCATCCTGAGTGAGTTAGCACACATGATATGCATTCACTGATAAGTGGATATTAACCCAGAAATTTAGACTACCCAAGATACAATTTGCAAAACATATGAAACTCAAGAAGAAGGAAGACCAAAGTGTGAATACTTTGTTTTTAATTAGAATGGGGAACAAAATGCCCATGGAAGGAGTTACAGACACAAAGTTCTGATCTGGGACGTAAGAGAGGACCATCCAGAGACTATCCCACCCGGGGATCCATCACCCGGGGTGTATATACAACCACCAAACCCAGACACTATTGCATATGCCAGCAAGATTTTGCTGACAGGACCCTGATATAGCTATCTCTTGTGAGGCTATGGAAGATGCTCACAGTTATCTATTGGATGGAACACAGGGCCCCTAAAGAAGGAGCTAGAGAAAATACCCAAGGAGCTAAAGGGGTCGGCAACCCTATAGGAGGATCAACAATATGAACTGACCAGTACCACGCAGAAATGTGTCTCTAGTTGCATATGTAGCAGAGGATGATCTAGTCAGCCATCAATGGAAGGAGAGGCACTTGGGCTTGCAAAGGTCATATGCCCCAGTACAGGGGAATGCCAGGGCCAAGAAGCAGGAGTGCGTAGGTTGGGGAGCAGGGTGGGTGAGGGTATAGGGGACTTTGGGGATGACATTTGAAATGTAAATGTAGAAAATATCTAATAAAAATGAAATGAAAAAGATGTGCCTATGATTCTTTATGAACAGAAAATGATTTGCTAATTAGTTGTATTATTTTCTGTATACACCACATCTTTACACTTGCATCTACACATATACAAATAATTTCTTTTCAGAATATTTTATTGTAACTATCTAATCCCTATGCTTTTTATTGATACCAAAACCAAGAAAGCACCACTTAGCAGCCACATAATTCAAAACTTCTAACACAGATATCTCATCTCTTATTTTGTTGAAATGTAGTGTAACAGTTCATTTTCTTATTAACAAGTATTTAAGTTTATGTATCAGATTTGTAAGTATTCTCTTATTTATAATTTGTATACCTGCAAAGACCAGATGAAGGCTTTGAAGGCAATTCTCTTTATGACAGCTGGAAAGAAAAGAGTACTTCACCTGACTTCGTAGGAATGCCCAGGTACAGCAACAACCCAGCCATTCTATCAAGTTTGGTCACTGGGTGAATGTTTTGAATATAAATTGGTATAATTGCTTCAAAATTTTAGTAAGAAGTAACTTTCAAAATACTCTAACATCTGAAAAAGAAATGTTTATCTCTACAATAAAATATTGTGCTTCCAATAAAATATAATCCTGTTTGTTTGTAATTATATCTGATGGTTTCAAATTGGTGTTGGCACAACTGGCAGTTATCATGAAGAAGAATGCAAATTGATTCATTCCTATCTCCTTGTACAAAGGACAAATATAAGTGGATTAAGAAACTACTCATAAAACCAGAGACACTAAAACTTATAGAAGAGAAAGTAGAGAAAAGCCTCGAAGATATGGGTACAGGGGAAAAAATTCCTGAATAGAACAGCAATGGCTTGTGCTGTAAGATCGAGAATCCACAAATGGGACCTCATAAAATTGCAAAGTTTCTGCAAGGCAAAAGATACCGTCAATAAGACAAAAAGTCCACCAAGAGATTGGGAGAAGGATCTTTACCTATCCCAATCAGATAGGGGACTAATATCCAATATATATAAAGAACACAAGAAGGTGGACTCCAGAAAATCAAATAACCCCATTAAAAAATGGGGCTCAGAGCTAAACAAAGAATTCTCACCTGAGGAATACCGAATGGCTGAGAAGCACCTGAAAAAATGTTCAGCATCCTTAATCATCAGGGAAATGCAAATCAAAACAACCCTGAGATTACACCTCACACCAGTCAGAATGGCTAAGATCAAAAATTCAGGTGACAGCAGATGCTAGCGAGGATGTAGAGAAAGAGGAACACTCTTCCATTGTTGGTGGGATTGCAAGCTTGTACAACCACTCTGGAAATCAGTCTTGTCATTACTCAGAAAATTGGACATAGTACTACTGGAGGATCACGCAATACCTCTCCTGGGCATATATCCAAAAGATGTTCCAACTGGTTAAAAGGACACATGCTCCACTATGTTCATAGCAGCCTTATTTATAATAGCCAGAACCTGGAAAGAAACCAGATGCCCCTCAACAGAGGAATGGATACAAAAACAGTGGTACATTTACACAATGGAGTACTACTCAGCTATTAAAAAGAATAAATTTATGAAATTCCTAGGCAAATGGATGGACCTGGAGGGCATCATCCTGAGTGAGGTAACACAATCACAAAAGAACTCACACAATATGTACTCACTGATAAGTGAATATTAGCCCAGAAACTTAGAATACCCAAGATATAAGATACAATTTGCTAAACACATGAAAATCAAGAACGAAGATCAAAATGTGGACACTTCGCCCCTTAGAATTGGGAACAAAACACCCATGGAAGGAGTTAAAGAGACACAGTTTGGAGCTGAGACGAAAGGATGGACCATCTAGAGACTGCCATATCCGGGCATCCATCCCGTAATCAGCTTCCAAACGCTGACACCATTGCATACACTAGCAAGATTTTGCTGAAAGGACCCAGATATAGGTGTCTCTTGTGAGACTGTGCTGGGGCCTAACAAACACAGAAGTGGATGCTCACAGTCAGCTATTGGATGGATCACAGGGCCCCCAAAGGAGGAGCTAGAGAAAGTAACCAAGGAGCTAACAGGATCTGCAACCCTATAGGTGGAACAACAATATGAACTACCCAGTACCCCCCAGAGCTCGTGTCTCTAGCTGCATTGTATCAGAAGATGGCCTAGTAGGCCATCAGTGGAAAGAGAGGCCCATTGGTCATGCAAACTTTATCTGCCTCAGTACAGGGCAACGCCAGGGCCAAGAAGTCAGAGTGGGTGGGTGGGGGAGTGGGTGGGGGAGCGTTGGGCGGGACTTTTGGGATAGCATTGGAAATGTAAATGAAATAAATGCCTAATAAAAAATAAAAGCTAAAACAAATTTAAAAAATTAAAAAAAATTTTTTTTGAGCAAGATGTATGCAGGTGGCAGCATCCAGTTATCAAAGAACAAATTTGACATTTAATATTAATTTAGTGTAATATAGACTGTGCAATTGATTAGGGCCTGCAAAATTATCTCCTTGGGGACTGGCTAAAGGCCAGAATAAAAATTTCTTCAGAGGTGTCAAGAAAAATCTATTGTGGGTCAATGAAGAAAGAATTTAAAATATATATGAAAGTATGATGTTCTCTCTCTCTCTCTCTCTCTCTCTCTCTCTCTCTCTCTCTCTCTCCCTCGATGGATAAAAAAGGCTTCAATAATTTCTAAGAACTTAATTTAATTTTTCTCCTATAGCTTATACATTCCATCAAACTCTTTCAAGGAGCATAAAAATTATAAAACACCTACATTCTATTTCTCTTTTAGTGAATGATTATCTTTTAAAAGTATGTTCCTCAATACCTTTACATAAAAATTTATGTATTACAGGTGAAGAAACAGCAAATCAATCCCAAGAACCTACATACACTTATAACTAAGCAACCTGTTATAAATTAACAAAAGTTTAAGTAAGCAAGGTCATTTTTTAGCAGGTCCTTTTAATTGACAGGCTACAATTTGTGGTTATAAAAAAAGAATCATTTGGCTTAGTAATTATCTTACAAAGTAATCATAAAAATTTTAAAAGAATCACAAATGTAAACTTTTAGTTAAAAAAACAATCATTTCTATTTTAAATCTTCAGGGTATATAACTACTCATTAACAGTTTTTATTAAATCTTATCAGGAAGCTGAGGACAAGAATGGAAATATGACATTATCACTTTGATCACTAATCTAGCTTCAGCAAATGTCATGTAAATGAATACTATTTGAGCTGCCATTGTTCTTATTCCCTGAATTAAAAAAACAAAACAAAACAAAACAAAACAGCTCAACTATTTAGACTATGCCTTCCTGAACATCAGTTTATTTTGAAAGATTTTCTACATCAGAGCCATTGACCAAAACATCATAACAATCTTCTCGAAATTCTTCTAAGGCTGGTGGTCATTGCTAACAATCTACATGTTTAAGTTCTTTCCAAGGGTGGTGACTGAATCATTGATGTGTTCCAGAAGTAATGCTTGAAAAATCACCAAGCACTATTACTTTGACTGCTAATGATATGGCCCAGTGGACAGCTGGATCCCACTTAGAATCTTCATCCAACACATAAATTACAACAGACATGAAGACCATGAGAACAGCCAGCAGAGAGAAGCTCCATAACAGCATCAAATACTCAGGACACTTAGTACTTGGGTCTCTGACTTTCTGAAGAACACTCATGAATTTAGTTCTAACTGGTGGCCTGCATTCAATGAGTAAAACTGATCCTTGTTCCTCTTTCAGAGTTGAGGTTCCCTCCTCTAAGATAAGTCCAGCTTGTGTCAAGTTGACATAAAACTACCCAGCACAATTATTAAATTGATTACTCTATTCATTTAAAATGATTGAAAGGAAGAATATAGTCACAAACAAAAAGATTCTACCCAAACTTAAATTCCCATTATGTTTAATTTATAAATTCAGATAGTGAAAGGAAATAAAACTTGAGACCTGTGATTCATGTAATGTATGTCAAATAGCCCAAAGAGTTGTTTGTGAGCTTTGAAACCTGGAGCTGAGAACATAGCAGAACAGACCAGGACATGCCCGGGCAGGCCCATCGCCTCCCTATCTCCCACCCCTCTGACCTAAGTTAAATGTTAACAGGCTGCTGATGTTTAAATGGACCAATCCTGTGAAACCGCGCCAATTCCTCCCCCAGCCCCACTCCTTTTCTATAAAAACCCCTAGCTTCCAAGCCTCGTGGTCGAATCCACTGTCTCCTGTGTGAGATACATTTTGACCCGGAGCTCTGCCATTAAAATACCTCGAGTTGTTACATCAAGGTGTTGTGTTCTATTCGTGATTCTTGGGTGCATGCCGAATCGGGAGTTGAGTGGGGGTTTCCCCACTAGGTTCTTTCAATGGGAATATTCAGAAAGCAGTGACTATTTGTATGTCTTCTCTCTTGAAGTTACTTGCCCCCAGCCAGGGATCTTTGGGCATAAAATTGTATGAGTTTTTATGAAGGTTTTGATGAGAATACATATATTTGATAGGTAAGAAACTAAACAAATCAAAATCCAGGGGATTGCCAAATGTCCTTGAAAATCAATTTTGTATTCAGAATTAAACTCATCCATCACTAATACTCCCCAAGTCTGTGTCTCTTCAGAATTATACTAAAGTGTTGTTTATATCAGTAACGAAAGAACATAGTAATAAAATATGAAAACACATTGTCAGCAGTTCACTGTGAGAAAAGTTGTTTATTTCCCCATATGCAGCTTCCTTGTGACTGTTTGAGTGGAGTGCCAAGGAAATTTTAGTGGTCCCCCCAAAGCCAGACAGGAGCCAATCTGGTGCACCTCATATCAGAAAATTTATTCTATTAGGGTTAGTTTTCACACACCCCCCCCCCATGCACCACTATCAAGCAGGATGGTTTTGATGCTGGTGGAGCCCCGAAGGTCTATCAGGAAAAGGCTTTAAAGTAACCATCAAGCAGCAGTTAGGTGTGCAAGCATCTAGTTGGAAAGTTACTGTGGCCTTTAAGATAATTGGCTGTTACTGGGAGTCATATAATTAATTTCTTTTTGCTCCCCTCTGAATTGGTGTTTGTTAGGCAGGGAGTGGGCTTGTAACCTGTGGGTGCAGGTTTGTTTGAGAAATAACCTGGAGGCACTGGTCTTGTTGAGTGTGTAGCCTGGAAATGCTGGTCTTGGTGGAGATAAGCTTAGAGACTGGGTTTTGTTGAGGCTCAACTTGGAAACTACTGCTAGGTACTAGTCTGTTAGTTTAACTATTCTAACTTAGGTAAGTCAGGTTCTCTAAAATGGAGTCTGAACTTAAAAGACTTGGTCTCTCATGAGCATCATATCTCTCTTCTTAGAAAGATCCCAAGTTCACTACTGTGGCCCTCTCTGTTTGATTTCTCCACTGGTCAGCATGCTACCTTTTAGAGTTTTCTCTGAGGGATTTTCAGTGAAACATGGTTCTACTTTATGAATTTGCTTCACTGGTGTTTATTAATTCCTTAACTTTATCCTTAAATAATTTCTTTTTTAATGCAGCACTACATAATCCTTTCTTAGGCCTTTCTACAAACTTCTATATCTCTTATATTTTGGTTGACAACTCTCAGGGGTATTTCCCAAAGAATGTTTTTATATTGCTTTTGCAGCATGTGTACATGTGTATTTATCTGTACATGCCTATAGTAGTCATTTATTAAATTCTAAGAATCTAAGTTTACATGATGTTTGTCTCTCAGTGTTCAAATCACCTTAATAACACCACAGTAAATATCATGAGGTAGGGCTTTTTATAACCTATATTAAAGAGATGCATTTTGTGTTTTTTTTCTCATAGAAAACTAACAAAGTCATCAGCTATCCTCTCTATCCCACTTTCTATGAAAAATATGAGTTGATAGAAAAATTTTATGATCTAGCATTTAAATAACACCTCACTGTAGCCCACGTTTGAGGAGCGATAGTATTTGAACTTGTCAATTCTATAGTGCTTCCCTTTGACTGTTAAAATTATGCTGTAACTCTGAAGAAGTATGCTGAAACTATCTACAATATTTCAATGAAGCATCCACAAGACATGAAGGCCTACATGATATCACTTGGTACGTTGCAATTTACCTTTCAAATTGACTTATTTGTTTCTAATAATTTCTCATTGTTATTTCTATTGTACTAGATCAGATATTCTTTTTCTCTTGAGATCTGTTCTTAATTACATAGATGCTCAAAAATATACAAATACTTCCTAAAATAGTTTTCTATATTGTTTCCACATTGTTATCTGTCTAGAGTCCATTAAAAACCACTAGGCTTTGTTTCTTCTACTGAAAAGAGCTTGCAAATCTTACACTGACCAGTTTTATACTCCTGGGCTGGAGTGATCTTTCTGTTTTGGCTTCCAAAGTAATTAGACTGCAGGCATTGCAAACTTTCCTGCTTTAGAAATCTTGTTCTTAAAGCTTTTGCTAATTTGGATTTCTATCTTAGATTCACTTTTTTATACAGATGTTACATCCAAGTTCAATCACAGACTAATAGTTAGACAAAAGCAAGTATGTCCTTATTCAATCAATCAATAAAATATATAATTAAATATAATTATATGTACATATATGTAAAATATCGTTAATTCATATTTGCATTTCTGAAATACCTTTGGAAATTGTTATATATGTTTGTCCTCACTCTAATGCATTCTGTTCAGTATTGCCTATCAGTCAGATTTTATTTCTGACATGAATAGCAACTAGATGGCAGTGACTTGCTCCTGCTAGAATATGGGATGCAACTTTGCAAATTTAGTGTTGGCTCAAATATGTTTTGTTTTCCCTTGCTACGTTTTCGCACTCTGTGCATTATTTGCCATCTTGATTCCTTTATTCTTGGAGAATGCTTCTCAGCTTCTACATGAAGTCATTATGTCTACACACAGACCTCCCTACCAACCTCTAGTAAAAATTCTAAAAAAAGAAGGAGAAAAGAAGAAGAAGGAGAAGGGGAAGGGGAAGGGGAAGAAGGGGAAGAAGGGAAAGAAGAGGAAGGGGAAGAAGGGGAAGGGGAAGGGAAAGGGGAAATACTTGGAAGCCAATATGTGTAGGATTTCTAAACAAATATGATTAATTCTGTGTAAAACCAAACAATGAGATTTTTTAAATATTACAATATTGATCTTTTTTTAACTGCAAAATGTAAACTGGCAAACTCATCCTTAGTTTGCAAAATGAAGTTATAATCTTGTATAATGTGCAGAGTTGCTTTAAGTTTAAAACTTACTATAAAAGCATTTGTAAGAGTAAGAGTCTCTTTCATGTTATTGTAATGAAAAGTAATATAAAATGAAATATAGGTAAACTAATGGATAAAACAATGCTATTAATTAAAGTGATAATTTAAAGTAATTGTACCATGGCATAATTAGTACTAAATTCAGTTGAACCACCCAGGGTTTGTTGGTGGATTTTTAGTTTCATTGATTCATTTTTATTTATAATTACAACCTCCCCTTTAACAATACACGTTCCTTTAGGAATTTGAAATCTTTAAGATGGTTCACTGCATGCATCAATGCTAATAAAAATATACATAAAGGACCATATATTTGACAAATTCTTCTTTAGTAGAAAGAATATTACACTGTGTCACCTATTAAATATTTGTAGTTTCCATGAATTTAATAGAAATTAATAGAGTTTCTCATTTCAATTTTTATGAAGATTTCTAATCTTATCAGTAATATAAAACCAGGCTGATTAAGTCTCATTTCTGTATGCATTAAAGTTAGTATCACACTTTTCTACCAGCATGTTACTGTTATATAGTTCATGTTTCAGCTGAATAATATTTTATGAGATTCCTGGCAAATGTCAAGAATACAAGCTGATACTTGTTTTTAATTTGTTGCTTTACTTTTTGAGATTACAATATAGCTGCATAATCTCTATCTTTACCTCCCTTCAAACTTTCCATACCCCCTTTTTAGAAACCAGAAGCTCATTTTTCACTGAAGTTGTTATAATATTTCTAAATTCATAAGTACAACCTGTTCAACATTACATTTTCCAATAGTAGTACTGATATTCTTTTTCCCCATGAGTTTATTTATTCATTCACTTTACATCCCAAACACAGCCTGCCAATTCCCAGTCCTCCCTCCTACAAGCACCTTCCCCTACTACCCCTTTCCTTCACCTCTTAAAAGAGAAAGTCCTCCTTGGGTACCTACTGGGTAACTGTTTTTAAAAATTCATGACCTCATTTTTTCATTACTGTTACAAGTATTTCTAAATATATAAATACAATATGTTCAGTTTCTATGTTACTTATTATCTTAATTTGCATAATATGTTTTTTCTTTTTGTTTTTTGTTTTATTATTATTATTTCTGTGTTGGTCTTTTTTGTTTGTTTGTTTGTTTGTTTGTTTGTTTTACAATCCAGATTTATTTCCCCTTCTGATCCATCCTCTGACTGTTCCACATCCTATATGTCTTCCCTGTCCCCCTGTCTCCACAGGGATGTCTGCATCCTACCACCTACTCTACCATACCTCTAAACCTCCTGGGTCCTCCAGTCTCTTGAGGGTTAGGTGCAACTCGCCTGACTGAACTCAGACCCAATACAGTCCTCTGCTGTATATGTGTTGGGGGGCTCATATCAGCTGGTATATGCTGCCTGGTTTGTAATCCAGTATATGTGAGATCTTGGGGATCCAGGTTAATTGAGACTTCTGGTCCTCCTGTATACAGTGTCTGATCCTTCTCAGTTTCTTCCAGACTTTCCCTAATTCAACAACAGGGGTTAGCAGCTTCTGGCCGTTAGGTGGGTGCAAATAACTGCATCTGACTCTTTCAACTGCTTGCTAGGTCTTTTGGAGGGCAGTCAGGCTAGGTCCAGTTTTGTGAGTGTTCCGTAGCCTCGATAATAGTGACAGGTACTGGGTCTCCACTTGTGTTGGATCCCATTTTGTGTCTGTCTTTGTACCTTCTTTTCCTCGGGCTCTTCTTCGTTTCCATCCCTGAAGTTCTTTCAGACAGGAACAATTATGGGTCAGTGTTTTGACTGTGGGATAGCAACCCCATCCCTCACTCAATGCCCTGTTATTCTGCTGCAGATGGGCTCTACAAGTTTCCTCTCCCCACCGTAGGGCATTTCATCTAAGAATAGATGCAGGCAACCTCAGGAGGTAGGAAGTTGGGGAGGAATGTAGCAAAGGTAAAATATTTAAAAATATTCCAAATGAGCTTTATTTTGTTGCATCCTTTTACTTTTCCAGGCAGTATTCATATCTTTTTTTAATTTATTTTTATTACATATTTTCCTCAATTACATTTCCAATGCTATCCCAAAAGTCCCCCATACCCTCCCCCCCCCCACTTCTCTACCCACTTATTCCCTTTTTTTTTTTTTTTTTTTTTTTTTTTGGCCCTGGCGTTCCCCTGTATGGGGGAATGTACAGTTTGCATGTCCAATGGGCCTCTCTTTCCAGTGATGGCCGACTAGGCCATCTTTTGATACATATGCAGCTAGAGTCAAGAGCTCCGGGGTACTGGTTAGTTCATAATGTTGTTCCACCTATAGGGTTGCAGATCCCTTTAGCTCCTTGGGTACTTTCTCTAGCTCCTCCATTGGGAGCCCTGTGATCCATCCATTAGCTGACTGTGAGCATCCACTTCTGTGTTTGCTAGGCCCCAGCATAGTCTCACAAGAGACAGCTACATATGGGTCCTTTCAGCAAAATCTTGCTAGTGTATGCAATGGTGTCAGCGTTTGGAAGCTGATTATGGGGTGGATCCCTGGATATGACAGTCTCTACATGGTCCATTCTTTCATCTCAGCTCCAAACTTTGTCTCTGTAACTCCTTCCATGGGTGTTTTGTTCCCATTTCTAAGGAGGGGCATAGTGTCCACACTTCAGTCTTCATTCTTCTTGAGTTTTATGTGTTTAGCAAATTGTATCTTATATCTTGGGTATCCTAGGTTTTGGGCTAATATCCACTTATCAGTGAGTACATATTGTGTGAGTTCCTTTGTGAATGTGTTACCTCACTCAGGATGATGCCCTCCAGGTCCATCCATTTGGCTAGGAATTTCATAAATTCATTCTTTTTAATAGCTGAGTAGTACTCCATTGTGTAAATGTACTACATTTTCTGTATCCATTCCTCTGTTGAGGGGCATCTGGGTTCTTTCCAGCTTCTGGCTATTATAAATAAGGCTGCTATGAACATACTGGAGTATTCATATCTTTATCAAGATATAACTTCATGGCCGGGCGTGGTGGCACACGCCTTTAATCCCAGCATTATGGAGGCAGAGGCAGGCGGATTTCTGAGTTCGAGGCCAGTCTGGTCTACAAAGTGAATTCCAGGACAGCCAGGGCTACACAGAGAAACCTTGTCTCAAAAAAACAAAACAAAACAAAACAAAACAAAAAAAGATATAATTTCATTAATTTCACAATCAGCCCCATATTACTGAGAATTATGAATGACCAGTTGATATATTTGGAATGTGCATTCATTAATCCTTTACAATTACCAGTGAGGCCTTTATACAGGTAAGGAAATATGATTCTAAAGTCTAATATAAATTTAAAGTCGACTTACAGTGTATAAAAACATACTAGTATGTTTATTTTTACTATTCAAACTATTTTAGTGATAGAAACTCACTCTACATAGAGAATTATGTTCTACATAAACATTTTATTTGGGACATAGCAGGCACATTGTCCTTCATCCCAGTCTCCTCACTATTCTCAGCATGTTGTCCCTTGTCTCAGTCCTACTACCCTCCTTCATTCCTCCAGTGTCCCATCTGATATTTAAGGGTCTTTTGGGATTCTAGAAAATGCAAGTTATGGAAAACATGTATTTATCCCTCTATGTATTTCTTATTTTATTTGGTATGATGATTTCTATTTGCATCCATTTTTATCAAACAACATAATTTCATTGCACTTTGTTATTAAATAAAATTCTATTGTTCATATATACCATCTTCTTTTCCATGAATTCATTAACTGATGTCTACGGTGGTTCCATATCTTGCCTTCAAGGAATATTGCGACAATAAGCACAATTAAGCAGTTATGTCTGTCATATGTAGAGAGTTCTTAAGTCATGCATCCAGAACTGGTGTAGGTAAGTCATAGAGTAGCTCTGTTCATAGATTTCTTGAAATACCTTCATATTATTCCCATGGTAAGTAGAATACATGCACCCCAACTATTATTGCATAAGTTTCCTTATCTCAACACATCCTCAACAGCATTTGTATTTGTTTGTTACTTAATGGAGAGAGAAAGATGCCCAAGCTGGTTTGATTTAAATTTCCCTATCATTAATATGCTAAATGCTTTTTATGTTTATTGGATATTTGTTGTTCATCCTTTGAGAAGTGTATGTTTATTTCATTTGCATGAGTTTGGATATTTATTAAATGTTTATTTGTATATTCTAGACTTCAATGCAGTCTCTGGATGCTTTTTCCTTCTGTCTCAGCTCCAAACATTGTCTCTGTAACTTCTTCCATGGGTATTTTGTTCCTCATTCTAAGAAAAAAACAAAGAATCCACACTTTGGTCTTCCTTCTTCTTGATTTTCATGTGTTTTGCAAATTGTATCTTGGGTATTCTAAGTTTCTGGGCTAATATCCATTTACCAGTGAGTGCATATCATGTGTGTTCTTTTGTGATTGGGTTACCTCACTCAGGATGATATCCTCCAGGTCCATCCATTTTCCTAGGAATTTCATAAATTCACTCTTTTTAATAGCTGAGTAGTACTCCATTGTGTAAATGTACCACATTATTTTTTTATCCATTCCTCTGTTGAGGGACATCTGGGTTCTTTCCAGCTTCTGGCTGTTATAAATAAGGCTGCTATGAACATAGTGGAGCATGTGTCCATATTACAAGTTGGAAAAACTTCTGGATATATGCCCATGAGAGGTATTGCTGGATCTTCTGGTAGTACTATGTCCAATTTTCTAATGAATTGCCAGACTGATTTCCAGAGTGGTTTTACCAGCTTGCAATCCCACCAGCAATGGAGGAGTGTTCCTCTTTGTCCACATCCTTGCCAGAATCTGCTGTCATCTGAAGTTTTGATCCTAGGCATTCTGACTGGTGTGAGGTGGAATCTCAGGGTTGTTTCATTTGCATTTCCCTGATGATTAAGTATGTTGAACTTTTTTTTTTCATGTGCTTATCAGCCATTTCATATTCCTCAGTTGAGAATTCTTTGTT
Organism: Mus musculus; assembly: GCF_000001635.26. Classification (NCBI taxonomy): domain Eukaryota; kingdom Metazoa; phylum Chordata; class Mammalia; order Rodentia; family Muridae; genus Mus; species Mus musculus. The sequence continues at coordinate 86,536,251 of NC_000073.6, read as the reverse complement.
TAGCTCTGTACCCCATTTTTAATAGGGTTGTTTGATTTTATGGAGTCCAGCTTCTTGAGTTTTTTGTATATATTGGATATTAGTGCCCTATCAGATTTAGGATTCATCCCATAAACAACCAACAAACCCAGATACTATTGCATATGCCAGCAAGATTTAGCTGACAGGACCCTGATATAGCTATCTCTTGAGAAGCTATGCCAGTGCCTCGCAAATACAGAAGTGAATGCTCACATTCATCTATTGGATGGAACACGTGGCCCCCAATAAAAGAGCTAGAGAAAGTACCTAAGAAGCTAAAGGGGTCTGCAATCCTATAGGAGGAACAACAGTATGAACTAACCAGTACCTCCCAGAGCTTTTGTCTCTACTTACATATGTAGCAGAGGATGGCCTAGTCAGCCATCAATGGGATGAGAGGCCTTTGGTCTTCCAAAGATCATATGCCCCAGTACAGGGGAATGCCAGGGCCAGGAAGCAGGAGTGGGTGGGTTGTGGAGCAGGGCCTGGGGTGGGGGTATAGGGGACTTTCGGTAAGGAAACTAAGAAAGGGGATAGCATTTGAAATGTAAATGGAGAAAATATCTAGTATGAAAATAGACTTCATCGCTTTTATAGATATTTACTAGTAAAGATATTTCTCAAATTTTATGGACATTTCCTTCATTTGATTATTCTCTTTGCTTCTCAGAACTGTTAAATTTTTATAAAATCACTTTTTATAATTCTAGGCACTATTTATTAGCAAATAGAGTTCTTTTCCAAAAGTCCTTGTCTATATTAACATCTACATCTTGAAATATTTTCTTGAAAATTTCTGTAGAATTATTAGAGTTTTAGGCCACATGGTCTCTTACTTATTATGAAATTGTTTATTCTACATGGTGAAACAGGGATGCAATTATATTAATTTATCTAGCTTACACAGTACTACTTTTTGAAGAGGCTACTTTTTCCCTCATTGAGAATTTTTTGATATCTATGTAATTGTGAAGGTCTGTTTTCACACCATCTCTTCTATTTTAAAAGACTCATGGGTTTTTTTGGGGTCATTTTTAAAAAAAAATATTTTAATTAATTAACTTATTTTTTTTTCTTGAGACAGGGTTTCTCTTGTATCCTTGGCTGTCCTAGAACTCACTCTGTAGACCAGGCTGGCCTCGAACTCAGAAATCCACCTGCCTCTGACTCCCAAGTGCTGGGATTAAAGGTGTGTGCCACCACAGCTTTATTTTTTTGTTACCAGGCTCTGTAGTGTGTCTTCAAATCAAGTTTTGTTATACCTGCAGCCTTATCCCTTCTTCTCCAAATCATTTTGAAATTGTTGGAGACTATAATGGTTAATCTTATAGTCAACTTGATGACATTTAGAATCAAGTAAGAGGCAAAACCCTGGATGTGAGGTCATTTATTTTAGCCAATATATTTGACAAAACTAGGGTCTTACACACGTGGTGTAGACATGATTCTGGGTCTGAACCCTCAGCCTTTATCTCTCTGCTCTCCGACTCTGAATGCAACATACTTAGTTTCTCATACTTCTGTTGCCACACCTCTTATACCATAGTATTTTTTACCCTTAAATTTTGAGAGAAAAATACTCCTCCTTTCTTATGTTGAGTTTGGGAGGTATGCTAACACAGCAAGAAAAAATTCATACAGAAAACTTGTGCTGATAGGGGATTGTTGCTTTGATAATCTCATGGCCTTTGGAACAAGTTTGTGGGTTGAATGTGGGAGAGTTTTGAGAAAACGCCCCAAATAAGACAAGCAGACCTTATTCAGCCACATTTGTTGAGTGTGAGCATGACTCAAGAAATATAGAATAGATGTTCATCTCACCAGTTTCAAAGTAGTACAAAAACTCTCCTAGAAACTGTGCCAGGGGTCTTTGAGTTTTCTTCTAATAAAGAATATAAAACCTCTGCCTTAATGATGCTAGACTAGTGCTTTTCAAATTATAGGTAAGTGACCCCTTTAGAGGTCAAAAGGATATTTTCACAAGGGTAACATATTAGGTATCCTGCCTATCATATATTTGCATTATGATTCATAATAATACAAAAGTTACAATTATGAAGTAGCCACAAAATAATTTTATGGTTGAGGTTCAACACAGCATGAGGTACTTTACTAAACAGTCTCACTATTAGGAAGGTTGTGAGTGCATGCTAAGCTTTACAAGTTTGAATGAAGCTGAAGTAAGAAGATAATGGATTAAGTTGTTTGGTATAAACTTTTTTTTTCCATTTTTTATTAGGTATTTAACTCATTTACATTTCCAATGCTATACCAAAAGTCCCCCATATCCACCCACCCCCACTCCCCTGCCCACCCACTCCCCCTTTTTGGCCCTGGTGTTCCCCTGTACTGGGGCATATAAAGTTTGCAAGTCCAATGGGCCTCTCTTTCCAGTGATGGCCGACTAGGCCATCTTTTGATATATATGCAGCTAGAGTCAAGGGCTCCGGGGTACTGGTTAGTTCATAATGTTGTTCCACCTATAGGGTTGCAGATCCCTTTAGCTCCTTGGCTACTTTCTCTAGCTCCTCCATTGGGAGCCCTATGATCCATCCATTAGCTGACTGTGAGCATCCACTTCTGTGTTTGCTAGGCCCCGGCATAGTCTCACAAGAGACAGCTACATCTGGGTCCTTTCAATAAAATCTTGCTAGTGTATGCAATGGTGTCAGCGTTTGGATGCTGATTATGGGGTGGATCCCTGGATATGGCAGTCTCTACATGGTCCATCCTTTCATCTCAGCTCCAAACTTTGTCTCTGGAACTCCTTCCATGGGTGTTTTGTTCCCAAATCTAAGGAGGGGCATAGTGTCCACACTTCAGTCTTCATTCTTCTTGAGTTTCATGTGTTTAGCAAATTATATCTTATATCTTGGGTATCCTAGGTTTGGGGCTAATATCCACTTATCAGTGAATACATATTGTGTGAGTTTCTTTGTGAATGTGTTACCTCACTCAGGATGATGCCCTCCAGGTCCATCCATTTGGCTAGGAATTTCATAAATTCATTCTTTTTAATAGCTGAGTAGTACTCCATTGTGTAGATGTACCACATTTTCTGTATCCATTCCTCTGTTGAGGGGCATCTGGGTTCTTTCCAGGTTCTGGCTATTATAAATAAGGCTGCTATGAACATAGTGGAGCATGTGTCCTTCTTACCAGTTGGGGCATCTTCTGGATATATGCCCAGGAGAGGTATTGCTGGATCCTCCGGTAGTACTATGTCCAATTTTCTGAGGAACCGCCAGACTGATTTCCAGAGTGGTTGTACAAGTCTGCACTCCCACCAACAATGGAGGAGTGTTCCTCTTTCTCCACATCCACGCCAGCATCTGCTGTCACCTGAATTTTTGATCTTAGCCATTCTGACTGGTGTGAGGTGGAATCTCACCTTCCGCTCGACTCGAGCCCCGGGCTTCCTTGCCAGCAGAGTCTTGCCCAACACCCGCAAGGGCCCACACGGGACTCCCCACGGGACCCTAAGACCTCTGGTGAGTGGAACACAGCGCCTGCCCCAATCCAATCGCGCAGAACTTGAGACTGCGGTACATAGGGAAGCAGGCTACCCGGGCCTGATCTGGGGCACAAGTCCCTTCCGCTCGACTCGAGCCCCGGGCTTCCTTGCCAGCAGAGTCTTGCCCAACACCCGCAAGGGCCCACACGGGACTCCCCATGGTATAAACTTTATTACAAATCTTATGCTATTCCTGAGTCAGAACATGAAGTTGTTTGGCCGTTTCAGAAATAGTCATAACCTAGGTCATATAGAGGGCTAAAATTTGTTTTATACTAATTTGTGATGATTAAGTTAACCATAAGTAAATTATAAATAAATATTTTCCAAAGAATAAAAAAGTTTACAGTACTACACAGTAGGCTGCCTAATGATTTCATGATCACACCTATAGACAACTGATTTTTGATAAAGTCAGAAATACACACTGGGAAAATGAAAGCATCTTCAACAAATGGTGCTGGAAAAACTAAATGGCTGCACTTAGAAGAAGAATCTAAATTGATTCACATAAATGTCTATGGGCTGTGTAGAACTGGAACTTTCTCTTACTGACTGGGGCATTCTAGAGAGCTGGCCTACTTCTGACAGGTGGTAGCTCTAGGGAGAACAGGCCCTATGCCTGTCCCAGGCATAACAGTGAAGGTGGCCCTGGTGGCTAATCTGGGGTGAGTCACTCTTGAGACAGATAGCTCAGAGAACTGACCCTCCTATTCTCTGTAGTGAGGTGGCCGGGATGTCAAGGTGATGCTTTCCCCATTCCCCATTTGTTACCCGTGGTATTAGGGAGAGCAGCCTCCTCACAGGGCATGGGAGCCTGATAGATAGCCCTGCCCCCTCACTTGGTGTAGTACTTAGGCATCACAGTGGAGCTGGCTTTGATGGCAAAGGCACAGATGAACTAGCTTGGAGGTTATAAGAACGGTGCGATGGCACATCTTCTAGAGGCTGCAGCACTTGGGAGAGTAGGCCCTGTGCTTTGACTGAGCAGAACAATACAGCTTACTCTGAAAGTGTGTGTGTGCTCACAGATAAAATGGGCCTGAGGGCATGAGCACTAGAGCTGACACTGACCTAGCTGGAGCAGGGCTAGAGTGCTTGCCCTTGTGGTGCAGAAAGGAAGAGAAAGCTCACTTACCACTTCAAGTACCAAAGACCCATTTACAAGGCTCTGAATTTAACCACTACTAAACCTATATCATCTGAGAATGACTAGGAAAGTGCTAATCATGCTGACCCAAAGCTTCAAGATCTCCATGCCCCAGGTTAACAACAGGAAAATGGGGAGCAGGGTTAGTGAGGATGCAATATTGATGGTGTCACAAAAGCCAGAGACCTGGAACCAGACCAATGACTCATGCATTAAACAGTCACAGGTGAACATGTGTAAACAAAGGGTAGTGATGTAGTGTGAAAAACACTGTGACAAACTACAGTTTCGATGACTACACACACATATATATATTTGGGGTGTGTGAGGGGTGGGGTGTGTGTGTATGTGTGTATTTGTGTGTGTGTGTGCGTGCGCACGCGTGTGTGTGTTATTTTGGGGGTATGTTACAAGAGTGAAGACCAGATATGAGCTGAAGGGGAAAAAAGAGGGACTGGAGGAAATACTGTGAAATTCACAATGGTTTTCTTTTTAAAGGAACTTCTTGAAACTGAGAAGTTTCTGCATATCAAAGGAAAGCATCATTTAAAGTGGCAGACTAGAGACTGGTAAATATTTCTAACAACTCCTTATGAAATAGAAGGCTAATATTTAAAATATATAAAAAACTCGAGAATCTAGATATCAAGAAACAAATAACCCCACTTTTAAAAAAACAAAAAGTATACTTCTAAACAGAAAATTTCAAAGTAGGGTTTTCAAATGGCCAAGAAACATTTAAATAAATGTCCTGTATATTACATTATTAGGGAAATACAAATCAAATCTATGGCTGATTGCTATGGAAATGTGTAGACACTATAGAAATAAGGTTTGAATTTCCTTAGGAAAATGAAAATCAATGTATCTCAAGATCCAGCTATACTGTTCGGGGACATATACCTGGGTGTCCCTTTACCCTGCCACACAGGCAAATGCTCAACCATTTTTATGGCTGTTCCATATAAAATATTCAGAAATTTGAAACAATTTATAAGCTTTCCTACTGAAGAATGAATAAAGAAAATGGGGTACATTTACACAATGGAATATTCATCATTTGATTAAATTCCCTTTTGGCAATAGGAGTGGGGGTGACTCTATGTCTTTTTCCTGTTTGAGGAACCCATTTCCTCTAGCCATGCTTTGAGTATGCATGCCTAGTCTCTTTATATCTTGTTATGGCAAGTTCATGTGAATTGATTTGGACACTTGCTCTTTCTATGGAAAATTGAGAGGAGGATTTGACTTGGAGAAGAGATGAGGTAGAAACACTGGGAGAAGGGGAGGGAGAGGAGGTTGCAGTTGGGATATACTGTATGAGAGAACAATAAATCAAATTTAAAATTATAAAATCAAGAAATGGCACAGGTATACTGATGGAACTGGAAAAAATATCATCCTGAGTAAAGTAACCCAGACCCAGTTAGACAAATGTGGTATGTATTAACTTACTTGTGAATGTTAGCCTCTCATTTAATGATAAACAATCCACAATCCAAAGTTCCATAGAAACTGGTTATACAGTAAGTGAATAGGTAGGGACAAATAGATATCATAAGAAAATTTAAATAGAATATATAGTTATGGGGGGGAATGGTGAACACAATGGGAAAATTAATTAGTGTTTAGGGAGAAAAGAAGGGGTTGAGGAAGGCAATGTAGGAAGACACAGCTCACAACAATGTCTTGTAGCATTCTTAAAAGCTTCTTAAAATATAAATACATATGAAGGCAACTCACAGGGAATTGGAAAATAATGGAGAAGACAGAGTCCCACCTGACCATGATAAAATAAAGCCCTCAGTACCAGGATAGGTTATGTTAAGTTAATTTTTTAGATAAACAGATCCCATAACCAAAACAACACATGTACTACCATGTCTATGGATTGCTCTCCAAACACTGACAGTAAGGCTCATGACTGAAAACAAACCTACACTTCTTCACTGAACCTGGAGATGCCAAGCTGATGCCTACAGTGTGCCTTAATTTCTACATTAAGTGTATTTTCTACATAATGTTACTTTGCACACTACCAAAGCAGAAATTTAATCACAAACCCAGAAATAAACTTTTTAATCTAAAGTAGTGTCCTGCCTTCAAGATACATTAGTGCAACAGTGACACAAAGTTTATGGGGGTAACTGAACAAGGTATGCTTTGACTTTCCGTTTATGCCCTAAGACACAACCTCTACACACCCCTGCTGCAGTGAACCTGAGACTTGATAGCCCCAAGATATAAGGTGTCTTAGTTAGGGTTTTACTGCTGTGAACAGACACCATGACCAAGGCAAGTCTTATAAAACAAAACAAAACAAAAACAAAACAAATAACATTTAGTTGGGGCTGGCTTACAGGTTCAGAGGTTTAGTCCATTATTGTGAGGAGCCGCCCTTGCAATCGCCATTACAAGATGGCGCTGATATCCTGTGTTCTAACTGGTAAACAAATAGTCTGCGTATGTGCTGGGGTATTTTTCCATTCCTTGTGCCCTGCCTGTCCCGTGGCATCATCTGGCGTCATCTGGGCTGATAGTGAGCAGCCAGTCAGGGTAAAATACCTCTCCAATCCCTCTTGTGGGCTATTTAAGGACTGAGTTTCCTGTGTTCTGCCCCCCCCCCCCAAGCTTATGATCTTTCTCTCGAGATGCATTAAAGCTTGCTGCAGAAGAACCCATGTGTGTCCTGTGTGTGTGTCCTCGCTGGCGAGACTCCTTATCACATAGGAACACATTATCATCAAGGTGGGAGCATGGCAACATCCAGGCTGTCATGGCTCAGGCAGAGCTGAGAGTTCTGCATCTTCATCCAAAGGCTGCTAGTGGAAGACTGACTTCCAGGCAACTAGGGTGGGAGTCTTAAGACCACACCTACAGTGACATGCCAATTCCAACGAGGTCACATCTATTCCAACAAGGTCACACCTCCAGATAGTGCCACTCCCTGGTCCAAGAACATACAAACCATCACATAAGGTAATAACAAATACTACCCTTCTAAAAGTTTTAAATTTAATTTAAAACTTAGCAATGAAACAACTCTTAATGACAATCCACAACAGCTGTAAATTAGTGCCTTGCTCAGCCTTCAGCAGTGAAACTTCCACTTGCAGTAGATAATAACAAAAACATAAACCCACAGCCAGATGTTGTGAAAAGATTGAGAGACCTTGGAACAATTACCTTTAAATGGTGGGATACTTATATCAAATCTTCCTCATCTGGGATTAGCAAGTATATTGCAAGAGGAAGTAGAAGTAATATTTAATCGAGAGATGACGAAAGACACTAAGAAAACAATGATTTCTAAATTAACATGATCTGTGCAAAAGTGAGCCCAGAAATGTATGCAGCATTCATAGGTATACATGGGTCTAACCAGATGGGTTCCTAGAGTTGAAGGGAGAAGTGGACACATGCCCCTATCTCTAACCTGGAAAAACAAAACAAACAAAACAAAACAACAAACCTCTAATTATTTAAGCACTTTTAAGGGTAAATGTAGTTTCCTCCAAGGGAGACTCATTGAGTAAATAAATTACAATTAAAAGTAGGCTGCATGCCCAGCAGTGGATGACCAAAAGAAAACAAACTCAAGGGTAATATTAGAAGTTCTTCCCGCATAATTGGCATCAAGGCTTCTTCTTTATTTCTTTAAACTTATTTTTAAAACTTTTATTATGCCCATATGGGAGGACATGGATGGGGGGATAAAGTTGGGAGGACAAATGAGTAGGAAAGTACTAGGATGAGAAGAGGGAGGGGAAATTATAAGTAGTATAAATAATGTAAAAAACATCTCTCCAGTACATAAAGTAAAAAAAGCTTTAATGTGCATGTGCAGATTTGTATGTCCATATTTTTTCTTTATTTTATTCAACTATGAAAAATCTGAATATTACTTTCTTCACAGCCTTCTTTATTTGTTTGTTTCTAAGGCTATAGATAATAGGGTTTAAGAATGGAGGAACAGTGGTATAAAATACAGAAAGAGTCATATCCTCAACTACTTCTGAGATTGCTGGAGGTCTTAGATATGCATAGGCACCAGAACAAAGAAACAAATATGCTACAATGATGTGAGGGACACAGGTAGAAAAGGCTTTCCCTCTCTCTCCTTTGACAGGAACTTTCAAGACAGTTGATAATATGTGAACATATGATATGGCAATGAAAGTAAAGCAGGTACCACTAAGGCCAATGGCAGTCAGAAGAAGTATGATTTTGTTGTTAAAGGTGTCAGAGCAAGTAAGCCTCAGCAAAGCAGGCAGCTCACAGAAGAACTGAGGAACTACATTTGAGTGACAAAAGGACAGCTGGAAAGTTTTGAAAGTGTTCATACCTGAAAGGATAAGTGAGGTAAGTAGGGAAGCCAGTGTCATCTGAACACAGAATTGATGGTTCATAATCATAGGGTAGAGGAGAGGCTTGCATATGGCCACATAGCGGTCCTGAGCCATGATGGTGAGAAACTGAACCTCTACACATGCACAAAAGAAGAACAAAAAGATCTGTGCTGCACACCCAGTCACAGAAATGTTCCTGTGGTCAGTGAGAGAGTTTATACAGGCATTGGGCACAGTAATAGAAACATAGCACATGTCTAAGATGGACAGATTCCTGAGGAAGAAGTACATGGGTGTGTTCAGGGTCTGGTCAACTGTAGTAACAATGATGATGGTAAGATTCCCGAACAGGCTGCCCAGGTACACCAGCAGGAACAGCACACTGAGTAGGACCCTGAGCTCCCAAGTCTCAGCAAAAACCTCCAGGAGGAACTCAGTCACCATGGTAGAATTCATCATAGTCTCAAAGTACAGGTTTATCTGGAAGAGAAAAGCAGTAATTGACAATAACTAAAATTAATTGATAAATCACTAGCATTTCTTTTAAAAGTTTATTTTTGTTCTGTATACCAGACTTTATGTGTAAAAAATCAAGTATTTTATTTTTATTTGCCTATGTTTTAGTATGCTTAGTTGTTAATACATATATGTGGCTGTCTGTCAAATGGTCTGATGTTAAACACTTACAGTTAATTTCTTTAACAATGGTTGCTACATGAATACTCTCATCTTAATAAATATTAGGTTGTTTAATATAAAGTTATATAATCTAAGTTCCTCTTCTAGATAACCTATCTACACCAGTTAGGAATGCCCAGAGACATTTAACATGTGGATTATTTGTAAAACTGTTTATGTATTTATTATCATATATGCATTTACATATGAAATGCATTTATATTCTTTGATTATTTCATACACACACACATACATATAGGGAGGGATGTTAGAAATCAGTGAATGTGAGAGACAATGGCATAAAAAGACAGACTAGGAAAGAGAAATAAAGATGATCAAATTAGAAGTGTGTGCGGAAGACTTTCAGAATAGGCCATTTGCCTGGAGTTAACTTCACATGCTTGACACAGAATTTTCTCTTTTTGGAGAAACCTTGGGATTTCTAGAAATTAACTCACATTATAGATGATGATTTCAATCTCTTAAAACTGATTATTTGGATTTATGAATAGCATATTCATACACATCCACAGTAACACCTGAAATATTGCTCTGCTAGCTGAATCCTAGAACAAAGATGTACATAAAGCTAACCATGATACCATGCATGATAGCTTTTGTGTTTTTAACAGTTCTACTCAAGTGTAACTGATGTCAAACTGCAGTATGGAATCCCACACCATGGTTTCCTAGTTGTGATTAACTGTCAAGTTCCCAGAAAATGCATGGTATAAAAACACTGAGTTCTAAAATTTATGATCAAGTATAGGAGTGTTAATGTGAAGAGTTCAAACTGCTTGAAATTAAAGGTAAATTTCATTAGCTTAGTGAAATAAGCTAACACTTTTTATCAATTCCTCATGAGAACCATTAATGATTCTACACGTTATAACACATTAAGGGTATAAAATTTTATATATTATAAATGTTATAAAATGTGATAAAATTAATTAGACAAAACAGCTTAATGTGGCTATTAAAAAGGCAGAGGCAATTAAAAAAGCAATGGCAAGTGATGAGATAGAGACTGTTACTCTTTTCCATTGAAAGAGATACATATATTTAATAATTTATTTTGGCAACTTCAAAATTCTAACAGAATGAAATTCACAAAGGTTAAAGAAAACATTACTTAACTGGGCAGTGGTGGCACACGCCTTTAATCCCAGCACTTGGGAGGCAGAGGCAGACAGATTTCTGAGTTTAAGGCCAGCCTGGTCTACAGAGTGAGTTCCAGCACAGCCAGGGCTATAGAGAAAAACCCTGTCTCAAAAAACCAAACCAAAGCAAAACAAACCAAAACAAAACAGAATAAAAAAGAAAAAGAAAACATTACTTAGAGATGTGAACTAATGAACATTGAGCAATGTAATTCTTACTTGAATAATTTATCTAAAATGGTATTAAAGTGTTTTGTCAAATGCAGAGAGAACAAAATTATTATTCCAAGTAGATAAATTAGAATGGCATCTATTGAATAGATCATATCTGTACTATACTATATCTGACAGATATCCATCAAGATCACAGTCTAAAATGCTGACAAAGTGAGCTGTATGATTAAAAATAAAACTAAATTAAAGAACAGGCCACCTAACACATTTTTGAGTTTTTTTTGTAAGAAAGATACTGAATACATGTTTTGTCAGTAGATGAATTGCCTCCCAACTGTTTAGAATATATTTATAATAGAATATCTTTGCGAAATAAAAAAGACATTACTAGAATCAAAGATTATTACCAAATAAAAAGGCACCAAAAGGATCTAATTAAAATTACAGATATCTGTGCTTTCAACATCTTAGCATCTGATTATCAAAGAAACTGGAAGATTTTAAATAAATATCCTAATGAAAATATTTAAAAGATTTTGATATTCAGCCTTCAATCCTATTGAAATTCAATTTAAAATTCATAAGTGTGAACACTATACACCAATAGAATCTAAGAGAATATATTTAAAAAATCATGAAAAAAATCAGTATAAATGCACACAAAGTATTCTCTATAAATACAATTCTTCAGTTACTTAGCCTGGTAATCACTAGTCTGAAGACACCTGCCTTCCACCTTTCATCTGTGTATAACAGTATGGATGGTCCTGGACAATATTATACTTAGTGAAACAAGTCTGTTACATCATATGTAGAGGCAAAATAAGTTTTAAGTTAAAAGACAAATCAAATTAATCCATATTCCGTTCCAACTCCAAAATTAATAAGAAGTAGATGGCAAAATAGAAAAAAAATGCTAAATATCTATAAATTACATTTTAAAGATATATTAAAGAAGAAATAAGAAACAACTTAGAAAACAATCAAGTCAAAGAATAGTATGACAATTATTGTAGTCAGCAAATTCATTACTAAAAGACAGTTAATAATAATAAACTACCACCATTAAATAATGTTAGAGAAGAAACACAAAGATTGAATTTTATAAAAACTTTAAAAGCAATAAACTAATAAAAATAATGAAAAATATACAAGTTATATAAATAGAATTATTAAAAGATATTAAAATGATGTTACATCAACTAATGATTACTGAGTGATTAATGAGCACTAGCTGCTACTAAGATGAAACTCCCTGAGACCATATAAACACAATGAACAAAGTATACGACTTTTTCAGGCTATGCTTCTATATTTGTTCATATATATATATATATGTATATATATATGGTTGTGTGTGTATATGTGTATTTATATATGAGTGTGTTTGTGTGTGTGTATAGTTGAATGTGCATGTATGTAATAATAAAGAAAATGGCATCAATTTGAGAGTAGAGGGATATACAAGGGGGTGGAGTGAGGGGACATAGAAATGCCTACAGCGAGAAAATAAAAATAGGGGAATGATGTAATAGTATTTATATTATTGAAAGAATAATCAAAATGATAGCACCAAAATAAAAAGAACTAAGGTTAATACATGTATGCCAACAAGTTCAATAATCAAATGTGAATTGATTTCCAAAATTATGCATCTTATATAGACTTACCTTTTTGCAAACAGTAGGAAGATACTTTAGTTTCAGAAAATAAGTAATAAATAATGACACTGTTTAAGAATTTATTAACCTAAAAATTTTAAAGATTACATGGTTTCAAGAATAAATTCCATAAAATTGAGGAAAATTTTATTTCTATAATGATAAAAACTCATGAAGTAATACTGATAATGTTGTCAAGACTTAAATACCAAAGCAAGAAAATGCCACAAAAATAAAATGAATGCCAGCGAATAATTTTGAACAATTTTAAATAGTAAACAAGTTATTTACAGATCTTATATTTAGTGCATTAAACACATCAGACATCTTCATCAAATTTAGTTTATCCTTGCTTTGGAGAAAATTTCAACATAGGCAGTCAATGTTCTTGACATACTAATAGAAGTGAAGATAAAAATCATATGCCAATGTTGACAAATGCAGAAAACATTGTATAATATTCAATACCATCCCTTTATGAAGCTTTTAATCTTCTATACAAGGTATTATTTGTACTGTGAAAGTATAAAATATTCTCCAAGGTTTGATACAAAGAAAAATTGACACTCTTGTTTTTACCACCTCCATTGAACATACTATTGGAAACTTTTTCTGGAGCAATCATCCAAAAAAATAAAATAAAATAAAGGTACCTGCAGTACCTCATTGGTCTTCTGTATTGTTTGTTTTTTGGTCTTAATTTTTGTTTTAATATTACATTGTAACTGCATTTCTCCCTCCAAAGAACCTCCCTTAAATATAGTCCTACTCTTCTTCATGTTGATACTCTCTATTTTCAAGTGGTTATAGCTTGCATAAATTATTTGTAAACCCATATATATTTTTGTTAAGCTTGTACAGTCTGGATATTTTTTGTATATAGGTTTTAAAGAATAGTCATTTGGTATTAGAAAACCAATGTAATACTTTTACTAGGTCTCTTTAAAAATCTGTTAGCATTAATAAAATTCTAATATTACAGTTTTTAATTAGCAAAATTAAATATCCATGTACAAAAACAATCTGGCAATATTTTAAATCCTGTAGAAATCTGTAAGTAAAAATATTACACTCTGATGGTCTGAATGTTTCCTTTAATGATGGATATTGATATTTGCATACTTTTCAGAGTGGTATAATACAGATGCATTTAACATTTTAATTCAAATTATTAAAAACTTGAAAAAATGTACAAATATACGTGTCAACATTGTGTGTAGTAACAAATGATGAAGGAAATACTGAATGCAAAAGACAAGTGTGTACTTTAATGAAACACTTCAAGTTCCTTATAAGCCTAGAGAAAAGAATGAGTCCTCTGGGAGTAATAAAATGTGCCAGCACTTTGTTTTCTTACTTTTCACTTAGATTTATGACACACAAGATCTTGAGCAAATTGAGATATGTATTACCTGGCATTTCTATAACTTATTGAACAACAAAGGTGTTATAAGCTAGCTTTGCCAATATTACTTTTGGTACTTTTACTGATAATAAATATAACATTGATGGAAATGCTCACAAGTAGATTAATTTCACGTCTTCATACGTGAGGAAACACTGGAATGAATTGACTAGGAAATCACTTGAATGATTTAAGACTGATATTGATATTTGGAGAAAAATATACTTAGAAATACTGAAAGTCATTTAAAAAATCTTAGACCCCATTGCATTCCCAGTTCTGGATTTGTTTTCGGATAAACCAAACTCCAAGTGGCTGCATAAAAATCTGATACCTAGTCATGAGTTTCTATAGAGAAATCTTTAGAATAGTGGGCAGAACTTTCTTCTGTGAAACCAGTGCATTATCTTCTCACAGCTCTTCCTCAAAACCCTTATGAACATAAGTTGTATGTTGTCTTTACTAATTCTTCTTATATTTAAAAATAGACACATTTAAAACAAAATATTGTTCCATCTATAAATGTAATTTTTAAACTTGTGAAATCTAATTAAGTTTGAAATCATTCTTAAAGGTGATCATTTCATGTTTATGAATAATAAAGTTTAATTTTATAAATGGTCATCATCAATTTGCTTTAAATTGTATTACTTTTATTTTAAAATATTTTTTAAAAATCCTGGTTTTCCACTGAAAGCCATGCATATTTGAAATGGAATGCTAAAAGGTGAGTTTAAAGAGAATGAGCATTCTCTTTATCAATATTTATGAGTGGATTTGTATACTTGATACATGAAGGATCATTTATTTCTTTTAAAAGAAACTGGGGCAGGGAGGAGGTGTGGGATATGGAACAGTCGGAGGGTGGATGAGGAGAGGTGGGGAATGGAAAATAGAGTGTAAAAAATGAATTATAAATAAAATTAAATTTTAAAAGAAACTGTATATAATTTCCATATATTAAATATATATTTCTAGTGAAATTAAATATCAAAATACACTAAGGAAAGACTTCATGGTTCAGCTCCTAGCCAAAAACAACTAAAACCAAAAACAAAAAACAACAACAACAACAACAAAAACCCAACCTTTTAGCCATTGGGAAAGGGACTAGAGAACTAACTCTGTCATTAGGAACATTTACTGGTCATCCAGAGGAATTGGTTTCAGATTCCAGCATGCACAAAGTGAACCAAGAGACCTGCATAAACATGATATGCATACATTCATGCCAGGAAAATATCCATACATATGTGTTAGGAATATGTGTTTGTGTGTGTGTGTGTATGTGTGTGTGTGTATTGTTGTTGTTGAAATATCTATTAATGAAAAAAGAGATTATGAAATTGAAAGATAGCAAGGGGGGTATATGTGACAGTTTGGAGGTAGGAAAGGGAACCTAGAAAGAACATACATTTATTATAATTTCAAAAACATAAATAAGTCTTTTAAAACGTTTTAAGATTAGGATTACATAATTTTATGCAAGACAATATGTATCTATTTTATGTGTGTAATACATAAATATTATATACTATGATATACATTTAAAGTATAAATAATGAATTTGTTTACATAATGTTGTACACATTTTGTAACTATGGAATAGATAAAAGAAATTTGAAAATATGAAGTGTTTGTCAATTGGTACAGAAACACAATGATCTACTTTTATAATTTATGTATGACCTGGTAGTGTGCCATATTCCACAATATTGCTGTCACACTTAAAATGAAACTTAAATAAAATAGCAAGATTGTTCTGTTATTGCTTTTCTCTTAAAGTAATAGACTTTTTCTTCACACATTCTCTTAAGGAAATTACTGGTTGTATCTCAGAAAAATATGACATATATTTTTTCCTAAATATTCCATACTTGTAGATAGAATTACTTTTTCTTTTTCTTCATAAACTTTCCAAAAATGAAGCAAGGGATTGCTGGAGTATTCCCCAGTAATAATAGGGGAAGGTCATGGTAACACCCATGGTCTCAGTACACTTACCAAGGCATTGTTCTTCACTCAAAGATGAAAATGAAGCTCTGTGTTGTTCACTTTAAAATATTTAAAATCTTGCAGATACTTTGGTCAAATACTCCTATTTGTAATGGATTGGAGAAGTTTTATTTTATAAAAATTCCAGTATTGCTTTTTAAAAAGTCACTAGTCTTGTTCTCTTTTATCTAAGTCATTGGCATCCTCCTGAGTATAAAAGACTGTTAGAACACAGTCTTTAATTGGACAAAATACCCACATGTAATTTAGATAGGTAATGTTTTCCATAGAACTGGTAGGAATGGACCCAATTAAAATTCAGCATTAGATACAGGCTGAAGGACAAGACAGTGCATGGAAATAATAATAGAGATAATGAAACACTGCATGAAATATACAGATTATCTCCATTATCTGAAATAGTACATTTGGTACCTGGTACAGGACAAAATCATCTATAGTTTTCACAACCCAAATGAAACAGATGTTCAATGTCTCATTCTTTCTTCTCTTCAAGATGATATAGTAATTTATAAGAAATCAAAAAAGAACAAAACATTAACCATCCTCTTTGAAAACGAAATAAAAAAGAAGAAAAGAAAACATAAAATTTGATTTTAAGCCAAGCGTGGTGGCACATGCCTTTAATCACAGCACTCAGGAGGCAGAGGCAGGCAGATTTCTGAGTTCAAAGCCAGCCTGGTCTATAAAGTGAGTTCCAGGACAGCCAGGGCTACAGAGAAACCCTGTCTCTAAAGCCAAACCAAACCAAACCAAACCAAACCAAACCAAACAAAACCAAACCAAACAAAACCAAACAAAACAAAATTGATTCTAAAGGATTGAAATAAAGATGCAAGACTTTGAATGTCCATTAACTACCACAACATAGAGAACAATAGCAACATGCTCTTTTAATACCTACGTTCAAATCCAAATGACATCTTTCAGTTTCACGAGTTTATTAAAACACATTTAAGTCTTTCAATTCCATGTTTTAGTTTTTGCAGATTTTTAAAATTTTGTCAAAATGTAAATTAGAAACCACACTCAAATATTTTTAAAAGTACAAAATATTTCACAACACAGCACATGCATCCTTTAGTGGACATAGGAGGATCCTTCACAAGTTGGTTTCAGTTGGCTCAAATAAGGGGAAACTGGTGATGGACTTAGTTGTTGGCTGAGTCTCTTGAATAGTTCTATGAATAGCCTTTATGGAAGACTGGAGAACCTGTACAGACATAAGAAAGGAATAATTGAGGAGTTTTGCCAAATCCATGTCTAAGAGCTATGAAAGAAATGAAGGTTTTCCATCACAATCTCATAGTGCGTAAATCCATCCCTATATGAAGCACATCAGGCATAAAGCAAAACAGAGGAAAGAGATCTATGTATCAGTTACTAGACTAGGTTTTTTCCTATAATTTTTAGAATTGTGTATACAATAAAACTTTTTTTCTGTGTCTAAATCTTTGGTTGCTAATCAAGAAGTTTGGGCTATGAGCGTCAGACCATTGTTGGACCCCACTGTAGGAAGATGCCTAGTGAGGAAACCATTTCCAGAAGATTTTAGGCTACTATTTGAGGATTTCAGTCCATGTTGTAACTACTTCTACACATCTGGAAATATTTAAAAGGACTATCAGATATTCAAATGCATTCCTCGGCAGGCTGCACCTCAGTAAGCAGAGTTTCCCCCGCATTCTCTGGGTTGTTAGGCTCTCTTTCATATACCTGCATGGGTAAGAGTTCTTTGGCATCTGGCTGAGACATCCAATGTTAGGTTGTCCAGTCTAGGTGTGTCATACCATACCTTAGACTGAGCAAATCAGAAAGTTTTGTGATCCCACATAAGTAGTTTAGTGAGAATTTATCTGCAGAAGTGGCAGAGCAGATAACATTCTAATCTGTTTTTCCCCTAGGATGTAACTTTCAGAGTCTTTTGAAGCATTAGGCCGTGATTGATCAAAAGGAGTCCAAGGGACCTGGAACATCTAGAAATGTGCACTCCTTGAAGCCCCTTGATCACTGCATTCTTCCTTATTGTCTGCGTTTCTAAGAGCCCAGGTACTTTGAGGTTTTTTTCTTGGGATTTCACTGCAGCCTTGAGAAACTTTGTGGGATATCCACCAGTGAAGACTACTTGCACACAGATTTAAGCCAATAGAAATTTTTTATTAGTCATTCAGAGACTATACTGAGCATTCTGGATCCCAGTGTAACCATTTTGAGGGTGACCTTTTAAGCACAAATACCATATTCTCAATGAAAATACTTTAGTTAACAAGAAAAGTAAGCCAAAAGCAGAACTAAAGTAGCCAAAAAACAAAGTTACTACATTTATAGACTTTCCCACAATTAAGAACTTTGATAGATAAGGTATTTGCTTTTATATTGGCAAGTGATGGTGCCTACATGCTCAGTTTTATGTCCTGATTGTTACATATATCATGAAAGCAGTTGTGCTAAGGTCTAGAATCCTGCTACAATAAAATAGTAATATAAATACAAAATATATTTAGTCCATTTATAAAACCCCCAAATCTCAACAACTTTAACATGACCTACAGTCCATAAAGTCTCTTCTGAATCTCAAACTTTCTTAAATATGAATACTTACAAATTAAAAATATTACCAATAAACTATCATTCAGAATAACCATTCCCATTCTAAAACCAGAAATAGGAGATAAACAATAATAGACAAAACAAAACTAGACAAAAATAGACAAGACAAATGAAAACTCAAAACCCAAACAGAGAAAACACCAAAACAGCCAGCTCCATATCCAGATCTGGAGTACTTCAGTGTCATCCTTAGGACTCCATGAGACTTGGAGTTCCAGGACTCCACTTCTAGTGCTTATAGCAAATAAAGTCTCTTCAGTGTAGCTACAGGATTTTTAGGCAAATATCTCACTGTGTTGGCATCTGCATTGTCCTAAAATCTCCACTGTAAATTGGGCTTTATCTTCACAGCTTCCTACAAAGACCTTCCAGAGCTAAGTTAAAGGAATGAAATCCTGACATTTATGCCTGACCTCATTGATGTTCTTGAATTTGGTATACTCTTCCTCTGTCCAAACCTCTGACATTTTGCATGCCTGTAAATTAAGAATTGAACAAATACATTGGAATTAATCTACCAACTTGACATATAACCTGGCTTTATCTACCATAGACAAAGTGGCTTCTGAGTGTCTTGGTAATGTTACATGAGAAAATGGAACCTGGGAAAATATTCTCTAAGAGGCTGGTTTGAGCAGGAAACCTGTTAGTTGCATTCTCAGCCCCATCAGTCACATTTTTAATATTTTGAATGTAAAATAAAACTGTTGATAAATAGGAATTGGTTTTCAATGTATTTTTTCCATTGTATCAGAGCCACGTATGCAGTTTCTAACTAGCTTTGCTTATTTTTTTAATAACTACAGATGATTTCTCTGCACTCACTTCTCTACAACTTTAACATTACTCATATTCTTATTTTTCAGAAGCTGCAAATTCTTTTTTTTTCTTTTTGCATCCCCATTATAAACTTCAGCCTACAGGGTGATAACAATGTCCAACATTAAAGTTATACTGGACTGAATTTTTCTCCATCAAACAACTTAATCCATTTCTTTGAATTCAGCCCCACTCATGTCTTTAGTACACATGGACATAGCCAGATTCTCCCACAGTACAGAAAAAAAAAATTGCTGCTAAAACTGCTCCATCAAATGTCTGTATTTCCTTTCTAAAATCTCTTGAGATAGACATCTACTTTTCATATTTTCTCCTAGTTCTCTGGTCTTCTCAACTTCCACCAAAGTGATCCATTAAGCCCTAATTACAGCATGCTAGACCTTTTCTGGTTCAAAATTCCAAACTCTCCCATATTCCTACCAAAAACCACTTCCAGTATTCAACAAATTAAGATCAAAATGAAGCTTCAGGGCATAAAAGCAAGGGACAGAAATGATATGATTATGTTTTAATTCAAATGTAAACTAAATAACAAAATAAAATAATATTTTCAAAATCTGGAAAATTAAACAAAAGAAGACAAATTCAGGCCTCACCCTGTGGAGAATGAATTGAGAACAAAATGTACATTCTTTTTTTTTTTTTTTTTTTACTTTCAAGGATGTTTATTATAAACTTATTTCTTTTTTTCCCAATCTTTTAATTAGGTGTTTACTTTATTTACATTTCAAATGCTATCCCAAAAGTCCCCTATACCGTCCCCCCACACCCTGCTCCCCTACCCCACCCACTCCCACTTCTTGGCCCTGGTGTTTCCAGTAAAGGCTAGGCTCACAACCAAAATGGATATTCTTACCATCTCTGTGCATTCAGGTGAATTCTTTCAGACACAAACTGTGGTACTGGACTTATTTTAACTTCTAATCTTTATTTTTAAATAGGAATGTTAGTTTCAAGAACATTTTACTTCCCAGTATCCAACATTGTAAGAAACAGCTACGAAAATTCTAATATTCATACATCCTATAATTTTATGTGTATGGAGGCACCATATTTTGAATTATTTTGTATTTTAAATAATTATTGTGATTTCTAATTTTCATTTTGATGTAATTTTTATAAATCTGTAAAAACTGAGAAAAGGAATTGAACAACTTAAATATGTGTTTATAAACTCATGAAACTGAACCGTGATATTTGGATTTGAGTGTAGCTACTGAAGAGAGCAAGTTGCTTGGCAATTTAGTCTTGGCAACAAAATTATCTGAAATAATATAGTAACTAATCTAGATCCATAGTATTGATACTTGGGTTATTAAGAATTTCTAGTAGAAAGAGTGGGCAGAAAAATCAAATATCATAATTTAAAATTCCATTCATGATGCCCTCTGGTCCTTTGCTTCTCATAGTCTTGGCCAAAGTATCTACCTACACAGATGGTGAAAGCTTATTCAAATGTAGGACTCCATAACACAGCATCAGTGAGGTTTTTTACTTTTTCTAGTTTTAGATGGTTAGGTGATGCAACTGTTTTAACTAATCCATACTCTTGTAATACCTCCAGAGTTGTCCTATAGTTGTCTTAGTATATCCATGGGCTCAACACATTGGATTTGAGTATGTTATTGTTCTCCCAGCAGATGAACACATATTTGGAAAAATAAACCAGAGGGAGAAACATATTTATCATATGTTAACCCAAATGTATGAGTTTAGAGAGAAAAATAGTACTTAGAAGGAAGGAGAAGGCAGAGTACTAGGGAGTAGCTATGTGAGAAAAAGAAGCAGGGACAAGTAAGCATTGTGAAGATGTCATAATCATTGTATATGATTAATAGAAACAAATTATTCACAAAATGAAAAAAAATCATGCCTTCATTATGTACCTCCAAAATATATATAGCAATGTTTTGTTGCAAAAAAAAATAGATTTTAAAGGATTAACATGTTTGGTTGAATGTTAAACTTTATTCTCAGTTTCTTTCTCATGAAACATAGTTATCAACTCATTATTCACTCAACAGCAGTATAGTCTTCTGACACCAATCTTGCAATTGTTCTGCTTACTGCATATGCTGGTATCTACTCCTGTCATGCAAATGCCCAGACTTTCTTTCAACTGCAGAGTATCTTTTTCCTTTATCCTAACAAACACTTTAATATTTTTACGATATTAACCTATTATTCTTTTTATTTTTGTTTTGTACTTCTTAGACAACAGATTGTTTTTCCATACTGTTCTAATATAGATGCAATTAATGGCCCAAGACTGAAGAGTTCATGCAAAGGAGTTGAGGCTTGGCACCATGAAGAGAGCCTATGAGAGGCTGTTGGTGAAGCCTAGTTACAGAAGAAGACGGCAGTGTTTTGGACATGCCAGTACCATGAGATGACCACCAAGAACAGCAGCAGCAGTAGAGTACAGGCAGCTGGAGCCTAGATGACAAACTGTGTGCTACAAAGGACAAAGCTGGAGAAGTGACCCAAGCCCTTAGAGGAGCCTAGAAGATGGTGACTGGATCCCAGACATTGGAAGGTTGGAGCTTGATTTTGCTTTTGACTGTCACTGTGCCCTGATATTTTTCCCTCTTGAAATAAGAAGGTATTTTAGTGGAGCCCACAGTTAAGAGAGTTTGAATTTTAAAAGGACCTTGAATTTTAAAAGATATTGGATATTTTAAAGGGATTGAGCTTTTAATATGCAAAGACTGTGGGAATTTTAAAGTTATTGAGATCGTGGGGATGAGTAAAACAATAAGGGTTGAGACGTATTAGTGATGTATTTGTGTGTCAAGTTGAAAGGGGGTCAATTGTACTGGCTGGTTTTGTGTGTCAACTTGACACAAGCTAGACTTATCAGAGGTAAAGGAGCTTATAGCTTAACTTATAGTTTGTAAGTTGAAGCTTTTGGTTTTTAGAGAAAAAAAAAAACCTGTTCAGGCTGAAATATCTAAAGCTACATTTCTGTAGGCATAATTTAAAGAGCCCCGATAATAGCAGTGGCAATTAATAAAGTCATTTGGAACACCATCCTTAGTTCCTATGCTGTGAAGAAGAATCTCTGCTCATTTCCTGTTCCCTGGCACAAGCATTTTGTCCCTTAACAAAGGGAATTCTTATAGGAAACTATTTGGTTGCCTCATGGATGACATCATGATTCTATTTAGACTCCAAACACACACTTTCCTGTAACCTGGCCACTTCAGGAAAAAGCAACTGAGAATGAAGAAATACTTTGGTGCTACCAAGGGCACAGAGGTTGCATCATGGACAGTATTGCAAAGAGGAGTTGCCTTAATCAATTTAAGTTTACCGAGCAGTGTGCTAATTGTGCATCTTTGCTGAAAAGGAATATTCAGACAATTCATAACTGATAATATTAGGTTTGTTGAAAATAACAAAACAGAACCCCCAAGGTAATTACACTAAGGTAGGAATTGTACATTTCATTCCTCAGTTTCTGCAGGTAATGGAGAGCTCATCCAAATAACTGCCAATAGGACTTTAATGATTTTGACAATATTATTAAAGTAAGGCAATATTTTTCTTAATGTATGCATTCTACATGCAGACGGAATGATTCTATTATATATGTTAAAAACACAAAGCTATGTTTGAATTGTTCTTTATGTTTCAGGTTTACTTTAATAAAACCTTCATCGATGTTGAATTCTTTTCCTGTCTTCCAATTTATTTCTTATTTACTTCAGCTGAAGAATGTGCTATTCTGTCATTGATAGGGGCAGATTTAGAACAATGTTGTCATTTGGTAAAGTAACTTGGTTTTTGGAAGGAGATGACATCAATTTGAATCTTTTTTGGTAGCTTTTTTCTTAATATTAAAGTGAAAACTGCAAAACCTGTCTCCTTAAAACAATAAAATTCACTGCCCAGTGAAGACCAAAGTACTGCGAAATAATTATTTAGTATACCTAAACTATAAATTATTCTATTAGAATCCCTTCTGCCACCATCAAACACAGGCCTCCCAGCAGTGTGGCTCACCAGCAACAGAAAACACAACGTGTTTGTATGTATTTAAGAGCTGGGAGAAAAAGAGAAGTGGAATGGTTTGAGCTTTATGAAGAGAAGTGAAACTGGACCTATGAAGATAGAGAGGCTACCCTGATGTGAATATTCCTGCTCTACCATCTGAGACTATGGTGAAATCCCAGCTCGTGCTGTCACTGAAGGCTATATTGGGATCTGTAGCCATGCAACATAGTCTATGTCAATGTCTGAAGCTCATATTACTATTAAGACCTTGTGGACTTCCTTGGTCTGAGGCTTGCCTTCCATCAAGTTGATGTACAGGGGTTGTAATGAGCTGTCCCTACCCTCACTGGCCTTAGCACTCTGGAGAGCTAGATAAATTCCTCTCTGGTTGCAGCACTCAGGAGAGTGGGCCCTTCATCACATCTGAGAAGCACAACAGATCTGGTACTGGTGGTAAGTATGACAGAGCTACACTTGTATTAATCTGCCAAAGTATAGAATGGGCAAGAGAGATATGCCCTATTTACTACTCATTCCTCACTACCTGATGCATGCAGGAGAGCCTCGTCAGATGTGATGAGAGCTGCACCAGACTTCATAAGTGCAGCAGAACTAGGCCTACCCTCATTGGCTCCAGCACTTGGGAGAACAGGCCTTACTCTTCACCTAGGCAGCACAGTAGAGCTGATCTTGTGGCTAGGATTCAGCTAAGCTGGTCTGAGGTCATAAGCATAGGAGAGAGCTGGTCCTGCTAGTAATCTGCAGTGCTTTGGTATGGAACAGGATGAATTCTGCCCACCCCATTATACCTACAGCCGGCTGTAGAGCTGGTGCCAGGTTCATGAGTGGAAGAAGTGCCCATCTGCAGCAATTGGGTTAGCAGGCCCTATACTTCATCTGAGCAGCACAGTAGACATGACCCTAATGGCAGGGGTTCAGGTAAATTGGCACTGAGGGCTTGAGTGTGGGAATGATGGCCCTACCCCTTGCCATCCACAGAACTGGGTGGGATAGCCGAAGCTATGCTGGAGAGTTCACCCTGGTCTTCTAGATGCAGAAGATATCGTGGGCTTCACAATTCAGCTACTACCTAGACATACATCCAGGGCTTTATGTTGGCCCATCCTAACAATTACATCATTAAGGAACTAGTAACAGCATCTTCATGAGACAGGAAAACAACAGGATATCTTTGTGGTGTCCTCATGAGGATTCAGTATTCACAGTGTAGGCAAGCCAGATGACTTGAAAGAGACCAATGACTCAATACAACTGTCATTTGCAAATAAAGATGTGGCCAGTTAAAGGATATACGGTGGGCCTAACTGTGACACGTTAAAGCTTCCACAGCAATTTTTAAAGTGTTTGTTTGTTTATTTATTTATTTATTTATTTATGTATTTATTTATTTATTTATTTAAATCCATCTTTTGAGGTTATAAGGACAGAGGGCAGATACAAAAGGAGAGGGAGATGAGTGAAACTGGGCTACATTCTGTGTTACTCACAAATCAGCCTATTTATTAATAAACAAAGGTGCCGATTACCAAAAAACAATAAAAACAGCTTAAGAATTAACATTTTCTAAATTGCATAAATATTGATATCATTCTTAAATACCAATAATTTGAAAATATACTAACACTTAAAAATTACTTCTAGTTCTTTTTATAGGGTCTTTTCTTGACTTATAAGTTCTATTTAATTTCTCAACTCTTCTAGAATGAAGTTATATGTGGAAATGACATTTTTTTTGTTGCTGTTGCTATACAATTTAGAAATGTCAGCACATTTTAGGAATAAATATTTATATAGGTTCAAATAAGGGGTAAATAATATAAAATCAACATACTAATATTACCTGGCTTTTTAACTAGGTTTGAAAAAAACCTTCCCGGGAGAGTTCTCCTCTACATAAACAATAGCAATGGAGAGTAATAAGTCCATGGAATCAAGTATGTGCATAAACTCTTTCAATGGAATTTTATAACTAAAATCTCCAGAAAGGTTTGAAATAAGAAACTGCAGATAGAAAACAAAATGACCATATTTCAGTTCTACCCTGGCAATTATTCTGATATGAGAAAAAAAACTTTGTGTATTTATTGTAAAAAGTTCATTATTTTAAATTTTATTTGACATATGTAAGAATATTATGACCTTGGTTCATCTAGCCTTTCAGACTGTTGAAGTCAGGACTTCAATAAAGACCTGAACTTTCTCAGCACATAGAGACATAACAACAAATGATGCTAGCTGTCATTCTTTTGACTTAACCATTTTTCTAATTTCCTTTTGGGCCCCTAAACAGAAATTCTTTGCCCCAGTTCAGCAGGAAGCAATTATGAGAAGACCATCATCCCAATACCTTAAGTTGGTTCGATGAGTTTTGGTAATTTTCTGAGTTATAGATAGGTTCTGATTTTAGGGAATGGTTTACAAATTGTTGTGGTCTTAGACAGGGATGAAAGTAAATAGGAAGTTAGGTTGAGGGATTTAATTTTTTTCCTTTGTTTTATTCTGTCTTTCTTTCTTCCTTAGGTAATGGAATGGGTTTAAGAAGAAAATGTGAGATATGAAATATTATCAGGAATTAGACAAATAGGGTTACATTATTGAATCTACTCTTAAACTAAAAAGAAATTAGTCATAATCATACATTGATAGAGATCTTTATGTATTGGTGCTAAATTCATGCCATATTTTGTTACATCGATAGAGAAACTTTGTAGGTTGATACAGGTTTGATATTTTCATTGGTATAAATCTTTATATATTGATATAAAATTTAAGGCTAATTTTCTTACAATGTAATATATACTGGTTCAACTCTTATATAGGTATTATGCCTTTGTAATTCATGTTCAAATACAAGGTTCAGTACTAGTCCTTTTAATGGGATAATTTAATAGGATAACAGTAATAGAATAACCATATAACGGAAGTAAATTCTGAGCCAATCAAACTCATGGCCATGTTAGTTATTAATTTAGTTAATTACAATAGTTTTTAAGGCTTTTCAGATAGTAAATAGATAAGAATAAACAATTCTTGACAAATTCAGGTATGTTATAAATAGGTTGTCTTCAAAAAACTTCAGAGACTCATGGAATATGGCATTGAAACATAATTTTATTTACTTAAGATCTGGAGAAGATAGGGTCTGGTTCTGTCTTCCAGTCTTATGCTTCCAGAAATAAGTCACAGATTCAAAATATATCTACAAATACCTTGGCCACATACCTAGGCCCTTTTCTGACTACAATCATAATAACCCATTGATTTTAATCTACAATTTGCCACATGGCTAGGTTCCAAGCATCTGTGTCTTCACATCTTCCCAAGCAGATATTCCCATTCCTGTCTCTATTTCAGAATACTTTTTCCTCCCTATGTCCCACCTTCTATGTCCTGCCTAATCCACAGGCTATAGGCTTTTTAATCATCAGGTGATATATCCATACAGTAAACAAAATATTTGCTCTACAAAGTTCTTTTTTGACATTAAGACACATTAACTCCTGACGGTACCCCCATTCCACTTCAAAGGAGATGATGCGCATCAATAACCTCCAAATGGAGTTTCATCAATTATGGTAAGTTTGTCACTGGGAAAAAAAATGACCTAAATTCATCTATAGACAAAATGTTGTCCAAAAGAACAAATATACCATAGTCAACTGCCAAGTTCTGCCAAGACAACAAAAAATAAGTTCTTTATAATTCTTGCTTCTCATAAGGTCTGTCACATATTTTGGTTGAAAAGTTTTAAGTAACACAGGTAATTCAATATTAAAAGGAATATTGGGTATTGCACAGGATGCCAATTGTCTCTATTATTTCTATAATTTTTTTTGCAACCTCATTCCTGGGCTTGAGGCATACTTAGGCAAAATTTCCTCCTTCTTGGGTCTCTGAAGGGGTTCAGGACTAGAAAGTTATATTCTCACAGTTAAATTTAAGGTTTTTTAAGCATCTAAGATGTTTTAGACCCAAGAAGATATTTTTAAGTTAATAAAGCAAATTAGAGTAGAAATTTATTTAGATGCAGCTCTCTGAACTAATCAGGATGAGAGAGATAATAAAATATTTTCTTCTGAATTGGCAAATACAAAAAGAATGGAATTTTTTAATGTAACTCTTACCTTATCATTTTCATAATTGTTTCATAGTTGTTTCTTCTGTATGTTGTTTGTTACTGTAAGAAAAAAACTTTTTACTTAGATTAAAAAATGGAAATTATTGAGGTTTGTTATGTTGCTGTATATTGTAATGCTAAATTCCTTCTCCCAAATCAGGTTATTCCCATGGACAATGCAATGTTCAAGTACAAGTGATACTATGTAACCTTGGTTCTTCATTTAAAAGTATTGGTTGAAGGAAGATGTCTACAGACCAAAGCTGTGCAGAGGAGAGGTAGGCAGAGTTTAGGTTCACATGCTTGGGGTCTGAGGCAAGAAGAAGACACCATGGGGTAGGTGAGTTATGAAATCATAGCTATGAGTGCTGGCCAATTAGAGGTAGGGCCCAATGGCACACATCAAGTTATAACTTGGGGTAATTGATAAGGAATTAAATACTAATAACTTAAAGAGTAGATATCTGCCAAGGTCTAATGCTTTAAAGGCTTGTTACAAAATATAAAACTTTTGTGACTTTTATCTGGGAAGAGATTGATCAAAGAGAGTATAGAAACCCACAATTGAGATTAATTATTACTAAAATAGTAGACAGTTTTACACTTTTACAATTTTTTTAACAATGACTTAGCTAGATCACTTTACTACTCCATGATTACTATTAAATAAGCATGGTATTTCTGGGTAATATGAAATTATAAAAATTGAGTAGAACTTAATATACTAACAAAGGTACAGTGATTTTAACATTTAACAGGTTTAGAATGAGATAATATAAGAATGGGATATTTAACAAGTTTAAATAACCATTAAATCTCTTAGATTCTTATACAGCTTTCAAACAGGTAATGAGTACAGTAAAAATCAAATCAAGTGTTATACACGCTCAATATTAGCTTCTCGGTATATTGAGGCAGGAGAGTCATGATTTCATTCAACATAACACACTTCTTTCTCAAGATAACAAGAAAAATATTCAATTTGGTTCTAAAGAGAAAAAAATAGAGCAAAAGTCTTGTGTTATTTTATTTAATTCTTCTTTGTAAATATTGAAGTTAGATGCAAACTATCTTGATAATACCTTCTGAACTGTCTAAAGTTATCTCTTTATGTTATCCCATTAAGAACAATTTACTTCTTTCATTGATTATAGTGATTATTTTCTAAAACTCAATTCTTTGGATAACATCTAATTATATATTGGAAATCTGAAATTTCCTTGTGTTTCTGTAACTCATTTAACTAGTATTTCCATGAACATATTTGGAAACATACTTTGATTTGCAAGTGTATTTACTTTTGTTACCTACATAAGTTCATGAAAAGGCTTATATATTTGAGGAAGCCTGATCCCATGTTCTGAGGCCATGGACATTCATATTTGACTGAAGTATTATTTGAAATATGATACTTATTCCCTTTGTTGTTAGGGTTGCATTCTGTATTCACTCATTTGTGCAATGAATGCCAAGTAAAATGGGATTATATCTACCATTTGTAAATATTTATGTAGCTTTCTAATTAACATCTATTTTAAATATCTCATTTGATTAGCAGTACATTCTCCTGTTGTGTATTGTGGTGGCTTGAATATGCATGGCCTATGGGAAGTCGTACTATTAGAAGATGTGGGCCTTGTTAAATTAGCTGTGGCATTGCTAGAGAAAGTGTGTCACTGTTGGGATATGTTTTAAGGTCCTTCACTCAAGCTCTGCCCAGTGCAGAGGAGACGTTTCTCCTGGATGTCTGTGGATGACAGTCTTCCTCTTGCTACCTTTGGATCAAAATGTAGAATTCTTTGCACATCCAGCACCATGTCTACCTGCATGCTGCCATGCTTCCTGCCACGATGAAAATGGATTGAACCTCTAACACTGTAAACCATCCCTAGTGAAATGTTTTCCTTATAAGAGTTGCCTTGGTCATCAAGTCTCTTCACAGCAAAGGAAACCCTAAATAAGATATGTACATTTGCAAAAATCAATAATATCATCTATATTTTGAATAATACGTTTATTTTCATGTAAATTTTGAAGCATTGGTGTGCTGAATTTCAATTTATACATGTGCCAATATCCCCAATTATATTCTTGAAGCTTAAATTGTGGGCTACATAAAATAGACTTCTAAACCCTGTTATTTATATCCCCCTTAAGAAAAATAAAACTACTCTACTCTTATTACTATCATTGAATCACTGATCATGTACATGAAAAACTAATTCTGATTTTACTAACACATTCTTTTCTATTATATCTCTATTATTACAAGCATCACTAGAATCTGAACTTTTCATACCTACAATTTAGTTAACATAACTTTGCCCCCAGGAGTGAGTTTCTTTCCTGTAAAATCTTTTCCAAAGTGCCTCATACACTACAACAAGAAAGAACATTTCATAATGTCACTCAGAACATATTTCTATCCTCATTTAAAATTCAATGTCTGTATTTTGTAATAATGTGTATAAAAATTCTGCTTATGACCTAGAAAAGCTGTGTGATAAGTTATCAAATATTTTATTAGAACCACCACTACTAAAACAAGAACTGCTACTACCACTACTATTATTTGAAACAAAATTCTTAAATTGTTAGCCAAGGCTATCTTAGAACTATCCAAATATCCCAGGGTGGCAATTATATTACCTCAGCCATCCAGGTATTATAATTATAGGTGCAAACCACAACACTAAGGTTTTTTTTTTTTTTTTTTCTTTCACCTAAGTAAATGTTCTCTTGAAAATCCTGTTGTCATGCACTGGTCATGTCTTTCACCACACTAGTCATTTCACATGCTGCCCGTGTTTATGGCAAAAAACCCTCTCCATTTCCATGCATGCATAAGAGCTGTGATTCACTTCTGGGAGAATTGCCTTAGATGTTAGTTTCCTAAATCATCCCTTCTATCACAGGAATGCTCAAAGCTCCAAAAACCTCTGTGTGCCCACCAAGTACTGGTCAGTTAACCTTGTACAGTTAAATAGTTCACACTTTTCAGATAATTTGATGGTTCTGCGTTTATATGATCCTATTTTGTTTGATTTCTGAGAAGAAATTGTGCTACTGCTAGAAAATAAAAGCTTTTGGTGGTCAATTTCATTTATTTTATTTTTTAAATTTAATTTTAATTGTAATTCATTTTTTATACTCCATAATCCATCCCCCCCATCCACCCTCCAACTGTTCCATATCTCACACCTCCTCCCCACCCCATGTGGAAATCCCCAGCCACAAGCCCCACCCAGACCTCTAAACTCCCTAGTGCCTCTAGTCTCTCGAGGGTTAGGTGCATCATTTCTAAATGAACACAGATCTGGAAGTCCCCTACTATATGTGTGTTAGGGTCCTCATATCAGTTTGTGTGTGCTATGTTTTTGGTGGTCCAGTGTTCAAAGGGTCTTGGGAGTTCAGATTAATTAAGACTCCTGGTCCTCCTACAGAATCGCCCTTCTTCTCGGCTTTTTTTAACCTTCCCTAATTCAACAACAGGGGTCAGCTGCTTCTGTCCAGTGGTTGGGTGCAAATAACTGCATCTGATTCTTTCAACTACTTGTGGGGTCTTTTGCAGGGCAGTCATGATAGATCCCTATTTGTGAGCATTCCATAGCCTCAGTAACCATGTTGGGTAGGTCTTGGAACCTCCCCTTAATCTGAATCCAACTTTAGGCTTGTAGATGGTCCATCTTTTCCTCAGGCTCCTCTTCATTTCCATCCCTGTAATTCTTTCAGACAGAAACAATTATGGGTCAGAGGTGTGACTGGGATGGCAATCCCATCCTTCACTTGATGTCTTGTCTTCCTGCTGGAGTTAGACTCTATAATTTCCCTTTCCCTACTGTTGGGCATTTCATCAAAGGCCCCTTTCTATGAGTCCTGGTAGAGGGCTAATATCCAAAATATATAAAGAACTCTAGAAGTTAATCACCGGGCTAGCGAGATGGCTCAGCGGGTAAGAGCACTGACTGCTCTTCAAATCCCAGAAACCACATGGTGGCTCACAACCACCCGTAATGAGATCTGATGCCCTCTTCAGATGCGTCTGAATAAATAAATCTTTTTAAAAAGAGAAGAAGTTAATCACCAAAAAACCAAACAACGCAATCAAAAAGTGGGCTATAGAACTAAACTGAGAATTCACAACTGAGGAATCTCAAATGGCTGAGAAACACATAAAGAAATGTTCAAAGTCCTTAGAGATCAGAGAAAAGCAATTCAAAGTGACCTTGATATTTCACCTTAGATCAGTCAGAATGGCTAAGATCAAAACCTTAGGTGATAACACATGTTGTAGAGAATGTGGAGAAAGGGGAACACTCCTCCATTGCTGGTAGGATTTCAAACTGGTACAACCACTCTGGAAATCAATCTGGAGGTTCCTCAGAAAATTGGAAATAGATCTACCTGAAGATCCAGTCATACCACTCTTGGGAGTATACCCAAAAGATGCCCAAAAGATGTTGGGGCAAAGATGGCACAGGGGCACATGTTCCACTATGTTCATAGAGGCCTTATTTGTGATAGCCAGAAGATGGAAACAACCTAGATGTCCCACAACAGAATAGATACAGAAAATGTGGTTCAATTACACAATGGAATACTACTCAGCTATTAACAATGAGGACATCGTTTTTTCCGAGCAGCAGTGGTCGCCATCTTGGTCCGAGACCCGCCGAACTTAGGAAATTAGTCTGAACAGGTGAGAGGGTGCGCCAGAGAACCTGACGGCTTCTGGAACAGGCGGAGGCACAGAGGCGCTGGGGCAGCACCCTGTGTGGGCCGGGGACAGCCGGCCACCTTCCGGACCGGAGGACAGGTGCCCACCCGGCTGGGGAGGCGGCCTAAGCCACAGCAGCAGCGGTCGCCATCTTGGTCCGGGACCCGCCGAACTTAGGAAATTAGTCTGAACAGGTGAGAGGGTGCGCCAGAGAACCTGACAGCCTTTGGAACAGGCAGAAGCACAGAGGGGCTGAGGCAGCACCCTGTGTGGGCCAGGGACAGCCGGCCACCTTCCGGACCGGAGGACAGGTGCCCGCCCGGCTGGGGAGGCGACCTAAGCCACAGCAGCAGCGGTCGCCATCTTGGTCCCGGGACTCCAAGGAACTTAGGAATTTAGTCTGCTTAGGTGAGAGTCTGTACCACCTGGGAACTGCCAAAGCAACACACTGTCTGAGAAAGGTCCTGTTTTGGGCCTTCTTCTTCGGCCAGGAGGAGGTCCAAATACAAGATATCTGCGCACCTTCCCTGTAAGAGAGCTTGCCAGCAGAGAGTGCTCTGAGCACTGAAACTCAGAGGAGAGAATCTGTCTCCCAGGTCTGCTGATAGACGGTAACAGAATCACCAGAAGAACAATCTCTAAACAGAGTCAACTATAACTACTAACTCCAGAGATTACCAGATGGCGAAAGGTAAACGGAGGAATCTTACTAACAGGAACCAAGACCACTCACCATCACCAGAACCCAGCACACCCACTTCGCCCAGTCCAGGGAACCCCAACACACCTGAGAACCTAGACCTAGATTTAAAAGCATATCTCATGATGATGGTAGAGGACATCAAGAAGGACTTTAATAAATCACTTAAAGAAATACAGGAGAACACTGCTAAAGAGTTACAAGTCCTTAAAGAAAAACAGGAAAACACAATCAAACAGGTAGAAGTCCTTACAGAAAAAGAGGAAAAAACATACAAACAGGTGATGGAAATGAACAAAACCATACTAGACCTAAAAAGGGAAGTAGACACAATAAAGAAAACTCAAAGCGAGGCAACACTAGAGATAGAAACCCTAGGAAAGAAATCTGGAACCATAGATTTGAGCATCAGCAACAGAATACAAGAGATGGAAGAGAGAATCTCAGGTGCAGAAGATTCCATAGAGAACATCGGCACAACAATCAAAGAAAATGGAAAATGCAAAAAGATCCTAACTCAAAATATCCAGGAAATCCAGGACACAATAAGAAGACCAAATGTACGGATAATAGGAGTGGATGAGAATGAAGATTTTCAACTCAAAGGTCCAGCAAACATCTTCAACAAAATTATTGAAGAAAACTTCCCAAATCTAAAGAATGAGATGCATATGAACATACAAGAAGCCTACAGAACTCCAAATAGACTGGACCAGAAAAGAAATTCCTCCCGACACATAATAATCAGAACATCAAATGCACTAAATAAAGATAGAATACTAAAAGCAGTAAGGGAAAAAGGTCAAGTAACATATAAAGGCAAGCCTATCAGAATTACACCAGATTTTTCACCAGAGACTATGAAAGCCAGAAGAGCCTGGACAGATGTTATACAGACACTAAGAGAACACAAACTGCAGCCCAGGCTACTATACCCAGCCAAACTCTCAATTATCATAGAGGGAGAAACCAAAGTATTCCACGACAAAACCAAATTCACGCATTATCTCTCCACGAATCCAGCCCTTCAAAGGATAATAACAGAAAAAAACCAATACAAGAACGGGAACAACGCCCTAGAAAAAACAAGAAGGTAATCCCTCAACAAACCTAAAAGAAGACAGCCACAAGAACAGAATGCCACCTTTAACAACTAAAATAACAGGAAGCAACAATTACTTTTCCTTAATATCTCTTAACATCAATGGTCTCAACTCGCCAATAAAAAGACATAGACTAACAAACTGGCTACACAAACAAGACCCAACATTTTGCTGCTTACAGGAAACTCATCTCAGAGAAAAAGATAGACACTACCTCAGAATGAAAGGCTGGAAAACAATTTTCCAAGCAAATGGTATGAAGAAACAAGCAGGAGTAGCCATCCTAATATCTGATAAGATTGACTTCCAACCCAAAGTCATCAAAAAAGACAAGGAGGGACACTTCATTCTCATCAAAGGTAAAATCCTCCAAGAGGAACTCTCAATTCTGAATATCTATGCTCCAAATACAAGAGCAGCCACATTCACTAAAGAAACTTTAGTAAAGCTCAAAGCACACATTGCGCCTCACACAATAATAGTGGGAGACTTCAACACACCACTTTCACCAATGGACAGATCATGGAAACAGAAACTAAACAGGGACACACTGAAACTAACAGAAGTGATGAAACAAATGGATCTGACAGATATCTACAGAACATTTTATCCTAAAACAAAAGGATATACCTTCTTCTCAGCACCTCATGGTACCTTCTCCAAAATTGACCACATAATAGGTCACAAATCAGGCCTCAACAGATTCAAAAATATTGAAATTGTCCCATGTATCCTATCAGATCACCATGCACTAAGGCTGATCTTCAATAACAAAATAAATAACAGAAAGCCAACATTCACATGGAAACTGAACAACACTCTTCTCAATGATACCTTGGTCAAGGAAGGAATAAAGAAAGAAATTAAAGACTTTTTAGAGTTTAATGAAAATGAAGCCACAACGTACCCAAACCTTTGGGACACAATGAAAGCATTTCTAAGAGGGAAACTCATAGCTATGAGTGCCTTCAAGAAAAAACGGGAGAGAGCACATACTAGCAGCTTGACAACACATCTAAAAGCTCTAGAAAAAAAGGAAGCAAATTCACCCAAGAGGAGTAGACGGCAGGAAATAATCAAACTCAGGGGTGAAATCAACCAAGTGGAAACAAGAAGAACTATTCAAAGAATTAACCAAACGAGGAGTTGGTTCTTTGAGAAAATCAACAAGATAGATAAACCCTTAGCTAGACTCACTAAAGGGCACAGGGACAAAATCCTAATTAACAAAATCAGAAATGAAAAGGGAGACATAACAACAGATCCTGAAGAAATCCAAAACACAATCAGATCCTTCTACAAAAGGCTATACTCAACAAAACTGGAA
Source organism: Mus musculus (assembly GCF_000001635.26). Classification (NCBI taxonomy): domain Eukaryota; kingdom Metazoa; phylum Chordata; class Mammalia; order Rodentia; family Muridae; genus Mus; species Mus musculus. Next base: position 86,500,692 of record NC_000073.6, on the reverse strand, counting down.
AACCTGGACGAAATGGACAAATTTCTGGACAGATACCAGGTACCAAAGTTGAATCAGGATCAAGTTGACCTTCTAAACAGTCCCATATCCCCTAAAGAAATAGAAGCAGTTATTAATAGTCTCCCAGCCAAAAAAAGCCCAGGACCAGACGGGTTTAGTGCAGAGTTCTATCAGACCTTCAAAGAAGATCTAACTCCAGTTCTGCACAAACTTTTTCACAAGATAGAAGTAGAAGGTATTCTACCCAACTCATTTTATGAAGCCACTATTACTCTGATACCTAAACCACAGAAAGATCCAACAAAGATAGAGAACTTCAGACCAATTTCTCTTATGAACATCGATGCAAAAATCCTTAATAAAATTCTCGCTAACCGAATCCAAGAACACATTAAAGCAATCATCCATCCTGACCAAGTAGGTTTTATTCCAGGGATGCAGGGATGGTTTAATATACGAAAATCCATCAATGTAATCCATTATATAAACAAACTCAAAGACAAAAACCACATGATCATCTCGTTAGATGCAGAAAAAGCATTTGACAAGATCCAACACCCATTCATGATAAAAGTTCTGGAAAGATCAGGAATTCAAGGCCAATACCTAAACATGATAAAAGCAATCTACAGCAAACCAGTAGCCAACATCAAAGTAAATGGAGAGAAGCTGGAAGCAATCCCACTAAAATCAGGGACTAGACAAGGCTGCCCACTTTCTCCCTACCTTTTCAACATAGTACTTGAAGTATTAGCCAGAGCAATTCGACAACAAAAGGAGATCAAGGGGATACAAATTGGAAAAGAGGAAGTCAAAATATCACTTTTTGCAGATGATATGATAGTATATATAAGTGACCCTAAAAATTCCACCAGAGAACTCCTAAACCTGATAAACAGCTTCGGTGAAGTAGCTGGATATAAAATTAACTCAAACAAGTCAATGGCCTTTCTCTACACAAAGAATAAACAGGCTGAGAAAGAAATTAGGGAAACAACACCCTTCTCAATAGCCACAAATAATATAAAATATCTCGGCGTGACTCTAACGAAGGAAGTGAAAGATCTGTATGATAAAAACTTCAAGTCCCTGAAGAAAGAAATTAAAGAAGATCTCAGAAGATGGAAAGATCTCCCATGCTCATGGATTGGCAGGACCAACATTGTAAAAATGGCTATCTTGCCAAAAGCAATCTACAGATTCAATGCAATCCCCATTAAAATTCCAACTCAATTCTTCAACGAATTAGAAGGAGCAATTTGCAAATTCATCTGGAATAACAAAAAACCGAGGATAGCAAAAACTCTTCTCAAGGATAAAAGAACCTCTGGTGGAATCACCATGCCTGACCTAAAGCTTTACTACAGAGCAATTGTGATAAAAACTGCATGGTACTGGTATAGAGACAGACAAGTGGACCAATGGAATAGAATTGAAGACCCAGAAATGAACCCACACACCTATGGTCACTTGATCTTCGACAAGGGAGCCAAAACCATCCAGTGGAAGAAAGACAGCATTTTCAACAATTGGTGCTGGCACAACTGGTTGTTATCATGTAGAAGAATGCGAATCGATCCATACTTATCTCCTTGTACTAAGGTCAAATCTAAGTGGATCAAGGAACTTCACATAAAACCAGAGACACTGAAACTTATAGAGGAGAAAGTGGGGAAAAGCCTTGAAGATATGGGCACAGGGGAAAAATTCCTGAACAGAACAGCAATGGCTTGTGCTGTAAGATCGAGAATTGACAAATGGGACCTAATGAAACTCCAAAGTTTCTGCAAGGCAAAAGACACTGTCTATAAGACAAAAAGACCACCAACAGACTGGGAAAGGATCTTTACCTATCCTAAATCAGATAGGGGACTAATATCCAACATATATAAAGAACTCAAGAAGGTGGACCTCAGAAAATCAAATAACCCCCTTAAAAAATGGGGCTCAGAACTGAACAAAGAATTCTCACCTGAGGAATACCGAATGGCAGAGAAGCACCTGAAAAAATGTTCAACATCCTTAATCATCAGGGAAATGCAAATCAAAACAACCCTGAGATTCCACCTCACACCAGTGAGAATGGCTAAGATCAAAAATTCAGGTGACAGCAGATGCTGGCGAGGATGTGGAGAAAGAGGAACACTCCTCCATTGTTGGTGGGATTGCAGGCTTGTACAACCACTCTGGAAATCAGTCTGGCGGTTCCTCAGAAAATTGGACATAGTAATACCGGAGGATCCAGCAATACCTCTCCTGGGCATATATCCAGAAGAAGCCCCAACTGGTAAGAAGGACACATGCTCCCCTATGTTCATAGCAGCCTTATTTATAATAGCCAGAAACTGGAAAGAACCCAGATGCCCCTCAACAGAGGAATGGATACAGAAAATGTGGTACATCTACACAATGGAGTACTACTCAGCTATTAAAAAGAATGAATTTATGAAATTCCTAGCCAAATGGATGGACCTGGAGAGCATCATCCTGAGTGAGGTAACACAATCACAAAGGAACTCACACAATATGTACTCACTGATAAGTGGATACTAGCCCAAAACCTAGGATACCCACGATATAAGATACAATTTCCTAAACACATGAAACTCAAGAAAAATGAAGACTGAAGTGTGGACACTATGCCCCTCCTTAGAAGTGGGAACAAAACACCCATGGAAGGAGTTACAGAAACAAAGTATGGAGCTGCGATGAAAGGATGGACCATGTAGAGACTGCCATATCCAGGGATCCACCCCATAATCAGCTCCCAAATGCTGACACCATTGCATACACTAGCAAGATTTTACTGAAAGGACCCAGATGTAGCTGTCTCTTGTGAGACTATGCCGGGGCCTAGCAAACACAGAAGTGGATGCTCACAGTCAGCTAATGGATGGATCACAGGGCTCCCAATGGAGGAGCTAGAGAAAGTACCCAAGGAGCTAAAGGGATCTTCAACCCTATAGGTGGAACAACATTATGAACTAACCAGTACCCCTGAGCTCTTGACTCTAGCTGCATATGTATCAAAAGATGGCCTAGTCGGCCATCACTGGAAAGAGAGGCCCATTGGACACGCAGACTTTGTGTGCCCCGGTACAGGGGAACGCCAGGGCCAAAGGGGGGGAGTGGGTGGGTAGGGGAGTGGGGGTGGGTGGGTAAGGGGGACTTTTGGTATAGCATTGGAAATGTAAATGAGCTAAATACCTAATAAAAAAATGAAAAAAAAAAAAAAAAAAAAAAAAAAAAAAACAATGAGGACATCCTGAATTTTTCTGGGAAATGGATGGAACTAGAAAATATCATCCTGAGTGAGGTAACTCAGAGACAAAAGGTCATGCATGGCATGTGCTTACTAATAAGTGGATATTAGCCAAAAACAAAAACAAAATAAAACAACAACAACAAAACCATACAGAATACACAAGATAGAGTCCACATAATTCAAAAGGATCAACAAGCTGAAGTGCCCAAGTGAGGACATCTCAGTCCCACTTAGGAGAGAGAAGAAAGCAACCACAAGTGAGGAGGGAGAGATGGACTTGAGAGGGAAAATGGACTGGGTCCTGGGTGGGGGGGTACAGTGAGGGTTTGAGGGGAGCCTGATCTGGTACTGGATGAGGGAAAGGAACTGAAGCTCTAAGGTCCAGCAGAAAGAATGTAAATAGACAACCTCAGGAAATAGGAGGTTGGGGGACCCGCCCTCCCCCATAATGCAACATAAAATAAAAGCTTTAAAAGAAGAGAAATATCCAGATGTCTTACTTGCTTCATTTATTTCTAGTTTTCCTTTTCCTTTTGGTTAGACAATTTGAGGTACTTTTCTTGATATTTTTCTGACTTTTGATTTCAAGGGAAAGCTTAGAAGGCACAAACAAAAATCTACATTTTTTTCCTACAACAATATAGTATTGTATGCATAAAATTGTGACATAAGTATTTCTCTCAACATTATTAATTTTGAAGAACATTCAATATTAGGTTAAAGAGAATTTTGTTTTTCTTAATTTTTAATCATACTAAATATTCTGTTTTATACATTTCTCCAGAAGGATATAATTTTCTTTCTACTATTTAGTAAAAGGACTAAAATTTTTGAGAATCTTTGTAAATCTGTATGTGTACACATATGGGCTGAGAGAGAGAGAGAGAAAATGATTTTCAGAAGCACAATTGTTTGCTTAAGAGAAACTACATTAAAGCTATAATTAGGAGACTGAGAATATGGCTCAGTTTGTACAAGTGTTTGCTTACAAGCCTGAGAATCTGGGTTCTGATCCCCTGCACCCATATAGAAGCTGTCACAGCCACAGGAGCCTGTAAACCCAGATTGGAAGAGTGTAAATAAAGGTAGGAAGACATCTGGGTCCTTCTAGTTAAACCTCTCCAAACTCCAACTTTAATCACAGACTTCCTTTGTGGATAAGTAGTCAAATAGTAATAGAATATACTCAATTACCTTCTCTAGTCTCCATATAAACCCTACATGTAGAAGAATTTTAATCCAGCAACATACTGCTGTGTCAAAGAACTATGTCCAAAATCCTTCAAGGTCTATGTTTATCAGGCTGGAACGACACATCTTTAGTCCTTCTGTCTCATCTTTAACCGCTCTGGCTATTATATAGACATGCCCTTCCTATGCACCTTTAATTCCTCTGGCTAGAATACAGATATATGTTTAGTCCACACTTTTAATCTAAAACAATAATATTAATTGAGGGACAGAGAAAGTGGAGAGTCAGAGAAAGATTTGATAGAATGAATCTGAGATAGGATATACCCAACACTCTCAAGTTAAGACAGCAAAGAGAGGCTACTTAAGAGCAATGCAGGAAGAGAGCTGGAGTTTAATTCAGTGCAGCTCAATTTAACAGAATTGAGTTTAGTTGAGTTCATGCAATCATTGCAGTCTGTACAGCTCAGTCCCTGGAATTCAGAGGTAGATTTGCTCTCTCTCTCTCTCTCTCTCTCTCTCTCTCTCTCTCTCTCTCTCTCTCTCTCTCTCTCTCTCTTTGTTTTTCTCTTTCTTTTTTTCTTTTCTCTCTTTCTTTCTTTCTCTCTTTCTTTTTCAAGTAGATATTTTCTTTTCTCTCTTTTCTCTTTTTTCCTTTTCTCTCTCTCTCTTTCTTTCTTTCTCTCTCTCTTTCTTTCTTTCTTTCTTTCTTTCTTTCTTTCTTTCTTTTTCAAGTAGATATTTTCTTCATTTGCATTTCAAGTGTTATCCCCTTCCCTTGTTTTCTCTCTGAAAACCCCCATCCCTTCTCCCCTCCTCCTGCTCACCAACCCACCCCTCCTGCTTCCTGTTCCTGGCATTCCCCTACACTGGGGCATCAAGTCTTCACAGAACCAAGGGCAGAGGCAGTATTTCTAAACAGGGTAATTCAGTCAGAATCTAAGAGAAGTCAATTTGAGTCAATCAGCTTAAAAAGAAATTTGAGCCAGAACAGCTGAGTCGAACCATCCAGATGAGATCAAGAACAAGAAAGAATGAAGTTATTCAGCAGTAAGTCTTTGAGGCTAAAGTATTCTAGGCTAAGGTTAGTAAATGGAGGCTGGAAGCTGAAGCCTTCAAGTTACTAGTTTGCAGACATTAGATTGGTGACTAGGAGATTCCCGGTCTAGGGCTAGAGATAGTTAGAAAGAAACTCTCTGGGCTCAGCCCAAGTCATGGATTCATAAACCTTGAGTATGGCTCTCATCTCTTCCCACCTCATAAATAAATTAAAGTGAATTTTACACCCTCGTATACATATGATTATACAAACAAATAACACATTCATACACATTAGGAAACTGAAATCTTTAAAGTCCCATCACCATGACTTAGCAATGGACATGCTAATGTGGATGATGAAAAGTCCAGGAGGTCTCAATGCAACACAGACACACACACACACAGACACACACAGACACACAAAATCTAGAAACAACCAAGAAATACATGGAGTAAAAGAAATAGTTATCCCCAGGGTCTTCCCAATGCACCAACTGGCTATTCAATACCAATGCACAAGCCAGGAAAACATACATACAAGGAACATTACACTAACTGAGTAGGTTACATTTAGGAAATATTTGAGAAATATATACATACACTTATATATACATATATGTGCGTATGCATGCATGTATGTATATGTGTATACCTGTGTGCATGTGTGTATATATGTATTATGTGGCAATAATTAAATAATGTTAGGTTAAAAATTGGAAAGAGAGCAAAAATAAAAGTATATGGGAGATTTTGGATGGATAAAAGGGAATGGAGAATAATATCATCTTGAAACTGCAAGAAAAAGTATAAAACGTGTAAAATATTTTAAGTCCAATAATAGTTTCATAAAAAAGTCATTTAGTTTTTTCTAAGTGATAATTTTTATCATTGTTCTCTAATTTTAAGAAATATTTTAAATAGGTAAATTTATGTTCCATCATTACTGTGCCATTCATAAAAATCTATAGACATTTATATTTTGTCTATGAAGTATTTCTCCATAGGTCTCCATATTTTTAATATATCTTTTATTTTTATTAAATCTGTTATCTGAAAGAGCCAGAAATTATGGGCAATGCACAGTTTATGTAGGAAAGAATTATAAGCAAGGTAAAAGTTGTAGATAAAGGGGGTAAAGACAAATAGTCTGTAATCCCTAAAAAGACCAGTCTAACTAAGGAAGCGGCACAAGCAACAACTCCAACAGGAAGATGGATCCAAAGGCACAACCGTCCTATCATTTCTCCAAATTATAAAAACGCAAATTCCCTTCAAACGTAACAACTAAAAATATAAATGTCAATGGGCTCCTCTGCTCATACATAGCCATCCAGAAAAGTTTCCCAGAGGTTGATGTAACTGTCATGCATGAGTCCTGGCTATATCTTGGGCACATTCTAGGTTCTAGACTCAACCATGTGGTACTGTTTTGAAGTCATGAAATATGAAATATTGAAGTGGATATAGAGGCAGACACTAAAGTTCCTGCAGGCTACTGAGGCTAGAGACTGTGTGGCAAGGAAAATTTCCCACAAGATGTCCCTGAGGGGTCATTGAATGTAATTAAGAAAAGAATCCCAAGTTGCAGTGGTAACCTTACAATGCTGATGATGACAGAATTCTAGAACATCTACCAAAGAAAGCTGTCTGTGTGAGATGGTCCAGCTTCAATAAGGATTACAGTGAGGGGAAGGCAGAGGTAATGTTGTGGAGTTGCCTAAGTCTATTGAAGCCCACAGGATACCATCATTATTTCCAAATATCAGATATAGAGCTGCAGTATTTGATGTTTGTTTGATGTTTTAGTTTTGTTTTAAACTAATTTATGTCTGTCTGTGTGTGTGTTATGTAATGCCATCTATTCACCTTTGCAGTGAAAATACTTACAGTGTGCCATTGTGTACTTAATGTTTATACCTTATCTTTTAATTTTATAAAGGCTCACAATTGATGGGTCAGCTTTAGTTTCAAATGAAATTTGAAGAAAAGACTCCTGAAGAATAATGGTGCTGTTAAAATTCTATGAACCTTGAAAGGCAAAGTTAATTTTGCATTATGAAATGAATATGAAAGTTTAGACATCAGGAATGGTATAATATTGTATATACGCTATAACTTTGAGTATCAAGTCAGTAAAGAATTAAACTGTTATGGTTTATAATAATTTTCAACTGCGTGAGTTGTAGAATGACAATAGAAAGAAACTTTTAGATATATTCATGATGGTGTTTCAGAAAAGAGTGTATAAGCTAGGAAGTACACTTTGAGTGTAAGAGGTTACAATTCTGTTGAATACCGTCCTTAACTGAATAAAGCTGAAAGGGTGAGCAGAGAATCAGCATTGTCTTAGTATGTGTGTTCTCTGATTCATGATTTCATGTTGAATGTGACCTTTATAATTGACAAAATGTCTTCCCCACCATAATGCATTCCTACGTTCAGATCATAAGCCAATAATATGTATTTAGTTTAAGCTGATCCTGGGGAAAGTTTGAGCCAATTTATTCATGAATTTTTTTCTATGTATTTTCTGGGGAATGATTGGTCCTTCCTACAGAAAGTGCCAATTATTATTAAGACTAATTGTCTTAAAAGGAAAGTAAATAATAAGTAAGACTATTAAGAAAGATTTTCCTTTGGGGAATATTAAGGTTGTAGCCAAAGGCCTTAAAAAGGTCTGTTAGAGACCTCTAGATTACATAGTGTTTCAGAGGAAATCTAAACATAACTTCAAACATGGTAAATTATATTCTTATTTGTATTTGCTTTAATATATATTAAGAAGTGGATAAAGTGTAGCACCTATGTTTGAGTCTTATCAGAGGCCAAAATTTTAACCACAGGTGAGGATTACAGAATTTGCAAACTTTTATGTGATCCTTCAATAATCTGAATGTTAATGTTTATTAATTTTTTTCCTTCTTAACTGGATCTGTTGGAAGTCCTTTCTATACATGTCTGATAACAAATCCATGTTCCAGGTATTTGAGAATTTTCAATTAATTTAAAATACATATTTCAAATTTCTGTTGACAAAATACTATAATATTTGCTCCAAAACAAGGATATTAAAGTTGCATATACATATGTGTGTGTGTTTTTGTATATATATATATATATATATATATATATATATATATCATTGTATGTTGTATCCATTTTCAATAAAGAGTAAAACAATACCTACATGTAGAAACCAGTACTTATAGACAGAGCTTGAATGTTCACAGGATATCAGTATATGTTGGATCTTACTAACAAGTGATCATAACATGATATGTTAAAGAGAAATATGAAGGCACAAAAGGAAGAAGTATAGAAGTATTTTGATGTGGTGGTCTCTCAAGATTCCTTTACAAAGAAAATACATGGAAATTCTGACATGTACATACTAAAAGTGTGTGTAGGTGAGTGACTCAAAAACTTTCCTAATTTCTTTTAGTTTCACATTTATTTGTCCTTTTCATGCATTTATGTTTGTGTACATGGTACATTCCTGGTGCAGAAATAAAAGACAGAAATAGGTGTTTGATCCCCTGAAACGGTAGTCACAGACTCTTGTGAGCCACCATGTAGCTTTTTAAAAATGAACTCATGTCTCCAAGAGCAACAAGTGTTTTCAACTTCTGAGCCAAGGCTCTAGCCACTCAGCTTTTAATTTTCATTCTTTTCCTTTAAAAATTTTTTTTGAGGATATGATTTAATTAAAATACTTTTCCATTCAATTACATCACTGTACCCCCACCACATACACCTGTCTTCTCTCTTTCAAATACAGTACCTCCTTCTGTTTTTGTTTTTGTTTTCTAAGATATTACATTCATGTATGTACTTATCTGTATATGAGCACACCTGGAGAATCTCTTATAAGGAGATGGAACACTGGCAGGAAGACAGAGGATTCTGAGAATTGGTGAGAGAATAAAAGGATGTAAAAGGAGATAAAATGTTGTGATTTGAGATAAATTCAAAGGAGACACTTAGGGAGACACTGAGGGAGATTCCAAGGAAGAAAAAGTCATGGACTGTGGGAGCTGTAACTAACTAAATGGTAGACATAAAGTAGTTTGAATGGGTTAATTATGAGCTAGCCAGAGAATGAGCCAAAGCTTATAGCCTAGGCATTTAATAATAAATAATTAGTCACAGAGTTGTCATTCTGGAAGCAGGGGCTAGGAGAAACAGATTTAAAATATTTTGCATACATATACACATTCTCATTCTCTCTCTCTCTCTCTCTCTCTCTCTCTCTCTCTCTCTCTCTCTCTCTCTCAAACACACACACACACACACACACATACACACACACAAATGCTCTTTCACTGGAGAAGTGTATCTTTCCCATTTCCAAGCAGGCTCCAACTCTCATCTCTTATCAAAATCTTTGATATCTTCAATATTTTAGGATTTTATAAGTTTAAGATGATATAATTGTTAAATAATAAATCTGTTTTTGTTACCTTGTTAATGTCCATGATGACAGATATCTATTTTATATGTTAAAATATTTAATGTAACTATATCTGAGAGTTGACAATTATAACACATGCCTATTTACATATAAATTTGATGTGATGCATAGTTTTATTTTCTTAAGCGAGGAAATTTAAATTGTTTTGTTATGAAAATCTAATGGCACAAAATTCTGGTATTAGAGAGTTCCAGCAAATTACAAGTAGTTAATCATCACAAAAAGCAAACAAAAACAACTGTAAAAGTCAGAGAAGGAATTGGATAAATACAAATACATAAAATAACTATGAATTTGAAGGCAGGAATAAGAAGTTATAGATCATTAGGAAAGAAGGATAACAGCTATTGATCTGATGTATGCCTGATCAAACTGTGAACAGGTTCTTATCTCTGTTCTGGAATACTATCAATAAGATTAAAATTAATAAGGATGAATGGAGGTAAATCCTCATTTGATCCAGATAAAATTGTTTCTGCTAGAAAGTAGAACTATCTTTTTTATTAAAAGGTGTTTGATCTTTGAAATGTTAATCTCAAAAAGAGCCAAATTGGTCCCTAGGAGATGATCACTCCTGCTTAGGTGCACAGGCTCACCACTGAGGAATATACATGAAAGATGATTTTGTTTAAGCAAAATTGAAGGCAGCAAAAGGAATCCAGGTTCTACTCAAAGGGGCCAGAAAAAATGATAAAATATGGCAGTTGTCAATCTTTGGAAAACATTATAGGTACAAGCCACTTATTAGCTTTGGCACATTCTTGTTATATTGCTAGTGTGACCATATAAAGCATAGCAGTGCTCTGAACCAAGATTAAGACAAAGGTAATAAAATAGTGCAGGGAGAGACTTGAAGGTTTTATTCTGCTGTTTGTTGCCAACTGAACAACTGCAATTCCAAGGAAAGAGTCAATTCTGTTAAGAAAAGAATGGTGTATCTCATAATATTTCTAAAAATGTATAGATAAACATGGTACAATTGTCATAAATCGTAAATTAGTACAACTTATGTATCCATTAAAAGTGGCACCTTATAGAAAGATAAAATGGGGAGCTGTAACAATGTCATAGTATCTACACAGTGTCCTGACTCCTTTGCCACAGAGAATTTCTGTACATCAATGTGTTAATTTTTGTTTATTTTGCATACCTGACAGGCTATGGAAGACTCTAGCATGTCCAATGACACTAGAATAACAGGGTTCATCCTTATGGGATTCTCGGCTGCTCCTGAACTACAGACTGTATGTGGGCTGTTCTTTCTGGTAATGTACGTTGCAGTCATAATGAGTAACCTCCTCCTCATCACACTCATCACCCTGGATCTGAAACTCCAAACACCTATGTACTTTTTCTTGAAGAATTTGTCCCTGTTGGATATCTTCTTTATTTCTGTACCAATCCCAAATTTCTTTATCAATAGCATAACTCACAATAACTCAATTTCTATTCTGGGTTGTGCCCTCCAAGTGTTTTTAATGACTTCTTTTGCATCTGGGGATGTATTTGTTCTAACAGCAATGTCATATGACCACTATGTTGCCATCTGCTGTCCCCTACACTATGAGACCATCATGAGTAGTGGTAACTGTGTGCTGATGGTGGGTGTTTCCTGGGCTATTGGAGTACTCTTTGGAGCTTTATACACAGCTGGCACATTTTCCATGCCTTTCTGTGGCTCCATTGTGATCCCACAGTTTTTCTGTGATGTTCCCTCATTGTTAAGGATCTCCTGCTCTGACATACTTGTGGTCATTTATACAAGTCTTGGAATGGGTGTTTGTCTGGGCATGTCTTGTTTCATCTGCGTTGTGATCTCTTACTTTTACATTTTCTCCACTGTGCTGAAGATTCCTACCACTAAAGGTCAGTCCAAAGCATTTGCCACCTGCCTCCCCCATCTCACTGTTTTCAGTGTTTTCATTGTTACAGCTTGCTTTGTCTATCTGAAGCCACCCTCAGTTGTACCATCAATTTCAGACAGGCTGTTTTCTGTGCTACACACTGTGTTGCCTCCAGCACTTAATCCTGTGATTTACAGCCTGAGAAATAGTGATGTCAAGCGTGCTTTGAAGAGGTTGCAACAAAATCTCTGTCCAAGTGGTTCACTTCATGTAACAATTCAAAGTAACTGCCCATGGTTTTGTGGCTCACATATTAAGCAAATTTTGTAATTTTTGACTCTAAAAAAATGTAGATACTTATTTTTTCCCTTGAGTAAATAAATACCCAGATGAAGGCTGAACTGATCAAAGATCAGAAAATTATATCAGACTAATCTATAAAGTTACATTACCAGTTTCTGTTCTTCTATGATAAAGCCATTCTCTTTTGAGGAATATAACTTTCTAAAAGGATTGCTAATTTTCCTTTGTGTTAAGACTGAATGAATATCTGTTTACTTTATTACTCCTTATCTAGTTAATTTACAAACAAAACAGAAAAACAATAACAACTAAATTTTTGAGATGGAGGAAGCACGTAAACAATGATGATTAACTCATATATGGTTTCTGTGCTAACTACTCTAATCATTAGAGCAAATAGGCCAGAAGCAACCCACCCGGCCTTGATTGCAGTAGGCTCAGTTCTTGAATAAGTATCAAATTCTTGAGGCAAAGACAAACCCAGAAAATGATCATATAAGCCAAGTTCTATAAGACACATATTGGCAGTCCTGGTTGAGACTATTATCAGAGAGACACTGGAGGTTTGGGAATTTGTGCGTTCCTTCTCTGCCCTTTCTATTGAATAGCAACATTGCTTATACATGAGAGACAACAGGCTTACAAGTCTAAGGAATGAGCCTAAATAATCTTACAAATTCTAAATACTTTTAAAAACACAAGATCCTTTTGCATATTACCACATTAACAGTAACAAAAACAAATACTGGGGAAAGGAGACTCTATGACTATCCTAGGAGCCTGGAAGGGGCTCTCTCACCTGTGAAGCTATATGACCTTCATACATTGAGCAAGAGGCTTACAGTTACTGTGCCACCTGAGCTAAATGTTGCAAAACTGGATGAGTGGGATGCTGGGCTAATGTTATTGGAATGAATATTATTCCATGATAAATCTCAAATGCTAGACAAAAGCATAATATTTTTGCAACTTCTTCTGCTGGATTTGACTTAATCTGTTTTTTTGCTGTTGTTGTTGTTGTTGTTTTGTTTATTCATTCTTGAGGTTTTAGAATGGAATGATTTGCTGTGTGCCACTGAACATATGAAGTACATATTTTTTTTTCAAAGATCAAACACACTCTTGCTTTTCATTTCAGGAGAAAATTGAATCATGAACTTAAAAAATATTTCTTTTATTTTAAATTCTGTCATTGTATGTATTTGAGATGGTGAATACATATGAGTGAGGATGATATCAAAAGCCAGAAAGGTTCATGGGGTCAAAAATGATGAGTAATTCTGTATAACCTAATGTGAGTGCTGGAAACAAAACGTCCAATTCTCAGCAAGATCAGTACCTGCTCTTAAAAAGTGACTCATCTCTCCTAGGCACCACAGACATTTGAGCTATGCTGATGTTAGAAGTGTTAAGACATTAGGGATTTTTACAGATGTACTAAACACATTTGCATAATATTATGCTTAGAAATGAAACATTTAGGGGTCACATGGAAAAGAGAATGATATGAGATGACTAATGTTTGTTGTAAATTTCATGAATTATAGTATCAACTAAGAAATTTTTTTTTTTAAGTATGGGTATATCTTTAGGGGCATTTCCTGAAAGGGATGACCTTAATGTACAATGGCTGTGGGTAACTTTATTTTCTGGTTTGGCAACCTGTGTAGAATAAAAGAAGCTGAGTAGAATACCATTAGAGTGTGATAGTGTCGTTTTTCTGCTTTCTAACTATAGGTACACTGTATCACTGTATCCAGCTCATGATTCTGCAGCTAACTTTCTTTGTTATTTGGACTACAATCAATCCTTGGTTTCTCATGTTGATTTTTTTCTCGATATTTAATACAGCCTGGAAAAAAAGAGATTAATAATGGATATATTGCAAGAGTCTTGTTCAGAGTTCCTAATCTTGTATTTTGAATTTTTTTTTTAAATTATGATGTCTCCAATTATTTGTACTATAGAATTGAGGAAGTACATAATTATTCTGTTTCTGGGGAAATATGAATATGTTTTTCATGATATATCACAGTCTATTTAACAGTTGGTTGAGTAATATGATGTGTAGAAAGCAACAATAATTACAACACTCTCTAAAAACATGAAGTCTTCATAATTCGGAAAGATTCCTATTATAATAGTCTTTCACTATTCAGAAAGATCCCTCACTGGAGACACCAATGGAGGAGCCATATGACTTAAAAACGTTGTGTTAGAGACATTTTGACTGTGTAAAGTTTCGAATAAATCCAGATGAAGAATTATAAAAATAAAATATTTTCCTCACTGCTTATATTTGGAGTATCCTGATAAGAAAGTATTACAATTTATCTCTGAATGTTAAGTTTTCTCACAACCCTAAAGATGCAATCATATGATATAATTTCTGGTTCCAAAGCATGCTACATGTTCTCTTGTCTTTTCCGGTGATCTACTACTAAATTAAACTTTAATGTACATAAAAATATTTCCTTCCTCAAGACTACCTGCTAGAAAATCTTCCTATATATACCTGAGGGTTAACCTTTCTAGGAACATGAAGAATCTGAATTGTTCTAAGGCTTACATTTCAAATTTCCATCAGTAAATGTCAAAATGAACTTCCTAAAATAATTTTAAGACATTATAGACATGGAGAAAATTGAGAGTGGTATTAAAAGCAATGTAATTTAGCAGGGATTTACTCACCCTTATTTTTTCTGATGTTTTTTCTTTATGCATATAGGTGGAATAGCCTAGCAAATTTAAGTGATCTTAGCCCTCTACCATATATTCTTCTTGTGTACACAGACACTTTCTTTGAAAATGTTCAAATGATATCCATTATCATGTTTCCTTAGAGCTGTATTTATGAAATGCCATCTCCAGAGAACTTTTTCCTATACACTCTTCCTTTGAATTTTGGTTGAAAGCTCATAACCTGAAACAATCAACTGATTGATCCCTATATCAGGGTCTTTATTGTCCCAAATCATCTCGTATGAAGAATATTTTGTTGTTTGTACAATATTGTGCATGATTAATTTTGACTCGTGAGGGGTAGAATAAGATACTCTAATAATCTCTTCATAGTATTCTATTATGTATTCAAAATAACATTCACAAACACACACATGTAGAGGCTTGTACACACAGAGAGGGAGAGATATATTTTTAAATAAAATAGGAAAATAAATTCGACCTAGTAACCAAAAGTATAATTTTTAACACTGAACACATCAAAAAGTGAATTTGACACAATGTGACATGTTAAAGAAAAACAGTCAAGAAAAGAGAGAATATTTTGTTGTATATACTTTAAAGAAATCCTATACCAATGATATCCAGGCTTTAGGAATTAACCACAAATTAAAAATAGTTAATCTTGAGACAAATCAAGCAGGAAACATAGTAGTTAATATCTACATAAATAAAGCAGGAAATGTAACAGTAAAAAGTTGGAGAGAAATTTAATAAATAAAATTTTATTGGAGAGAAATATCTTCAGAAGTATTAAGAATGCCAATCTTAAACACAGGAAGAATATAAGAATAACCATCATTGAACATTCTGGCTCAGACAGGTCTGGTTGATTTTTTCACTCAGTTCTGACACACAGATTATTAGTAATGTCAAGGTAATTGCAGTTGATCCTTTACAAGACAATCCTTGTTTATTGTAAAGAGAAATATTGTCAAAATAAGTTATCCTTATTTACTTTTCAGTGTATTTACCAGTCAGATGTATCATTTGAAAGAGGGGAAATTTGTTCCATAGTTGGTGAGCAAAGCTTTTCATGAGGTCAGCCTTATCAGTGAGTCATCTGCCTACAAACCTCCACTATTCAAGCAATGCTTATCCAAAAAATAAAGACTTCTTACTGATCACCTATAGTTTGTACTAGATGATGTAATAGACATCAGTAATAAAATTGGGTGTATCTTAGCAAATTCATCTTTTCTTTTGATTTGGAAGAAGATCATTATTGGATGATTTGAAGTAGAGACTATGATTGCCCTCAGAGTTGAAAAAAAATTGTTAAAAAGTTTAAGACAATCAAACACAAACAAAAATAATGGGAGATGTGTCCAGATTTTAACTTACCTTTAGCTTTGCAGTGGGCATTTGCCGTGGTTTTAGGTATCTAAATCATTAAAGTTCCTTAAAATTTCTTGATGAAACCTGATTAGAAAGGAGCTGACACAAAATTTCAGGCAATAGGACCAACATCTGCTGCCCAAATCCATAGCCAATGAACCACTTTAGCAAGCTTCTATATTCAAAGACATTTACATTACAATTCATAACAGGAGCATAGTTACAGTTATAAAGTAGCAAAGAAAATTTCATGGATGGGGGTCACCACAACATGAGAAAATTATTAAAGTCTTGCAGATTAAGAAGTTTGGAAGCCACTGCTCATAGCCGTGTCATACAAAGGCAAGGTTTAGTGTACAGGATGAAATGAAGCTCTTATGTTTTATTTTATCATTTTTATATTTTACTTTTCTTTTGCATTTATTTGTTCATGATTATTGATTCATATTAGTTGTACATGATATAGTGTGATGTCTTCCTTAGATACATGTGTAAATTAAGTAATGATTAAATCAAAGTACTTTTCATACCTATCTTAACTGTTTACAAAGCTTATACTATCTAAACTTTCAAAATAGTTTCTAAAGTTAACTTTAATGTGTACAATATCCATAAAGTGACAATTCATTAGTATATAGATAGAAAGAAGACCTAATAAAAACATTG
Organism: Mus musculus; assembly: GCF_000001635.26. NCBI lineage: Eukaryota > Metazoa > Chordata > Mammalia > Rodentia > Muridae > Mus > Mus musculus. The sequence goes on along the minus strand of NC_000073.6, from coordinate 86,483,831 downwards.
AAATTTTTTTTCTAACTTTTTATGAAAATATCCTAGAAACAAACTAGTGTTTGTACTCTGCTAGCTTGCTATTATAAGACATTGCTTTGTCCATGTTCTGCTTCCATACACGTGTGTGTGTATGTGTGTGTGTGTGTGTGTGTGTGTGTGTGTGTGTGTGTGAGTATGCCTGTCTGTGTTTATCTGTCTGTCTGTCTGTCTGTCTGTTTATGTCTATCTCATCTGTGTCTGTCCATCTGTCTGTTCTACAAGCAGTGTTCTCTTTTATCCTAAAAAAGTTATTTGGATAGATCATCTCCTTCAGAATACAGGGCCAGTCTTTTATTCTATATATCAATCCAGTTATTTCCTGCAATTGATAAGAGACAGAATACTTTTTTTTCTTTCTTTTTTTTTTTTTTTTAGCATTGGAAAAGAATCAGAGATTTGTTTGCCTTTGTTAAGCACAAACAATAAACTAAGTGGGTTGGACCCACCCTGAAATTACCATTTCTACCATACTTGGGCTTCACCTCCTCACTCTGCGGTAAGCTGATCTTGAATTCAGGTATCTGCCTGCCTTTTGTATCTTTCTGACAAGCTGGCTAATAATATAGCTGTCTTTGTTCCTTTAGATTCATGAAGCCCCTCATAATTCCTATTGCATTCTTATACTTTACATAGCTGAGACATTAGATACATTTTTAACTCATATATTTAGAGCCCTTTTTCATAGTTTTAATGGCTGTCTTGAAGGTCCTAGTGTTTACCATCTTACTCAAATATTAGCCATACCTTCTGTTACTGGAATTGTGCTGTCTCAGATTATCATGGAGTCAGTAATATTACGAGAGAACATTCCTCAGAGGAATGTGAAAGCAGTGACATTACACAAGCAAGACTTACACCCAGAGCAGCCTTCAACACTAGTAGAGGCTCACACTGAGACCTGGCCAAGGGACAGACACCATGTCACTCTGGCCTCACCAGGACCATGCTAGGCTTGGCAATAAATAAATAAATAGCCTAAAGAAAACAATTTGAGACAAAATGATTCTCCAAAATACTGCTGAGTTCTTTTTCTGTGGCATTCTACTACTGGGCATGGACCTCCCTTCAGTGTGGTACATATACATTGTAAGAATCAGTTGGAGAATTATACATATTTTATCATACTTTTAGATTCTTTAGGATTTAGGTTTTGACTCCATGGGATATACTTGAAAATTATTATTTTTAAAATAAATAGTATAATTAAATAATATATATTTCTTACAAACATAGTGTACTTGTTTTCCTAAGACAAAATTTCATGTGGAGAAGGCTAGGATTAGCCTCAATTATATATTATTTGTTCCCAAATGCTGAAATTGCAGTTATGTGCTGTACTATGACAATAATAAATATAATCTCTTAAGAATTACAAGATTAAGGTATATAATAACTAAACTATATACACATATAGATATATGAACAAATGAATTACTGAATTCTACTAGATGATTAATTTGTTGAGGGTCTGTGTTAAATATTGGACTTGGGTAGGGATTGAAAAACATATTAACTAGTTTCAAGGAGATCATGATTTAATAGAAGAGCTTGGCATTTAAAAATGAAAACTATCTAAGCAAATATAAAAAGATTGTCAAGAAAACACTCAGTCAAAACAATTTCCACTTTCTACAGTACTCAGAAAAGCTTATTGTAGAAAATAGGCCTAGTTCTACTTCCCAAACAAATGGTCCCAGAAATAAGATTCACACTCAAAATATATTTACAAATAACCATATACCTAGGCTCTTCTCTGACTACAATCATAACACAAGATAATCCATTTAGCTTAAGCTATATTATGCCACATGTGTCAGTCTCCTCACATCTCAAGAGCAGACCCCACCAGCTCTGTCCCAGAATTCTTTCTCATGCCAGGTATTCTACCTCCTATTTCATGGAGGCCATAGGCTTGCTTTATTTATTTATTTTGCAGTTATTTTCTTTATTTACATTTCAAAAGTTACTCCCTTTCGTTATTTCCCTTCTGAAAGCCCCCTATGCCCTTCCCCCTACCCCTGCTATCCATCCCACCCACTCCTGCTGCCTGGCTCTGGCATTCCTCTCACTGGGTCATAGAGGATTCACAGGACCAAGGGACACTCTGCCCATTGATGTCTGACGAGACCATCCTCTGCTATATATGCAGCTAGAGCCATGAGTCCCACCATGTGTATTCTTTGGTTGGTGATTTAGTCCCTGGGAGCTCTGTGGGTACTGGTTAGTTCATATTGTTGTTCCTCCTATGGGGTTGCAAAACCCATTCAGTTCCTTGGGTCCTTTCTCTAGCTCCTTAATTGGGGACCCTGTGCTCAGTCCAATGGTTGGCTGCGAGCCTCCACCTCTGTATTTGTCAGGCACTGGTAGAGCCTTTCAGGAGACAGCTATGAAAGACTTCTGTCAGCAAGCACATGTTGGCATCCACAATAGTGTCTGGGTTGGTGACTGTATATGGGATGGATCCCGAGGTGGGGCAGTTTCTGGATGGCCATTCCCTCAATTTCTGCTCCACACTTTATATCTGTAACTCCTTCCATGGGAATTTTCTTCCCACTTCTATGAAAGACCAAAGTATCTACAATTTGGTATTCTTTCTTCTTCAGTTTCATGTTGTTTGTGAATTGTATCTTGAGTATTCTGAGCTTCTGGTCTAATATTGACTTATCAGTAAGTGCACACCATGTGTATTCTTTTGTTATTTTGGTTATCACACCCAGGATGATAATTTTTAGTTCCATCTATTTACCTACAAATTTCATGAATTAATTGTTTTTTAAAGTAACTTTCTTTTTTTAAAGATATATTTTATTTATATGAGGACACTGTAGCTGTCTTCAGACACACCAGAAGAGGGCATCAGATCTCATTGCAGAGGGTTGTGAGCCACCATGTGGTTGCTGGGAATTGAAAACAGGACCTTTGGAAGAGCAGTTAGTGCTCTTACCCAATGAGCCATCTCTCCAGCCCCGAATTAATTGTTTTTAATAGCAGAGTAGTACTCCACTGTGTAAGTGTACCACATCTTCTGCATCCATTCCTCAGCTGAGGGACATCTGAATTTTTTCCAGCTTCTGGATATTTTAAATAAGGCTGTGATGAACATAGTTGATCATATGCCCTTATTACATATTGGAGTGTCTTCTGCGTATATGCCCAGGAATGGTACTGCTGGGTCATCAGGTAGTACTATGACTAATTTTCTGAGACTTCCAAACTGATTTCCAGAGTTGTGTACCAGCTTGCAATCCTACCAACAATGGAGGAGTGTTCTTTTTCTCCCCAAACATGGCACCATCTGCTGTCACCTGAGTTTTTTATCTTAGCTGTTCTTATTGGTGTAAGGCAGAATCTCAGGGTGGTTTGATTTGCATTTCTTTGATGACTAAAGATGATGAACATCTTTTAAGGTATTTCTCAGCAATTCAGTATTCCTCAGTTGAGCATTCTTTGTTTGGCTCTGTACCCCATTTTTAATAGGGTTATTTGCTTCTCTGGAGTATAACTTCTTGAGTTCTTTGTATATATTGGATATTAGCCCTATATCAGATGTAGGGTGGGTAAAGATTTTTTCCCAATCTGTTGGTTGCCATTTTGTTCTATTGACAGTGTTCTTTACCTTACAGAAGCTTTGCAATTTTATAAGGTCCCATTTGTAAATTCCTGATCTCAGAACAAAAGCTACTGATGTTCTGCTCAGGAAATTTCCCCCTGTGCCTATGAGCTTGAGGCTCTTACTCACTTTTTTTTTCTATTAGTTTCAGTGTATCTGGTTTTATATGGACATCTTGATATACTTGGACTTGGGCTTTGTATAAGGAGATAAGAATGGATCGATTTGCATTCTTCCACTTGCTAACTGCCAGTTGAACCAGCACCATTTGTTGAAAATGCTGTGCTTTTCTAACAGGATTGTTTTAGCTCCTTCTTCAAATATCAAGTGACCAGAGGTGTGGGGGTCCATTTCTGGGTCTTCAATTCTATTTCATTGATCGAACTGCCTGTCATTGTACCAATACCGTGCAGTTTTTATTACAATTGCTCTGTATTACACCTCGAGGTCAGGAATGGTTAGTCCACCAGAGGTTCTTTTATAATTTAGAATACTTTTCTCTATACTAGGTTTTTGGTTATTCCAGAAGAATTTGCAAATTGCATTTTCTAACTTTGTAAAGAATTGATTTGGAATTTTGATGGGAATTGCAATGAATCTGTAGATTGCTTTTGGCAAGATGGCCATTTTTACTATATAAATTCTGCCAATCCATGAGTATGGGAGATCTTTTCATCTTCTGAGATCTCTTCAGTTACTTTCTTCAGATACTTGAAGTTTTTGTCATATAGATCTTTCACTTGCTTTGTTAGAGTCAAACCAAGTTATTTTATACTTGTGACTATTGTGATGGGTGTTGTTTCCCTAATTTCTTTATCAGACCGTTTTTCCTTTGTATGGAGGAAGGCCACTGATTAGTTCAAATTAATTTTATATCAGCTACTTCACTGAAGTTGTTTATCAGGTTTAGGAGGAATTTCTCTAGTGGAATGTTTGGGGTCACTTAAGTATACTGTCATATCATCTGCAAATAGTGATGTTTTGACTTCTTCCTTTCCAATTTGTATCCTTTCATCTCCTTTTGTTGTATAATTGCTTGGGCTAGGGCTTTGAGTACTATATTGAATAGGTAGGTTGGGAATATGCAGCCTTGTCTAGTCCCTGATTTAGTGGGATTGCTTCAAGTTTCTCTCCATTTAGTTTGATGATGGCTACTGCTTTGCTGTATATTGCTTTTATTATGTTTAGGTATGGGTCTTGAATTCCTGATCTTTCCAAGGCTTTTATCATGAATTGGTGTTGGATTTTGTCAAATGCTTTCTCAGCATCTAATAAGATGATCATATGATTTTTTTTTAATTTGAGATTGGTTATATACTGGATTATGTTGATGGATTTCCATATATAGAGACATCCATGCATCCCTGGGATGAAGCCCACTTGATGGTGATGGATGGACTTTTTGATGTGTTCTTGTATTTGATTTGTGAGAATTATATTGAGTGTTTGTTTTTTTTTTTTTTTAATTGATGTTCATAAGGGAAATTGGTCTGAAGTTCTCAATGTTTTTTGGTTCTTTATGTGGTTTAGGTATCAGAGTAGTTTGACTTCATATAACTACTTGTGTTGAGTACCTTCTGTTTTTATTTTGTGGAATAATTTGAGAAGTATTAGAATTAGGTATTCTTTGAAGGTCTGATAGAACTCTGCACTAAACCCATCTGATCCTGTCATTTTTTGGTTGGGAGACCACTAATGACTGCTTCTTTTTCTTTAGAGGACATGGGACTGCTTAGATTGCTTATCTGATCCTGATTTAACTTTGGTACCTGGTATCTGTGTATAAAACTTCCATTTTGACCAGATTTTCCAGTTTTGTTGAGTATAGGCTTTTTTGTAGTAGGATCTGATATATATATATATCTTTTTTTTTTTATTTCCTCGGTTTGTCTTGTTATGTCTCCCTTTTCATTTCAGATTTTGTTAATTAGGATACTGTCTCTGTGTACTCTAGTTAGTCTGGCTAAGAGTTTATTTATTTTGTTGATTTTCTATAAGAACCAACTCCCAGTTTGGTTAGTTTGTATAGGTCTTTGTATAGTTCTTTTTGTTTCCACTTGGTTGATTTTAGCCCTGAGTTTGATTATTTCCTGCCTTCTACTCTTCTTGGGTCTATTTACTTCTTTTTGTTTTAGAGCTTTCAGATGTGCTGTCAAGCTCCTAGTGTATGCTCTCTTCAGTTTGTTTTTGGTGGCACATATGAGTTTTCCTCTTAGGACTGTTTTCATTGTGTCCCATGAGTTTTGGTATATTGTGGCTTTATTTTCATTATACTCTAAAAAGTCTTTAATTTCTTTCTTTATTTCTTTCTTGTCCAAGTTATTATTGAGTAAAGAGTTGTTCAGCTTCCACTTATATGTGGCCTTTCTATTATTTACGTTGTTAATGAAGACAAATCTTAGTCCATGGTGATCTGATAGGATGCATGGGATTATTTCCATCTTCTTGTTTCTGATGAGGCCAGTTTTGTTACTGATTATATGATCAGTGTTGGAGAAAGTACCATGAGGTACTGAGAAAAAGGTATATTCTTTCTTTCTTTCTTTCTTTCTTTCTTTCTTTCTTTCTTTCTTTCTTTCTTTCTTTTTTTTTTTAGAATAAAATGTTCTATAGATATCTGTTAAATCCATTTGGTTAAAAACTTCTGTTACATTAACTGTGTCTTTGTGTAGTTTCTGTTTCCATGATCTGTCCATTGCCGAGACTGCTATGTTGAACTCTCCCCTTATTATTGTGTTCAGTGTAATTAGTGTTTTGAATTTTAGTAAAGTTTCTTTTATGAATGTGGGTGCCTTTAATTAGGAGCATAGATGTTCAGAATTGACAGTTCTTGGTAGATTTTTCCTTTGATGAGTATGAAGTGTCATTCCTTATTTTATTATGATAACATTAGGTTGAGCATTCATTTTATTTGATATTAAAATGGCTACTCCACCTTGTTTCTTGGGAACATTTGCTTGGAGAATTGTTTTCCATCCTTTTATTCTGAGGTAGTGTCTGTCTTTGTCTCTGAGGTGAGTTTCCACTACACAGCAAAATGCTGGGTCCTGTTTACATATCCAGTTTGTTAGTCTATATCTTTTTATTGGGGAATTGAGTCCATGGATATTAAGAGATATTAAGAAAAAAAGATTTTTGCTTCCTTTTATTTTTGTTGGTAGAGATGGAATTATGGTTTTTGTGGCTACCTTCTTTTTGGTTTTTTAAAAGAAGATTATTTTCTTGCTTTTTCGAGGGTATAGGTCCCCCCTCCCCCCTTGTTTTGGAGTTTTCCCTTTATTATTCTTTGAAGGGCTGGATTTGTGGAGAGATAGTGTATAAATTTATTTTTGTCATAGGATATCTTGGTTTCTCCATCTATGGTTATTGATAGTTTTGCTGTCTAAAATAGCCTGTGATGTCATTTGTGTTTTCTTAGAATCTGAATGATGCCCAGGATCTTCTAGCTTTCATAGTCTTTGATGAGAAGTCTGATGTAATTCTAATAGGTCTGCCTTTATATGCTACTTGACATTTCCCTTACTGCTTTAAATATTCTTTCTTTGTTTTGTGCATTTGGTGTTTTGATTATTATGTGATGGGAGGAATTTCTTTTCTGATCCAATATATTTGCTGTTCTGTAGGCTTCTTATTCACGGGCATCTCTTTCTTTATGTTAAGGAAGTTTTCTTCTATAATTTTTTTGAAGATATATACTGGCCCTTTAAGTTGGGAATCTTCACTCTCTTCTATACCTATTATCCTTAGGTTTGGCTTTCTCATTGTTTCCTGGATTTCCTGAATGTTTTGAGTTAGGAACTTTTTACATTTTGCATTTTCTTGAGTTCTTGTGTCAATATTTTCTATCGTATCATCTGTAACTGAAATTCTCTCTTCTATTTCTTGTATTTTGTTGGTGATGCTTGTTTTTATGGCTCCTGATCTCTTTCCTAGGTTTTCTATCTCCAGAGATGTCTCTCTTGCCACAGACCAGGCCCAGTCGGGCCCGCTCAATCCGTGGGGATCAGGGGTTCAGACAGATGGGCATAGAGTCCACGGGAATTGACAGATAAACTCAGACACGAGAGTGTGCTTGATCTGAATGTAATTTGTCAAATCCAGCATCAAACTTTTTTTAAAATATTTTTTATTATGTATTTTCCTCAATTACATTTCCAATGCTATCCCAAAAGACCCCCCACACCCCCCTACCACTTCCCTACCCACCCATTCCCATTTTTTGGCCCTGGCGTTCCCCTGTACTCGGGCATATAAAGTTTGTGTGTCCAATGGGCCTCTCTTTCCAGTCATGGCCGACTAGGCCATCTTTTGATACATATGCAGCTAGAGTCAATAGCTCCAGGGTACTGGTTAGTTCATAATGTTGCACCTACAGGGTTGCAGATCTCTTTAGCTCCTTGGATACTTTCTCTAGCTCCTCCATTGGGGGCCCTGTGATCCATCCAATAACTGACTGTGAGCATCCACTTCTGTGTTTGCTAGGCCCCGGCCTAGTCTCACAAGAAACAGCTATATCAGGGTCCTTTCAGCAAACGCTTGCTAGTGTATGCAATGGTGTCATCGTTTGGAGGATAATTATGGGATGGATCCCTGGATATGGCAGTCTCTAGATGGTCTATCCTTTTGTCTCAGCTCCAAACCTTGTCTCTGTAACTCCTTCCATGGGTGATTGTTTCCAATTCTAAGAAATGGCAAAGTGTCCACACTTAATCTTAGAAGCCAGGGGCAAGGGCTTCCATAGTTCCCATTCTAGTCTATTGTATAGTCGACCTCCCCCCCTAGGCCATTGTAAATACTAGTATATCAGTGTAACTCAGCTATCTATAGTTCTAAGTATCTACTCTGGTTTCTCCTTAGATCACAAACTTCCTTCTTCCTAGATAATGGTAAATTCCTGTGGAGGGAAGTGACTTAGCTATCCATGCTCAGGGTCAGATAAAGGACTGCCTAGACTCTAACTTAGCTGTATGTCAAACAGAGGCACTTATAATAAAGCAATATTAAGGGAAAGCTGCTGTCTTGGTAAGATCACCATGGTACAGGTATTTTCAAATATAATGGCCTTTTTAATCTGCAACTGTGATGCACTTTGATCCATAGCCTCACTGGACATTGTTAATGAACTGTGCACCTGCTACATGGTGCCATGTCTCCACTTCTCTCCATGATACTTTTAATCCTGGGGCTGGTTTTTTTTTTTTTTTTTTTTTTTTTTTAACTAAGGTTGTATCTTTACTAGTGTCTTTTCCTGGTCTAACATAATGCAAAGCCTAAAAAGCTATCCTGATTTCTCATAAGGCTATGCCTCAGTCCTATCTTTGATCCTATTCATGCCTTCAAAACAAGTAATATTTGGAACATACCATCTTTTGTCTCTTCTGGATGACAGTTTTTGCATGCTGACCCTGAAGAAATACTTCACAGAAATTTTGCCTCAGTGATGCAGGTTTCTTCTTAAACAGCCCAGCTGAACAGTTACAATTGACAAAGCAAAATGTTTTTAATTTAAAATATTGATTTCCCTAATAGAGTAATTAAAGGACTCTCAAATCTTTCTCTGAAATTTAATAAGCCAGGCCTCCAGGATCCACATTGCTGTCGGCATCATCATATATGTTCCCATAATTACTCACTAATCTCACACCACTCAAATTCTAGCCCTAATTTCTAAAATATTTTCACTTACATTTCCAAAAAAGAACAAAACAATGTTCCATGAACATTATACCAATTTTCATCTAATTTTGGATTTCCCTCATAGTAATAAAACACTATGAAACCAAACAATTTGTGAAGAAAAGGGTTTATTTCAGTTCACAACTCTCAGATCTCACTTTATCGCTGATAGGAGCCAGAACAGGAACTTAGAGCAGGAACCTGGATATAGAGATTGAAACAGAGATCACTGTGTGTGTTGCCTATTTGTTTGTATTTTATGGCTTGCTTAAAACACTTTCTTACATTGTCCAAGTCCACTGTTCAGGAATGGCACTAAGATATTGTTTTCTAGATAAGTTAACAAAAACAAAGCAGTACAATATCCTTTTGTAAGGATAAGCCTTAGCTGCTGGGGACCCTCTGAGTGAACCATGCTGAGCCAGGGATGGATACAAAAGCAAGAGGAATTTATTGTTTCAGTGCCCTGGTGTCCTCCTTCACCCAAAGGAGAGGAAGCCATACCAGGCAGGCAGTTCAGCCAGATTTTATACAGTTTTCAGGGGTAAAATAGAGCAACAGCCACTAGGCACAACGTGATAGGCAGATCAGTGTGACTTTTAAACTGATTGGTCCTTAGGGAATGAAGTAAATGTGACATTTACTTAGTAAAGTTTGAAAAAAAAAAAAAACAAAGAAATCTCACAGTGAGATGTACAAGGAGAATTCAGGAGAAATGACTAGTTATATTAGAGTTGATACTTTGAATCATTTCTATCTGAAAAGTAAAGAGAATATTTCATATATATAGAAGCAATTAGGAGTGAATCACTCTCCTCCCAGATCCTCCTCGAAATGCTACAGATCCAACTTCATGCATGCTCTCACTCTCAAAAAGTAAAAATAGAAACCAAAAAATAAAGAAAAAAAATTAACAATAAGACTGTTGAGATGTAGAAAACCTGTGTGGATTTAAGGATAAATAAATAAATAAATAACAAAAAGCAAACAACAACAACAACAAAACCTCAAGGAGGAAAAAAAAAAAAAAAAAAAAAAAAAACCAGAAAGGGGGAAGTAGATTTAAAGTCCCAACTCTAAGCAAGGATGTGATAGCAATTGAGATCTCCAGGGAAAGGCAAAATGAGTTTTCTTCAATAAAATATCCCTAGGTATGCCAATCATATTCACTCCTGGGCAGGCTCATGGCCCAGGTGTAGTTGGCACATACTCTATATTATTTTGTTTGTTTGTTTTTAATTAATTTTTTAATGTAAGGTGCTTATAAGAGACTGAAAAAAAAAAACCCAAAACATGACAGAGAAACAAACAAGAAAACTAGAGAAATCTAATACTAATAACCTAACAGCACACCTGAAAACTTTAGAATAAAAAGAAGCAATAACACACAAAATGAGTATATGGGCAAAAATAATCAAACCTGGGTTTAAAAATCAGGGATAAAAAGGTAAAAACAAAAGAAATAGTATTAAGAATCATAGAAAACAAAATTTTTTTATATATCTATAGAATGGCAAACCTTTATTTAAATAAAGAAAAGGCAGAGAGAAAATCCAAAATTTTCAAAAATCATATACATCTTCATGCTGTACATTCTCTTCATGCTATAGTATTCTCACAATAATACTGAGTTTCTGAAACTGTAAGCAATCACCAATTAAATGCTTTCTTCTTTTCAATAAGATTTCCTATGGTCATGGTGTTTCTTCCTAGCAAGAAAATACTCAATAAGAGAAATGTAGTTAAGACATTAATAAAACAAATTGAAGAAGATATCAGAAGATGGAAAGCTCTTCCATGCTCATGGATTGATAGGATCAATATAGTAAAAATGAACATCCTACCAAAAGCAATCTACAAACTCAATACAATTCCCATCAAAATGGACACAAGTATTCGCAGAGTTTGAAAGAAAAATTTTCAGCTTAATATGGAAACACACACAAAACAACACAAAATCATACAAGATAACTAAAATATCCATGAATAATAAAAGATGTGCTAAAAGTATTACCATCGATGACCTCAAAATGTATATAGAAATATAGAAAAATAAAAGCACGCTACTGGCATTAAACAAACACATTAATCAATAAAATCAGATTGACAATCCAGGCATAAATCCATACACCCACTAACACCTGGTTTTTGATGAAGCCAGAAATATGCAGGGGAGAGAAGACATCGTCTACAAATGGTGCTAGTTCTGTATCTGGATAGCTACATGTAGAAGAGAAATATAAATAAATCCACATCTCCTTGAAGAAGACAAAACTACTAATGTGTGAAAGACCTAAACATAAACGTGGATATATTGGAACCTGATAGAGAGAAAGAGGAATAACCTTGAATTCACTGGCAAAGTGACCAAGCCAGCTCAGTCAGTCAACAGGGCCTCAAGGGAGGGGGGAGGTTTAAAGAAAGAAACAGCAACTAGACAACATTTTAACATGACTCCAGCCAGTGCTGAAGAGTTGTTGTTGTTGTTGTTGTTTTGTTTTGTTTTGTTTTTTTGTTTCGTTTCTTGTTTTTTGTTTTTCCCTAGTCTAGGCGCTTGCAAAGAATAAGGTCAGTTCTTAGATCAAAGACAATGTAATCAAACAAGGCAATAAACAAAATCCCTTAGTCAAAATGTCTAGGGAGTTATCAGGATGGCCAAGATAAAAGGAATACCATACATTCCTCCTCTGCATTTACCTTGAGCCTTGCATTAGCTCAAATGTAAATATTATCTGAGTCTACTTCTTTGTTCTCCTAGCCCAGTGTAGATATGCTTGACAATAATCCTAGATATGGCATCAAAGCCTCTCCACAGCAAAGGAAAGAATTTCTTAACAGAACACCATTAGAACATGATCTAAGATCAACAATTAATAAATTGTCCCTCATGAAACTAAGAAGCTTCTACTGTTATATCCAAGTTTTAGATCCCCAAAGACTACCAAGGAGCCAATTCCTATAAAAACACACACAAGTGTATTTATAATGAGTTCTAGAGGAAGGTGTCTCTCCATTCTCATAGCAGTGGGTCAGAGTGAGAGTCCTGAGACTAGGGGTTTAAGGTTTTTATTGTGGTTACAGCAAACTTGGGGAATTTCCATATACGTCAGCATGTTAATATTTTAAAAACTGCATTTCTGGTATAATCTGCAGGATTCAAACAGAGGGCAGAAACAAATGACAAACAAAAAAGATTTCTCACAACTCGATGTCCAGGAGAGGGCTGATATTCAAAATATTTTAAAAACTCAAGAAACTATATTCTCTGAAGGATGTCTTAGGTTATCTCTATGTTTCTTGGTCCTGCTATTGTAGCCTTAAGTCATGTGGGTTGCCACAGGATGTTTGCTCAGGTGGACTTTGCGATCCCCCACTCCCCCCCACCCCCCACCGGTACTGGAGTTTAGCCCCTGATCTCGAAAAAAAAAAAAGGTGTTTTTTCAAAAACAGAGTTGGTTGGACTTTTTACTACATCATCATTCATTCAACCAAACTGGAAGACTATAGAATGGGAAAAGATTTCTCACAACTCCATATCCAAGACAGGGCTAATATTCAAAATATTTTAGAAACTCAAGAAACTACATATCAAGAAGACAAAGAATGCACTTAAGAAATGTATACAGTTCTAACAGAATTCTCAAAAGAGGAAACCCAATGCCTGCTAAATATTTAAACAAATGTCTAACATAATCAGTTACTAGGGAAATAAAAATCAAATCTATTTCTGATGGGTGTGCAAATCTCCACCTAGGTATGTCTAATGAATAGTTCTGCCTAATTATTGTATATTTGATAAAAATTTAAGACTTGTTTTGTTAGCTTATTGTTTGAGTATCATGTACATACACTGTTTAAAGTATAATGTAAAGTATTAGTTCTGTGGCTCTTATAATTGTTTCTGTTGTGTATAGATTTATAATGTTAGAGAAAAGACAATTTTTTAAGCAGAACATAGAATATGAAGTGGAAATTTCTGGGTTGCTTTGGAGACTAAATTTTGTCATGTGATTTTTTCTTTTTTTTTTCCAGGAAACTTATGAGAGGATGGTTTGCTGAAGCAGGCATGTAGGAGGATGTTTTGCTGAAAACAGACACATGGTGTTCTTCTAGGAGGGGCCTCAGAAAAGGGTATGTGATGTCTGCAAAGAGTATAAGTATAATCAATAGACAGTGAATAATGCTTTATGGTATTGGTTAGCCTTGCTACTCTTTTCTGGTCATTCTTTATCATGATTTCATAGAGAGAAATGCCACCGACGAACTTCTGGTCATGTTCTTGCCACTTTTGTGGCCATGGACTGGTTGTCAGAGCCTTATGGTTTCTTCTGAATCAAACTGCATTTGCTGATCCATCAATGTTGTTTGCAAGTGGATTAAGCTACTGCTATTGATTCAGGAGAAATAAACTTCTGATATATATATATGTATATGTGTATGTGTATGCGTATTCGTATGTATATGTATATGTATATATGTATATATACTTTTTTTTCCCGAGACAGGGTTTCTCTGTGTAGCCCTGGCTCTCCTGGAACTCATTTTGTAGATCAGGCTGGCCTCGAACTCAGTAATCTGCCTGCCTCTGCCTCCCAAGTGCTGGGATTAAGGGCATGCACCACCACTGCCCAGTCAACTTCTGATATCTTGACAAAAAAGATTGGAATTGCCCAATAGAACAATTTCTAAACAAGTTCACATCCCTCTTTGCTCTATTAACCTTTTCTTTCCACTATCTCTGGTGGGAGGTAGGCTAGAAGGGAGGTTAAAGCATTTAAGAACCCTTATTAAAGTACATTTTGAAAAATCAAAGCCTACAGAACCACTATGCCCCAACAACTACACACACACACACACACACACACACACACACACACACACACAGAGAGAGAGAGAGAGAGAGAGAGAGAGAGAGAGAATGGCTAAACTGTATAGAAACAGAAAAGAGACACTGAGAATTTCTGAGAATTTAGAAAGGTATTATGAACCTTTGTTTTATTAATGAAAGGAAAATATAATGTTAAAAAGTTTAAATGCTGAACCCAGAGAGATGCTTCATCAGTTAAGAGCACTTGCTGCTCTTGCTGGAGAACTGATTTGGATCTCAATGTCCAGGTGGAACTGACCAACAGTCTCCATGTAACTCCAGTAGCAGAATACTCTGAAGGCATTGAATGTATATGGAACATAACTATATATACAGGCAAAACATCAATACACATATAATAAAAGAAAAACAGTTCTTTTAAAAAATCATAAATTGGAGTAATAAAATAAAACTACTCCATTATGTTACTTTAACTCAGAGCAGTAACTGAATATTTAGTATTTTCACTTCTGGAATTATAATGAAAGTGATTTAATAAAATCTGTGGTTTCTACTATAAGCATTTTATAATTTTGTGAATATTATTCATACTGGATACATGAGCTTAGATAGTTTCTCAAAATATAGTAAGATAAACTACTAAGCCCTTAGGCAATGATTAATTGGTATTTCTAAACATGAGATCATAAAATCTAAGGACTTTTTTTTCTGTTTGTTTGTTTTTTTGTTAGTTAATAAAAGCAGACTGATAAATCAATGGATGAAAAATTTAAAAAATTTCTCCTCATGAATTTTGCCCCACATACTTAATACATAAATAGTTCATAGCACAGCATTTTACCCTTGTGGCTTTGACATATTTTATTGATTTTATACCCATAATCTTTCATTTTATAGCATCTCCAAAGCTATTAAAATTATGTAAATTAATTCACTAGTATTTGTTGCTCTTCTTTTAACTAATTAAGTAAAAGCCAATGATGACTTATTTGTGAAGAGGTATTGGAAAATTGTTTCTTTTTTTTTTCTTGTTTTATGATTTCAAAGCTTTCATGAGTATTCATGATTCTGTAGAATGTTAACATAAGAAAAAAAGAAAATATGATACATTTACAAAACAGAATATTAGTCAACTGTTTAAAATGATTCCTAACAGTGGGAATGGGGTGTCAATGACTTTTTTCCTGCTTGTGATAACTTTTTCCTCCTTTTATGTTGCCTCATCCAGCCACCATATGAGGTTATATGCATAGTTTTATTGCATCATTTTATAGCAACTTCAATTAATATCACTGAGAGACCTGCTCTTTCCTGAAGAAAAATGAAGTAGCAGTTGATCTAGGGGAGAAAGCATATTGTGGGAATTAGGGAAAAGGAAAGGATGCAGTTAAAATGTATTATGTGAAAGAAGAATTAAGAAATAAAATTTAAATATGAAATAATGAAATATCAGTAAATGAACAGAATTAGAAAAAAAAATCTTCCTGAGTGGAGTAGTCCAGATTCAGATAGACTAATCTAGTATAAATTCATTATATGTGAATGTTAGTTTAAATTAATCAGCAATAACCAGTGTACAATCTCTAGAACCACACAAGTTAGGTCCACGGTAAGGGAATAAGTGTGGACAGACAGAGAACTTTAGAAAAATGAAACAGAACAAACAGTGAAGGGTGGGTTGGGGGCCTGGAGTCAGAGGATTAAATGGGGTGATGAACAAAAGAGGGGAACAGGAAGGGGTTATGTGGAGACACAGCTAAAAATCAGGGCCTTTGGAAGATTATTACAGAAATCTTGTTCAGTAGAATATTCTTAAAACATATATACACAAAGAGACAATGTAAAAAAAAAAAAAAGTCACCAAATAATGGGAGAGACAAAGTCCCACCTGGCCACCTATTGTCATCAAAATATGCTCCCAGGGTCAGGATTGGGTTATGACAAAGTGAATCTTTGGCCAAAGGAATCCCAGGAAAACCCCTAAAACCATCAAGAGCATTGCTAAGACAATATTTTTCTGTCCAAAAGCTGTCAGTAACATCTCATTGCTGAAGAAAAACATACAGTACATATCACTGAACATGGAAATGTTAAACTGGTGCCTATAAAGTGCTGTAACTCCTACACTCCAGTGTATTTGTTACAGAAAAGTACCTTCCACCACAGCAAAGCAGAAATGTAAACACCAATCTAGCCACAAATACTTTGATGTAAAATGGTGTCCCAGCTGCAATATTTGCTAGGGTTATGGGAACAACAACTTCATGAGAGTAACCAACCAATGTCTGATTTGAGGTAAGGCCATCTCCATGAGATGGAGCCCATGCTCCCCATTTCCTGGCTAACCAAGAACCTGACTAGATACCTCCAGGACCTATGATAAAACTGGATATTACTGTTATAAAATTTTTAAATTAAATTAAATTTTAAAAACTTAATAATAAAAGACTGTTTATGACCATCTTCTATATTCATAGATCTGTGACTTGCTCAGCCATCATCAGGACATTCTTCCTGGAGCATATGGGAGCAAATACAGAAACCTACAACCAGATATTATGAAAAAGTGAGAGACCATGGAGCTATCAGCTTAAATGGAACATCTTCATCAAAACCTTTCATCTGGGATCAGGAAGTCCTGTGCAAGAGGAAGAAGAAATAGTGTAAGAGCCAAAGATGATGTAAGGTACAAATAAGATGGCCTCCTCTATAACAACAAGATCTATACACATATGAATTCACAGAGATGAGTTACCATGCATGGGTCTATATAGTTCTCACCTTAAAAGATACTAGAGCAGAAATGAGAAGTGGGCACATACATTTATCTCTAATTTAGAAACCACCTGTAATTGATAATCACTTTCAAGCATAAGTTTAGTTTCCTCCAAAGTTGTCTGACTGGATAAACAAATTATTCTTAAAGGAATGATTCATGTCCATCAGTAGATGGTCAACAAAAAATAAATTTAATGTTTAATCATATGTGTGTGTGTGTGTGTGTGTGTGTGCCTTCTCTTGTGCCTTGTGCTATTTTCAGTTTCTTTGTTTGTTTAGTGCTATCATGTTTTATCCTAGAGGAACTAGGAAGAATAGAAATAGAGGAATATAATCAGGATACATTATCTGAAAAATATGTCTCCAGTAAAAAGGGAAAATGCTTTGTAGGGTTGGTGGTTGTAGTGGTGGTCATAGTAGTGGTCGTAGTGTGTGTACATGTGTGTGTTTGCACGTGTATGTGTGTGTGTGTGTGCCTGTGTGTCTGTGCATAAATATTTCTTTTTATTTTTTCAACTTTCTTACTCTAGAAAACTCTAACAAATACTCATTTCTTTTATATTCAAATACCAAAGAAATTCTTAATATTACTTTCTTCACAGCCTCCTTTATCTGTCTGTTTCTAAGACTATAGATGATAGGATTTAAGAATGGTGGGACAATCGTATAAGACACAGAAAGAGCCATCTCCTTAACTACTTCTAATGTTGGTACTGGAGGTCTTAGATACACATAGGTAGAAGAACTAAGAAACACAGACACCACAACAATGTGAGGGACACAGGTGGAAAAGGCTTTCCCTCTCTCTCCTTTGACAGGAACCTTCAACACAGTTGATAATATCCTAAAATATGATACAGCAATGAATGTAAAGCAGCTGCAACCAATGATAATGGCAGAGATTAGCATTAAGAGTTTGTTGTTAAAGGTATCTGAACATGAAAGCTTCAACAAAGAGGGGATATCACAGAAGAACTGAGGAACCACATTAGAGTGACAGAAGGACAGTTGGAAAGTTTTGAAAGTGTGCACACTTGCAATGATAAGAGAGCTATGTAGGGAAGCCAGTGTCATCTGAACACAGAACTGGTGGTTCATGATCACAGGGTAGAGCAGAGGCTTACAGATGGCCACATAGCGGTCCTGGGCCATGATGGTGAGAAAAAACATCTCTACACATGCACAAAAGAAGACAAAAAAGATTTGTGCTGCACACCCAGTCACAGAAATATTCCTCTGGCCAGTGAGAGAGTTGAAACAAGCATTTGGGACAGTGACAGAAACATAACACATGTCTACAATAGACAGATTCCTGAGGAAGAAATACATGGGTGTGTTCAGTGTCTGGTCAACTGTAGTAACAATGATGATGATAAGGTTCCCGAACAGGCTGCCCAGGTACACCAGCAGGAACAGCACACTGAGAAGGATTCTGAGCTCGCAAGACTCAGCAAAAACCTCCAGGAGGAACTCAGTCACCAGGGTGGAATTGTTCATCCTTGGAAAGTGCAGGATTTCTGAAAGAGAGAGAGAGAGAGAGAGAGAGAGAAACTTAATTTATTGTATAGTAATGGCATTTCTCTTAAAATGCTTTGTTTTCTAAAAACAGCTTTTGTGTGTGTGTGAAAAATTAAGCATTTGTTTCTTTGGCTTGTCTACATTTTTTAAAACATGCATATTTGTTAACTCACATAGTGGGGGCTGTCTGTCTAATTTTATTGTATATTATTAAGTACTTAGAATTAAATAAACCTCTTGCCTTAATAAATCCATCCATCATCCATCCATCCATCCATCCATCCATCCATCCATCCATCCATCCACCCACCCACCCACCCACCCACCCACCCACCCACCCACCCACCCATCCATCCATCTATCTATCTATCTATCTATCTATCTATCTATCTATCTATCTATCTATCTATCTATCTATCATCTATCTACCTATGAAATATATTTATGTTATATGATTATTTTCATATGTCAGTACATGTGTACATGATAGAAATGCTGGGGAGTGAAAGTGAAGGTGAGAGACATGAACATAAGGTTGGAAAGGAGAAAGACGAGCATGGAAGAAGGCATTGTTTAGGAGATAATCTCCCTCAGGTTTTTGGAATATGGGAGACTTTCAGAATAGGCCATATTCCTGATAACCTAGGCACATTCAATCTTGCATTCACGAGACAATTTTCTCTCGTAGCAGAAACCTCAGGTTTTTCTGAAAATCACTCATGTTACCTATGATAGTTTGAGTTTCTTAAAACAAAGTGTTCGGATATGTCAAAAGCACTTACATACATATCCACCGTAACCCTGAAATATTTATTTTGGCCAGCTGACTTCTGGAGCATAAAATCGTTTATACAAAAACCTAAACATATTGCAATGCGTGATACCTTTTATGTATTTGAGTTCAAATCAAAGATGGCTGATGTTTATATATAACATGTTTCTTCAATAGTGATCAACATTCTATTAAGTTCCGTGAGTACAATATAAAAATGGTAAATTCTAAAACATAATCAAAATGGGGGTGCTATAGTATAAAGGTCTAAGTGCATAAAATTAAAGGCAAGCTGCTATCAGCTTAATAAAGTATCAAGTTTTAATATATACTCATGTCAGCAACCAAAGATATTAAACATTAATTAGAAACGAAAACACCCTAAGAACATCTGAACAAAAGAGCTATGAAACAGACAGAAATGTGATAACAAAGGAATTTGAAGTGGTGAGATAGCCATATTTAATTTTTTCTTCCTGAAAATGTAGGGCATACTGAATGTTTTATTTTGGAAACAAAAATTCTAACAGCATGAAATGCACAATGCTTGAAGAAAATATTCCTTAGTGACATTAACTAGTAAATATTAACTACACTTAATCCTTATTCGCATAATTTATTTAATCACGAAAAGTGGCAGTTAACTGTTTTGTCAAAATGTTAAGAGAGGAAAAATATTCTTTCAAATATACTATTGCAGCACCTATTGAATACATAAGCATATCCCTACTATATTTGAGAATTCCATCAAGTCACAGTCTAAAATGCCCACAAATTATTTAGAATCACAGAAAGTGAGAAGAAAAATTAAAATGTAATACCAAATTTAAGAATACACCACCTAACATATTTCTGATTGTAGTACAAAAGATATTGAGTACATGTTTGTTATCAGTAGATAAATGTCCTTGCGAAGGTTTCAGGAAACCTGATGTCTGTGATATCATCAGAGTCACCTTCTGCAGCAGTGTAAGATAGCATTTTGGAATGAGTAAATGGGAGTCATATCAAGAAGCATCATTAATTAAAGCACACTTTAATCACGGCTGCAGTGTGTTACAGAAAAGGCATGTTGGTCACTTACACAGAGTATCCTTTCACAATGTCCATGATTTGAATATATCAGGGTAATTATACAACACCCGTCTTGTACAAGAAGTACAAGATGGTAGTATGCTGAAACTCCATGGTAATTGAACAGCTAGACCTAATTACTTTTACAAGCTGTCTCCTCCTCTGTTTTGAAATTTTCAATATCTTTGCAAAGATTTGAAAACTCTTACTATTTATATATGTTCAATGTAAAAACAATGTTAGAAGCAAAAGGATAATAGAGTAAGCAGCAAGAATGCACAAAGTGGTGTTGCATGAGGACTTTTCAAGGTTACTTGACATCATATCTACAAAGAATGAGTCCTACTGTAGCTGAAATGTGTGGCAACTTGGAGTTTGAGCTGTATGGACTGTTTGTTGAGCTCTTACAATTACTCTAAGACAGTACATAACTTAGGCTAAAAAAAACAAGAGTCAAAAATCATTACCAAATAAAAAGGCAATAAAAGGAACCAATTACATCTGTGCTTCCATCATCAGAGCATCTCAATATAAAAGCATATACTCCTAGATTCTAAATAAATACCACAAAATAGAAGCATTAAAAATGTTTTAATACTTAGTCATCAATCATAATGAAAACTAATTTTAACAGTTGGAGGTATTTGCATCGTGTATCAATAGAATCTATCTGAAATATATCGAAATTTTACCTCAATAGTATCAGGAGAAGTGTGTAGCAATTATTTTCCAACAATAAGACTCATCAGTTCTTTAGCCTGTCTGTGAAGTACCTGCACTCCTTCTTTCTTCCTTTTGCAGCAGCATGGATCATTCTGGAGCATATTATACTGAGTGAAGTAACCCTGGAACATCACTTGCTGAAACATGATGAATCTTAACAAATAAATGACAAATAAAATAACCTCCAATTTTTCCAACTTTAAAGTGAACAGAAAACCAATAATAAAGTGGGAAAACATCACGAAAGATTATAAATTAAAATTAAAAATAGGTTAAAGAAAAAATAAAGACAACTTAGAAAATAGTTCAAGTTCAGATTCACTATTATTGGATTCAGCATGTTCATCACTAAAGGATAGCAAATCGTAATAAACATCTGTACTAATAATCTTCAACTTGACCAAAGGCTTTTATAGCAAGTAACAAAAAGCAAAAACACAAATTAGGCCCTAAAATAGTAAGATACAAAGTAAATATTAGAGAAGAAACACAAAGATGGAGTGTTGGAAAATTGTCAGTTATATAAATTAAGTGGTAAAAAATATTAAACTGTTATTACAGCAACAAAAGACTTCATAGAGCTGGAAACTCGCTCCCAAATATGATTCCCAAAATAGTTACGAAATCCTAAGACCATGTACAGAAAAACAATTGCAAAAAAATATATATATATACAGACTCTTTAGGTTTCATTTACACATTTGTGAATATACATACATATATAATAGATATAGGTAACAATAATAATCAAAGGAAAAAAGACATCAATTTGGTAATAGGAAAATGTGGTAGGAGCAGAAAAAAGATTACAAAGAAGCAGCTTGGAAGGTCAAAATGAAAGGGATAATGATGTAACAAGATTGTAATTAAAATTTATTAGAAGAGTAAACAAATTTGATGCTACAGAAATAAAAGGATCTAAGACTAAGGGTGGTATGACAACAAGTTCAATACTAAGATGAGAGTTGGTTTCCAAAATTAAGCAATTTACATAGAAAACTATTATTCACAGCAGGAAAACAGAGCACATGAGTGATAAGTAAGGACACCGATTAGGATTTAAATGCCTCACAGAATTAAGTATTCCACTATCAGGGAATTTCATAGATAAATTAATTAAAGAAAATTTTGTATTTTATTAATAGAACTTTATGTTTTTATTTTCTAGAAATAAAATTTTGTTCTAAAAAGCAAAACAAGACAAAGATATCACAATAAAATAAATGCATTTGAATAACCTTGATAAATTTAATACCAGATTTTTAAAAACCCACAAATGGAATTGTAAACTTCTAATGAGTCTGAACACAGACTTTATATAATTCTAAGAGGTGACCATTTAATGTCTAAGATCAATAAGAAATTTTAATGTTTATACTAGTTTTAATAATTTATATTTTATAACTTTGATATATAAGTAGTAAAGAAATTTTTCTTGGTTTTCTGCTGAAATGCAGGAGTAGTTGAAAATTTGAATTTAAAGAGAATGTTTAACAAGAAGGAGCATTCTTTCTATGAATTAAGTATTTTTATGAGTTGTTCCATATACTTGATAACCAATTATTTCTTATAAAAATGTACTGTATATGATTTGAATATATTAAAATATATTTCTAGTGAAATAAAATATCAAAACACACTAAGGTAAGTCTTCATGATTCAAACAGGGCAATCATGATTCATTCAGGGAAATATCTTTACAACATTAGGAGAGGGACTAGAAAGGTCGCTTAGTAGTTAAGGACATTTGCTGGTCATGTCGACAAACATGGTTCATATTCTAGCATCACATAGTGGCTCACACTCATCTCTAACTTAAACTGTAGGTAATCAAACATTTTTGCTTGTATCTAACTCTGCTACATGCAGCTAGGGGGCTCACATATATGCAAGAAACATTCATACATATATTTATGAATATATGTATGCATGTGAATAAATTAATATAAATTATGTAGATGTAACATCAATTAATATATAAAGACATCAAAAAATTGAAAGAAATTGGAGAATATATGGGTGAATTTGGAGTGAGTAAAGAAAACAGAGAAATATATTTATATTATAATTTTAAAATAAAAAATGTAAGCAAATCTTTTAACATGATTACAAAAAAGTGTTTACATGATTTACTCTGCACACTCTATATCTATATATCTATATTTATATCTATATCTATCTTCCTATGTATCTACTGTATATCTGCTATAGGTATTAATATATATGGAATATATACATGCATATGTATATGTGTCAATATTGTTATATAAATATTACATAAACTTAAAATATAAGTATATTATATGTTATATGAAATATTTTAATCCTTATATCTTTTATTGGAATTATTTATATACATTTTTGGGTATTTTGCAAATATTGAATAAATTAAAGAATGTTGCACTTACAATGTATTAGTTAGGTGGCATAGAAAGAAAATAATCATCGTTTTTGTTTTATGGATAACATTTTAGTCAACCTTACTCCCTGATATTACTGTCACTTATGAAAGGAACTTCTATAAAACAGCAAGACTTTTCTGTGTTCATTTTACTTTTATAATAATGGATGATGACTGCACACATTCTTTTAATTAAATTATTGATTATCAGATGACAATGTAAGATGGATTTTCTTAAATATTCAGTATTTGTATCTGGAGTTCATTGTGCATCTTAAAACACCTAAAAGTATGAAAAGAAATTGCTGTGAAATGATCATGTAGTCAAGATAAGAATGTTAGGATAATAACCTTGGACAGAAGACACTTACCCAGGCATTTTTCATCATTCAAAAATGACAGTGAAGCTCTGTGTTGTTCAGTTTTGCAAACCAAAATCTTATAGATAGTTTAGTCAAATATTGTTCTGTAGCAAGAATTAAAAAGAAATTGTCCAATGAGTAAAACTCTCATCTTGGTTTTATAAATGGATGAATCTTGTTAACTTTTATGTAAAATATGGGCATCCTCCTGAGTGCAAATGCTCTGAAATCACATCCTTAATTAGCCAACTTGCCCAGAGGTAATTTAGGTACAATGATTTCCATAGACCTGGTAGAAATAAATCCAATTAAAATTTAAGATTAGACGTATGCCAGATAAGATGCAATCCAAGTCACCAGAAAGTGTATAGATGATGATGGAGACAGTGAAATAGTTTAGAAGCACATGGATAGTGGTGGTCATCTGAAGTATGCATCTGTCATCTGCACAGAGCTCAGGACAATATCCTGTGTGGTTTTATTATCTCCAACCAGATAGTATTTCTGTCTCTCTCTGTCTCCCTCTTTCTCTTCCTCTATCTCTCTTTCCTGCTCTCTCTTTTTCTCCCTACCTCGTCCACCCTTTTGTTCATTCTGATATGTAAATTGTTAATTAGAGATAATGAAAGACCAGAATGGTAGTCACATTCCCCCTAAAACACACACACACACACACACACACACACACACACACACACACACACACACACACACACACACACAGAGAGAGAGAGAGAGAGAGAGAGAGAGAGAGAGAGAGAGAGAGAGAGAGAGAGAGACATACATATATAATCAACCTGTTAGGAAAAAACCCTACACAAAGTTTCAATAATTGCTCACCTAACCAGTTCAGCTACCCAGATTAAACAATACCCAAGCCCCTGGAATCTGGCGATAATTGGAGTCTATGTTGCGTGGTTTGGAGTGTGGTTCCCCTGCACTCACCCTATAATGCCTAAAGAAGTGCTTCTCCTCCTATTGATGCCAGACAATGCTATTCTCTGCTCCATATGGAGCTCGAGTCATGGGTCCCTCAATATGTATTCTTTGGTTGGTGGTTTAGTCACTGGGAGCTCTGGGAGGTACGGTTGGTTGATATTGATGTTCTTTCTATGAATTACAGGTGGCTATCCTCAGCTCCACAAGCCCATTTTTACACACATCTGTTCAAATTCCTGATATTCTGTTTATCATCCCCAGCTCCACTCATATCTAATCCCCCCTCCTCATCCCCATCCTCTCTTCCACCAAAGTTCCTTCCACCCACTACATTCAGTGAATACTTTGTTTCACCTTCTAGGAAGGACTGAAGCATCCACCTTTTGGTCTTCCTATTTCATATGATCTGTGAGTTGTATCTGGGGTATTCTGAGCACACACGTGTGTGTGTGCGTGTGTGTTGGATACTAGCTGTCTATCAGATGGAGGATGGGTAAAGATCTTTTCCCAATCTCTTGGTTGCCATTTTGTCATACTGACAGTGTCCTTTACCTTAAAAAAGCTTTGCAGTTTTATGAGGGCTGATTTGTCTATTACTGATCGTAGAGCAGAAACCATTGGTGTTCTGTTCAGGAAACTTTCCCCTGTACCTATGTGTTCAAGGCTCTTTCCTAGTTTCTCTTCTATCAGATTCAGTGTATCTGGTTTCATGTAGAGGTCCTTGACACACTTGGATTTATCTTTATAGAAGGAGATAAGAATGGATCGATTTGTATTCTACTACATGCCAATTGCCAGTTGAACCAGTACCATTTGTTAAAAATGCTGTCTTTTTTCCACTTCATGATTTTAGTTTCTTTCTCAAAGATCAAGCCACCATTGGTGTATGGGTTCATTTCTGGGTCTTAATTTCTATTCTGTTGATCTACCTTCTTGACTCTGTACCAATACCATGCACTTTTTATCACTATTGCTCTGTAGTACAGCTTGAGGTCCAGGATGATGATTCCCCCAGAAGTTCTTTTATTGTTGAGAATAGTTTCCACTATCCTGGGTTTTTTGTTATTCCAAATGAACTTGCAAATTGTTCTTTCTAACTCTATGAAGAATTGAGTTAGAATTTTGATGTATATTGCACTGAATCTGTAGATTGATTTCTGCAAGATGGCCATTTTTACTATATTAATCCTACCAATCTTTGAACATGGGACATTTTTCCTTCTGAGATTTTCTATTTATTTCTTCAG
The DNA here is from genome assembly GCF_000001635.26 of Mus musculus. Classification (NCBI taxonomy): domain Eukaryota; kingdom Metazoa; phylum Chordata; class Mammalia; order Rodentia; family Muridae; genus Mus; species Mus musculus. The sequence continues at coordinate 86,457,873 of NC_000073.6, read as the reverse complement.
AGACTTGAAGTTCTAGTCATACAGACTTTTCACTTGCTTGGTTAGAGACATACCAAGGTATTTTATATTATCTGTGAATATGGAGAAGGGTGATATTTCCCTAATTTCTTTCTCAGCAGCCTGTTTATCCTTTCAGTAGAGGAAGGCTACAGATTTTCTTGAGTTAATTTTATATCAAACCACTTTGCTGAAGTTGCTTATCATGTTTGGGAGCTCTCTGATAGAGATTTTGGGGACACTTAAGTATACCATCTTATCATCTGCAAATAGTGATTCTTCTTTTCCAGTTTGTTTCACTTTGAACACCTTTTGTTGTTGAATTGCTCTCTCCCTAGGACTTCTTGTACTGTATTGAGATAGGAAGAGTGGGCAGCATTGTCTAGTTCCTTATTTTAGTGGGATTGCCTCAAGATTCTCTCCATTAATTTGATGTTGGCTACTGGTTTTCTGTATATTGTGCTTCTACTATGTTTAGGTATGGGAGTTGAATTCCTGATCTTTCCAGGACTTTTACCATGAATGGGTGTTGGAGATACAGTCTAATGAGATGATCATCTGTTTTTTTTTTCCTTTGAGATTGTTTATATAGTGGATTACATTGATGTATTTCCATATATTGACCCATCCCTGCATAAATAGGATGAAGCCTACTTGATCATGTTGAAATATTGTTTTGCTGTGTTCTTAGATTTGGTTTGTGAGAATTTTTTGAGTAATTTTGCATTGGTATTCATAAGAAAAATTGGTCTGAAGTTGACTTTCTTTGTTGGTCTTTGTGTAGTTTAGGTAAAAGTGTAATTATGGCTTCATAGAATGAAGTAGGTAGTGTTCCTTCTGTTTCTACTTTGTGGATAGTTTGAAGACTATTAGAATTAAGCATTCTTTGAAGGTCTGATAAAATTCTGCACTAAAGCCTGCGTTTTTGGGTTGGGAGATTTTAATGACTTCTACTTATGTAAGGATTATGGGACTGTTTAGATGGTTTATCTAATCCTGATTTAACTTTAGTAGCTGGTACCTGTCTAGAAAATTGTTCTTTTTGATCAGATATTCCAGTTTTGTTCAGTACTGGCTTTTGTAGTAGGATCTGATGATTTTTTGAATTCCCTCTGTTTCTGTTTTTATATCTCCCTTTTCATTTCTGATTTTGTTAATTTGGATACGGCCTGAGTATCCTCTGATTAGTCTGGCTTAGGGTTTATCTATCTTGTTGATTTTCCCAAAAGACCAGCTCCTTGTTTGTTTGGTTCTTTGTATAGTTCTTTTGGTTTCTCCTTGGTTGATTTCAGCCCTTTGTTTGATTATTTCCTGCCTTCTACTCCTCTTGGATCTATTTGCTTTTTTTGTTCTAGAGCTTTCAGTTGTGCTGTCAAGCTTTAGTGTGTGCTCTCTCTCCAGTTTCTTTTTGGAGGTACTCAGAGCTTTGAGTTTTCCTCTTAGGACTGCTTTCATTGTGTCCCATAAATTTGGGTATGTTGTGGCTTTATTTTCATTAAAACCTAAAGAATCTTGAATTTCTTTCTTTATTTCTTCCTTGTCCAAATTACCATTGAGTAGAGTGTATGTGGGCTTTCTATTGTTTATGTTGTTATTGAAGACCAGCTTTAGTCTGTGGTGATCTGATAGGATGCATGGGATTATTTCAATCTTTTTGTTGTTGAGGCCTGTTTTGTGACTGATTATATGGTCAGTTTTGGAGAAGGTACCATGAGGTGCTGAGAAGAAGGTATATTCTTTTGGTTTTGGGTGAAATGTTTTATAGATACCTCTTAAATCCATTTGGTCCATAACTTCTGTTAGTTTTACTCTGTCTCTGTTTAGTTTCTGTTTCCAGGTCCTGTCCATTGATGATAGTGGAGTGTTGATTTCTCAACTTAGTATTAGGTGAGGTGTAATGTGTAATTTGAGATTGAGCAAAGTTCCTTTTATGAATGTGGGTGTCTTTGTATTTGGAGCATAGATGTACAGAATTAAGGGTTTGTCTTGGTAGATGTTTCCTTTGATGGTTATGAACTGTCCATTCATATTTTTTTCATTTTTAATATTTTTTATTAGGGATTTTCCTCATTTACATTTCCAATGCTATCTCAAAAGTCCCCCATACCCTCCCCCCCACTCCCCTACCCACCCACTCCCACTTTTTGGCCCGGGGGCATTCCCCTGTACTGGGGCATATAAAGTTTGCATGACCAATGGGCCTCTCTTTCTACTGATGGCCAACTAGGCCATCTTTTGATACATATGCAGCTAGAGTCCAGAGCTCTGGGGTACTGGTTAGTTCATATTGTTGTTCAACCTATAGGGCTGCAGTTCCCTTTAGCTCCTTGGGTACTTTCTCTAGCTCCTCCATTGGGGGCCCTGTGATCCATCCAATAACTGACTGTGAGCATCCACGTATGTGTTTTCTAGGCCCTGGCATAGTCTCACAAGAAACATCTATATCAGGGTCCTTTCAGCAAAATCTTTATAATGAATGCAATGGTGTTAGCATTTGGAGGCTGATTATGGGATGGGTCCCTGGATATGGCAGTCTCTAGATGGTCCATCCTTTTGTCTTAGCTCCAAACTTTGTCTCTGTAACTCCTTTCATGGGTGTTTTGTTCCCAATTCTAAGAAGGGGCAAAGCGTCCACACTTTGGTCTTCATTCTTCTTCAGTTTCATGTGTTTCACAAATTGTATCTTTTATCTTTGGTATTCTAAGTTTCTGGGCTAATATCCACTTATCAGTGAGAACATATCATTTGAGTTCTTTTGTGATTGGGTTACCTTACTCAGTATGATGCCCTCCAGGTCCAACCATTTGCCTAGGAATTTCATAAATTCATTCTTTTTAATTGCTGTGTAGTACTCCATTGTGTAAATGTACCACATATTTTGTATTCATTCCTCTATTGAGGGGCATCTGGGTTCTTTCCAGCTTCTGGCTATTATAAATAAGGCTGCTATGAACATAGTGGAGCATGTGTCTTTCTTCCTTATCTTTTTTGACAACTTTTCTAAAAGTCAATTTTATTGGATATTAGAAAGGCTAATTTCTAATTATCCATCTTGTTACTTGATACCATTTCCTTAGAATTTTTTTCCAGCCATTTACTCTGAGCTAGTGTCTTTCTTTGACACTAAGGTGCATTTCCTGTATGCCACAAAATGCTGGATCCTGTTTACATATCTTGTCTGTTAGTCTATGTCTTTTTATTGGAGAATTGAGTCCATTGATACTAAGGGATATTAAGGAAAAAAGATTGTTGCTTCCTGTTATTTTTGTTATTAGAGGTGGACTTATGTTTGTGTGGCATCCTTCTTTTGAGTTTATTGAATGAAGATTACTTTCTTTCTTTTTCAAGGGTATAGTTTCCCTCCTTGTGTTGGAGTTATCAATCTCTATCCTTTCTAGTGTTGGATTTGTGGAAAGATATTGTGTAAATTTGGTTTTGTCATAGAATATCTTGTTTTGTTCATCTATGCTAATTGAGTGTTTTGCTGGGTGTGGTTGCCTATGTTAGCAGTTGTGTTTTCTCAGGGTTTGTATGACATCTTTCTGGGATATTCTGGCTTTAATAGTCTCTGTTGGGAAGTCTGGTGTAATTCTCATAGGTCTCCCTTTATGTTACTTAACCTTTTTTCCCTTACTGCTTTTAATACTCTTTCTTTGTTTTGTGCATTTAGTTTTTTAACTATTATATGACAGGAGAAATTTCTTTTCTGGTCAAATCTAATTTGAGTTTTGTAGCCTTCTTATATGTTCATGTGTACCTCTTTCTTTAGATTACGGACCTTTCCTTCTCTAATTTTGTTGAAGATATTAACTTTCCTTTTATGTTGGGAATCTTCATTCTCTTCTATACCTATTATCTTTAGGTTTTTGTCTTCTCACTGTGTCCTGGGTTTCCTGGATGTTTTGGATTAGGAGCTTTTTGCCCCTTGCATTTTCTTTGTCTGTTGTGTCAATGTTTTCTATGGTATCTTCTGTACCTGTGAGTTTCTCTTCTGTCTCTTGTTTTCCCTTGGTGATGCTTGCATTTATGACTTCTTATCTCTTTCTTAAGGTTACTATCTCCAGGGTTGTCTCCCTTTGTGATTTCTTTGTTTCTATTTCCAGTTTTTAATTCTGATGTCATTTTTCCCCAATACCTTTACAAGTTTGGTTGTGTTTTCCTGTAATTTTTAAGGGATTTTTGTGTTTTCTCTTTAAGGGCTTCTACCTGTTTACCTGTGTTCTCCTGTATTTCTTTAATGGCATTATTTATGTCATTCTTAAAGTTATCTATCATCATCCTGAGACTTGATTGTAAATCCAAATCTTGCATTTCAGGTGTGTTGAGGTATCCAGGACTTCCTGTGGTAGGAGAACTGGTTTCTGATGATACCAAGTAGTCTTGGTTTCTGTTGCTTATGTTCTTGTGCTTGCCTCTTGCCATCTAGTTATCTCTGATATTAGTTAGTCTTGCTGTCTCTGACTGGAGCTTGTTTTTCCTGTGCAGATGTGAGCCTGTAATCTTAGGTGTGTCAGCACCCCTGAGAAACATGTTTTCTCCAGGAGGTAATGGGGTGAAGAGAACTGTGTGACAGCCTTAACTCTGGGGTAGAAATGAAGATTGAAAACTTGATGGTTAATCTTATAGTCAACATGATGAGATTTAGAATCACCTAAGAGAAAAACCTATGGTTGTGATATTCTTTATAAAAATGTCTAGGCAAATTGAGAACATACACACTTAGTAAATGTGGCATCAGGACATGACCCAGAGACTGGATAAAAGGGGGATTATGATAGGACCTCCAGTATTCATCTGTCTGTAGGCTGTCCTAGTGGGGAATTGCATTCTCCTCCCCACCTCTGTGCCTACCTCTAACAGACCTGTGGATCTGGATACATGCAGGTAAACTTCCCTTCGCTGACCCATCTTTCCTGCTTGCTGAATCCTCTGGAGCAAGCCTAGAGGCCCTGAGCAGCCTGCTAGCCCAGGGGAATTCTTTCACTCCATTTGTCCTCCTACTTTCATCAGGCCTCTGGTGTCTGAAACATACAGATAAGCATATCTTCCCATACACATCTTCCCTGCTTACTAAGCCATCAACATGCCACTCTAACCAATTGACAGTTCACCAGACAAAAACTAAACACAGATAAAATAACAGATGTTATGTATTAAATGGTTCAATCAGACACCTATAGACTATTTTATCCAAACACAAAAGAATATACCTTTTTCTCAGCACCTCCTGGATTCTCCTACAAAATTGACCATATTGTCAGTTAAAAAGCAAGCTTCAACAGATACAAGACATTGAAATAACATCTTGTATCTTTTAAGACCACCATGGATTAAATAATTAAACAACAGAAGAAAGCTTACACATTCATGGAAATTGAGCAACTCTCTACTTAATAATCTCTGGGTCAGAAAAGAAAGAAAGAAAGAAAGAAAGAAAGAAAGAAAGAAAGAAAGAAAGAAAGAAAGAAAGAAAGAACAGACTTTCTAGAATTCAATGAAATTGAAGGCACAACATACCTAAATTTATGGTGTTGTATCCGGAATTATTCAAGAAACCCAAAAGAGCAAACGTGAATCAATCCAATGAAATCACACAGGGGTTTTTATTCACAAGCTCAAGCTTGGACTTAACTCCCTGCAGCCCCACAGGAAGGTTTTGGTAGAGAAAATCCCTGGACAAGGTTTTAAAGAAAATGGAAAGCAAAGTGTTTCTATGCTGGTGAGCATTTCATTGGGGGAGCTACTTACTGTAGCTTTTAACATAATTGACTGGCTCTGGGAGCCAAACCATAAACTTCACTTCTGCTTTCTCCTGGTTGTTGGTTGTTAAGCAGAGGTGGGCTTATAACCTAAATGTATAGATTTTTTTGGGAAATACCATGGAGACTGGTGGTAGACACAGGTCTTGTTGGGGAGTAGCCTGGAAACTGGTGATAGGAACTGGCCTGTTAGTTTACTTGAGTTTAAACTTAGGTCAGGATCTTTAAGATGGATTCTGAACCCCCAAAATTGGTCTTTCAATGGATCAAAATGAAAACAGTGCTAAGAGAAAAGTTCATATCACTAAGTGCCTCCATAAAGGAAGTTCTCACACCATCAATGTAAAAGTACACCTGAAACGTCTAGAAAAAAAGATCAACCACACCAACGAATAGTAGAAGGCAGGAAATAATCCAAATTAGGGTTGAAATCAACAAGATAGACACACCCTTAGACAAACTTACCAAAAGATAGAGAGACAATGTGCAAATAAACAAAAATCAGAAGTGAAAAGGGAAATTAACAATAAATACTGAGGAAATTAAAAGAATTATTAGCTTTTACTTCAAAAGCTTGTAATCCACAAAACTGGGAAATCTTAATGAAATGGATAATTTTCTAAACACATACTACTTACCAACGTTAAAATATCAATCTTAAATTAAGATCAAGAAAACTATTTAAACAAAAGCAGTCATTAAAATTTCCCAACAACAAAAAAAATCCTAGAGTCAGATGGTTTTAGTGCATAATTCTACCACACTTTCAAATAAAGTGACAATACCAATACTCTTTAAACTATTCCACAAAATAGAATTAGAAGGAATACAGCCAATCTCATTCTATGAAGTTAAATTCACCCTGATACTTAAACCAGACAAAGACTTAACAAAGAAAGAAAACTTCAAACTAATTTCTCTCATGAACATTGATGCAAAAATACTCAATAAAATTCTCACAAACCAATTTCAGGAACACACAATATCATCTTCTACCCTGATCAAGTAGGCTTCATTGCAGTGATAGAGGGATGTTTCAATATATGAAAATAATCAAGTTAATTCACCATATAAAAAACTGAACCAAAAAAAAAATATCACACAATTAGTTCATTGGATGCTGAAAAAGCCTTTGACAAAATCCAATACCCCTTCATGTTAAAAGTGTTAGCGTTATCTGGGATACAAGGCATATGATTATTAAACATAATCAAAGCACTATATAGGATGCAAATAGTCCACTTCAAGTTAAATAGTGAGAAGCTTAAAGCATCCCTATCTATATAATACAGTACTTGAAATTTAGCCAAAGAAATAAGACAAAGGTGAACAAGAGAATACATATTGAAAAAAATCAATTTATTGCTACTTGCAGATGAAATTGTATGATACTATACATAAGTAAACCTAAGTATTCTACCATAGAACTCTTACAGCTAATAAACAGCTTTAGCAAAGAGAGTGGATACTAAATTATCTCAAAGAAACTAGTATACCTCCTTTATATTTTAAGGGAAACAACACCATTTACAATAGTCATGAATAATATAAAATATTTTAGTGTAACTCTAACCAATCAAGTGTAAGATCTAATGTGACAAGAACTTCAAGTATCTGAAGAAAGAAATTGAAGAAGGTACCAGAAGATGGAGAGATATCCCATGCTCATTTAGAGACAGGATAAACATAGTGAAAATAGCCAATTAACCAAAAAGCAATCTGCAGATTCAATGCAATTCCCATCAAGAATCCAATACAACTTTTATAGACCTTGATAATGAAATTATCAAGTTCATATGGAAAAATAAAATTCTCAGGATAGCCAAAACAACCCTGAAAAAAAAAAAAAAAAGAAACCTTCAGAAGGAGTCAACATCCCTGATCTCAAGCTAAAATATCCAGCAATATTGATAAAAAATGCATGATGCTGGTAGAGTAACGGACAGGTTGATCAAATCAGAGACACGAATATAAAAATAAACCTACACATGTATGGACACTTGATTTTTGATAAAGAAACCAAAATCATACAATAGAGAAAAGAAATGGTATTGGGTTAACTATATGTATGCATGTACAAGAATGCAAATAGATCTATATTCCTCACCCTGCACAAAACTCAATTCCTTTTTTAAAAAATATTTTTATTACATATTTTCCTCAATTACATTTCCAATGCTACCCCAAAAGGCCCCCTATACCCTCCTCCCCACACTCCCCTACCCACCCATTCCCACTTTTTGGCCCTGGCATTCCCCTGTATTGAGGCATATAAAGTATGCATGTCCAATGGGCCTCTCTTTCCAGTGATGGCTGACTAGGCCATCTTTTGATACATATGCAGCTAGAGTCAAGAGCTCCGGGGTACTCGTTCATTCATAATGTTGTCGCATGTCGCACCTACAGGGTTGCAGATCTCTTTAGCTCCCTGGATACTTTCTCTAGCTCCTCCATTGGGGGCCCTGTACTCCATCCAATAGCTGACTGTGAGCATCCACTTATGTGTTTGCTAGGCCCCGGCCTATTCTCACAAGAGACAGCTATATCAGGGTCCTTTTAGCAAAATCTTGCTAGTGTATGCAATGGTGTCATCGTTTGGAGGCTAATTATGGGATGGATCCCTGGATATGGCAGTCTCTAGATGGTCCATCCTTTTGTCTCAGCTCCAAACTTTGTCTCTGTAACTCCTTCCATGGGTGATTGTTTCCAATTCTAAGAAGGGGCAAAGTGTCCACACTTTGGTCTTCGTTCTTCTTCAGTTTCATGTGTTTTGCAAATTGTATCTTATATCTCAGGTATATTAAGTTTCTGGGCTAATATCCACTTACATTGTAAAAACTCAATTCCTCAGGTACACTAAATCATATAGAATGGAAAGTGGGAAATAGCCTTGAACATTCATCCAAGAGATGATTTCCTGTACAGAACACCAAAAGTCAGTCTCTAAGATCAACAAATGCTACATAAGACCTCATAGAACTGCAAACCTTATATAAGTCAAAAGAAATTGTCAATAGGACAAAACACAGCCTATAGACTGGAAAAAGATCTTCACCAACCATACATCTGACAGAGGGCTAAAATCCAAAATTTACCTTCGTAAACTCAAGAAGATAGATACCAACAACCCAAATAACCCAATTAATGCACAGAGTTAATAAGAGAGTTCTCAACAGAGAAATTTCAAAATGCTAAAAATTACTTAAAGGAATATTCAAAGTCCTTAGTTATCAGTACAATACAAATCAAAACAACTCTGAGATTCTAACTTGCAACTGTCAGAATGGGTAAGATCAAAAACTCAAGTAATAGCACATGCTGTCTAGGATATGAAGCAAGGTGAACACTCCCCCCATTGATGGTGGGAGTACAAATTGTATAACTGCTTTGGAAATCAATTTAACCATTTCTCAGAAATGTGAGAATAGTTCTACCTCAATATCTCGAAATAACACTCCTGGTCATATACCTAAAAGATGTTCTACCACCCCACAAAGTCCTTTACTCAACTATGTTCATAGATGCTTTATTCATAATAACCAGAATCAGTAAACAATCTAGATGGCCCCCAAATGATCCTGTTTACAATAAATACAGGGTCAGGGAATTGAGCTGACACTGAAGGAATGACCAACCAATAGCTGGCACAACTAGAGATCAATCCCATGTTCAACACCAATCCATGACACTGTTAATGATACACCGTTATGCTTGCAGAATGGATGAAGAAAATGTGGTAAATCTATACAATGCAATATTATTCAGCTATTAAAAAAAGATATCATGAATTTTGCAAGCAAATGGAGTAAACTTGAGAATAGCATCCTGAGTGAGGTAAACAGGTCGCAAAAGGGCATGCATGGTATGTATCACTTATAAGTGGATCTTAGCCATAAAATAGAGGATGAACACACTCCACTCCACAGACCCAAATAAGCTAAACAAGAAAGAAGGCACAAGTGAGAATGTTTTAATGTCACTCTAAGAGGAGGAATAACATAGTAATAAGAGGCAGATAGAGGGAAGGAAATGGATGGGAGAGGGGAAAGAAAGGAAAATTAGGAGGGGCTTATTCAGGATCAGGTGTGGGGAATGACAAGAGAGATTACCATATGGCCACGAGAATTAATGCAAATCTGCAACTGATGGGGCTGGGGATATATGTGGCATTTACAGAAAGAGACATAGACCTGGTATGAAGGAAGAGCAGAAGAATCAATGAGGGTGTTCTTAGCTGTGTCTCATACTTTTGGGGGTATAGAACATGAAGAGGCTACCCACTATCGCCAGGCAGGAACCCCAGTGGAGTGATAGGTTACAAACTCACCCAGAAATCTTTCCACCCAAAAATGTCCTGTCTACAGGAAATGCATGGACAGGGGGATCGAGCTGACACTGAAAGAATGGCCAACCAATATCTGGCCTAACTGGAAATCAATTCCAGTGCCAACACTAATCCATGGCACTATTAATGATAATCTGTTATGCTTGCAGACAGGAATCTAGCATGACTGTCCTCTGAGAGGCTGTAACTAGCAGCTGACCCAGTCAAATGCAGACACTCACAAATAGTGGATGGAGCTTGGGAACTCTTATGGAAGAACAGAAGGAAGGGTTGCAGTCCCCAGGGGAAAGGAACTTCACAGGAAAACCAACAGAGTCAACTATCCAGCACCCTTTGCACTCTCAGAGTCTGAACTAACAACTAAAAAGTATACACAGAGTAGACCTAGACCCCCTGCAAATATATAGCAGACATGCATCTTGATGTTCTTGTGGGTCCAGAACAAGTAGAGCAGGAGCTATCTGGAAAGCTGTTTTATCAGTCTGTGGGATATGTTCTTAAAACTGACCTGCTTTGCCTGGGCTCAGTGGGAGAGGAAGCATCTAGCTCTGAAGAGACTTGGTGTGCCAGCATGGAGCATATATATGTGGGGGAGGGGGGCGACACTCAGAGGAGAAGGGGGATATGGGGGAAGTATTGTGAGAAAGGGTATCTGGGAGGGAGCCAGTGAGCAGAATGTAAAGTGAATAAGTAAAATTGAAAGAAAAAAATGAAATGAAAGTTAAAAAAAATTGACAATAGTACATAGTACACTGGCTATAAATGTGATGTCATTATCACAGAGAATTATGTCTCAGCCGGGAGTATAATGTAAATATTATCACTTACTACAAATATGACTGAAAGTAATTAATTTTTCACTTTTCCTCTCAAACCAATTTTGTTGTCTGAGGAATCTAATATCAAAATTATGGAGTTCATTTTAGTAACTACAAGAACTGAAATTACCTTTATAAATACTGAGTACATTTGATACTAGCTGTCGTTACTGTTAGTTTTATAGCTCTGAACCACTTTGAATCAGCCATTAAACATAAAAAATTGTGAGTTTTAATATGCCTAGAGATTATTGCATTTTAATTACAGGTAACAAGTCTCCTCTTCTAGCCATACACAAGAATATGCAATTTGAGTTCAGTGCCTTTATTCTCTCATATATTGCTTTTGCAAACCATAGACAGAAATCTTATTTTTTGTCAACAGTCATATCATCTATGCTGCAAGCAGCCACAACTATTATATAGGCGAGTTATTCCCAGGGAAATATCTCTTTCTTTGTGATACTAAGAAACGCAGATCCTTCTAAGGCTTAGAGCAAAGTGAAGAGACAGACTTCTATTGCAATTGTCACAGTGTGAGCTGAGCAGCGGCTCTGATAAAAGTAGCCTAAGGGTACTTTAGAGAATCCAAATGTAGTTGGTAAGATATTATTGGGAGTATTTACTTATCTATCTATCTATCTATCTATCTATCTATCTATCTATCTATCTACCTATCTATCTTTCTATCATCTACAGAGAGTGAGAAAGAGAGAGAAACAAAATAAATGTATTTTTATAATTATGTGTAATATTTATACGTATCATTTTAGACAGAAAGGTGGATAATTTTAATTTTATAACTGCATAATATATTCCTGAAATTTCAAGTTCATTTAAGCAATGAAATGAAGATGAATGGCAATGGTGAATAGTCCCATATAGTGACCCATTTACTGATATTATAAGATAATTATCAGAAACCTAATATAGCATTTCCAGGTCTATCTCTGTCATTTTAATATAAACAAGTGTAACTTTATTATGGAACATACCTGTGACAGTACACAAGACTGCTCTATCCAGAGGCCTAAAAGCTGCCCTGACCACCAAAGGCTTGGACCACTTCTGGTACATTATCTGGTGAGTTATGACATATTCACCCTTCTAATAAACCTCACCACTCTGCATTACCAAGCATAAGTTATTTATTCTTAAGAAAAATTAGATTTTTTATGAAATGTGCAAAACATACATGATCAACTAATAATTTATTAACATTTGTTATCTTAGAATTGTATCAAAAAAGGAACCTATGCACTTCTGAAGAATTGTGTTTTTTCTGTCAAATATAATCATTCTCTTAAATTTTTTCTATCATTTCTTTTCTTGTCAAAATACAACACACCTGAATGTATTCATTACATGTCTTAAATACATCTCTGTCATCTATCTATCATTCTACCTATCTATATATATGGATATATATCCATTAACATCATAATTTTGTATTTTGCAGTGCTTAATTTTCCTATTTGTTTTTGATTTATACTGTAGTTCATACGATTTCTTTGTGACACCACACTTAATTGAGTAAATGTTTCATTTATTCAGAATTGAAAAAAGAAAGAAATCACAGTGAGTTGAACAAGGAGAGACAAAAGAAAGTATTAGTATTTTGAATTATTATCATCTCCTTAAGTAAAAAGAAATCAGATTGCCCACATCTTCCTACCTATCCAACTTCATACATGCTCTTTCTCACTAAATAAAAATGAGTTTTAAAACCAAGAATTAAAACAAACAAAAAGATGAATAAGATAAAAATGTCAAATTTTGTTAGCATGCAAAGGACCTGCACAGGTTCAAGGCAAAGAAATCCCAGAACTGAAAAGGGGAAATAGATTAAAAAGTCCCAACTCTAACCAAGGAGCTATGTGCTATTGATACCTCCTGAGACAGGGAAAGGAACACGCTCCAGTAGAATATCACAGAATATATCAACCACACTCCAGAGAAGTTCCCAGGTCCAGGAGAAGTTGACCAACATAGACTCCAAGATTTTTTTGTTTGTTTGTTTTGATTTTTTTTTATTATCCTCCTCATTTAAGGCATCTCTAGGAGGCAGGGGCATATTACTAAGTACTTATTAAAACAAAACAAAACAAAACTGGAACTCTCTTACTAGTGTTAAGTATTAACAGCATACCGGAAAGCTTTAGAAACAATAGAAAAGCAAATCACACACAAAATGAGTAGATGCCAAAAAAAAAAAAAAATCAACTTGGTATTGAAATAAATAAAGTAAAAACAAAAAAAATGACAAAAAATATCAATGCTTAGCTATGGTCTTATTGCTTTGAAGAGGCACCATAACAATTTAATTGGCTGGATTACAATTCAGAGCATAAGTACATTATCCTTATGGTGAGAAGCATGATGTCACATAGACAGACATGGCTCTTGAGAGGTAGGTGAGGGTAGTACAACTGGATCCACAGGCAGCAGAAAGTGACAGTGACAAAATGCCCAGGATTGAGCTTCTTACACCTCAAAGCCCATATGATAGCTTGCAACTCCTCCAGTAAAGGAACTCATACTCCAAAAATGAATAGTGCCCGAATGAAGGCTATAGGCTCCATTTTCTTCTAACTACCACAGCATATGAATCTTATTTTTATTGTTGTTATTGTTTTTGGTGTGTGTGTGTGTGTGTGTGTGTGTGTGTGTGCCTTTTCCTGGGGTCTTTTTCATTTGTTTGTTTTATGCTATTCTGATGTGCTAGTTTTTGTTATATCTCCTTATAATTCATTTGATTTCATTTTATTTACCATTAGAAGTCTGTTTGTTTTAGATTGAGGGATAAAAATGGGATGGATCTGAATGAAAGGACAAATGAAGGAGGACAAGGAGAAGTAGAGAGTGGGGCAACTATAATCAGGAAATATGTGAAAAATTCTAATCAATAAAGGGAAGAAATGTTGTGATATATGTGTTTGTGTGTGTACACTTATGTGCGTTTGTGTATTAGTATATAATTTTCTGTTATTTTATCAGTTCTTTTCATCTAAAGTACTATGAAAAATAGTTGTTCCTTTTATATTCAAATATTGGAAAAACTTGTGACATAACTTTCCTCACAGCCTCCTTTATCTGTTTGTTTCTGAGACTATAGATGATAGGGTTTAAGAATGGTGGAACCATGGTATAAAATACAGAAACAATCATTTCCTGAACTACTTCAAAGGTTATTACTGGAGGTCGTAGATACACATAGGCAGCAGAACTAACAAAGACAGACACCACAATAATGTGAGGGACACAGGTAGAAAAGGCTTTCCCTCTCTCTCTTTTGATGGGAATCTTCAATACAGTTGATAATATGCGAATATAAGATATGGCAATAAAGACAAAGCAACTACCACTGACTCCAATGTCAGTCGGAAGTATCAAGAGGTTGTTGTTGAAGGTGTCAGAGCAAGAAAGTCTCAGCAAAGCAGGAAGATCACAGAAGAACTGAGGGATCACATTAGAGTGGCAGAAGGACAGCTGGAAAGTTTTGAAAGTGTGCACACTTGCAATGACAAGTGAGCTAAGTAGGGAAGCCAGTGTCATCTGAACACAGAACTGGTGGTTCATGATCACAGGATAGAGGAGAGGTTTGAAATGGCCACATAACGATCCTGGGCCATGAAAAAGAAAGAGTCTCTACAAGTGCACAAAATAAGAACGAAAAGATCTGTGCTGCACACCCAGCCACAGAAATATTCCTGTGGTCAGTGAGAGAGTTAATACAGGCACTGGGGACAGTGATGGAAATGTAGCACATGTCTAAGATGGACAGATTCCTGAGGAAGAAGTACATGGGTGTTTTCAGGGTCTGGTCAACTGTAGTAACAATGATGATGGTAATGTTCCCTAACAGGCTACACAGATACACCAGCAGAAACAGCACACTGAGTAGTACCCTGAGCTCCCAAGTTTAGCAAAAACTTCCAGGAAGAACTCAGTCACTATGGAAGTGTTGGCCATTGTCTGAAAGTGCATGTTTTCTGAAAAAAAGAATAATTTAAAATAATTAATAGTTTACTAGCATTTATATTAAAATTCTTTTTTCTAAAATGTGGCTTTATGTATAACATATAAAACATGTTTCCTTGGCATGCATATTCCTTTTAAACATGCTTAACTTGTAATACACATAGCAGTGCCTGTTTGTCTAATTGTATGGTATGGTAATAATCACATATAATTAGTTTCCATAATCATAACTGTATCATAAGCCTATTATCATAGGAACTATTAAGTTGATCAATATGTGGTGTTTTCCTTCTCCAGATAAATTATATGTATCAATTGGGAATCCCAAAGAAATTTAACTTGTGAAAAGTATTTTTAAAACTATGGTTATACATTTATAATAAATATTTATTTGTGTATGATATACGGTCATGTTCTATGATTTTTTTCATATATACATACATATGTATATCTGTAATGAGTGATGAGGAAAAAAATAGAGTGACAGTGAGAGACATGGTCATAATGGGAATGGTTGGGAAAGAGAGAAACATGGACATGGAAGAATGTGGCATTGAAAAAAAAATCTTAGTAAATTTTTATAACACCTGAAAACTTCATAAGAAGTCATTTTCCTGAAAGTCAGGCACAGTTTAACCTAACATTAAAATGGTGGCACCATTTTCTTTTCATTGAGAAGCAACAACTTTTCTGAAAATCACCAATACCTTAGATATCTTAATCTCAAATCCTTAAAACCAACTTTTTGATTTATAAACAGTACACTGGAATATATTTCGAGTAACTGGCATCTTGAACAAAGATATTTTATACCTAAAACTCAATATACTGCAATGCATGGCACCTTTCAGTTCTTAAGAGTTGGTATCTAAGCTTGACGATCAAATGTCAGACCATATTCTCCTAATATTAATAACATACTCTCATATTCACTGAATAATGCCCAACATACACATGTCAGTTTTAAAATTTATCATCAATATAGGGGTGTTAATGTGCAGAATTGTAAGTTGTGAAATTTAAGGTAAGTACTATCAGCACTTAATAAGATAATCTAACAAGTTTTCTCAAATCCTCATGGAAACTACTAAAGATAATACCTAAATAGAAAAACATTAATTTGAAACAAAATATCCTAAGAAGAGTTGAACAAAGCAGCTATGAAATAGACAAGAATCAAGTAACAAAGTGATGGTAAGTGGTGAGGTAGCCACAGTCAGTTTTTATTCTTTCTTAAGTCAAATATATTAAATGTCTTGTTTTGAAAGTTTCAAAATTCTAATCTCATGAGATGAAGAAAAGTTAAAGAAAATATTATTTAGTGACTTTAACTAGTGAACATTACCTACTTATATTTTTTATTTGCAAAATTTATTTAAATTCAAAGATGGCTTTAAACTGTTATATCAAGTTACAGAAAGGAAAATATATTCTTCCAAATATATTAGTATAGAATCCACTTAATAGTTCAGCCTATCTGCACTAGATTTGGCAGATATTCTTCAACAGCACAGAACCAGAGTTAAGTGAACAGTAAAGTTAAATGTAAACCATAATTAATGTGTGTGACATGGAACAAATTTCTGTTTGAATTATCAATTTGAGAAAAGTAATTGGGAATCAGATAAGGAAGCAACATACATTTTTTTTTTTATTCTGGTTGCAGTATGCTGTAAAAGAGAAAGTTGGTCACATATAAAGGTCAATGATAGCAATATCAGAAAAAAGTATACACCATTTGTGTGTGTGTGTGTGTGTGTGTGTGTGTGTGTGTGTGAGTGTATGTGTGGGTGTTGTTGTGTGTGTATGTGTGTTTGGGGAAGTAAAGGATACTATTGTGTCACAGGTAACTGAGCCCCTAGAATTTTGCAAGCTATTTCTTTTGTACCTATTAAAAATTGTCAATATATATGTAGAGTTTAAAAAATTCTTACAATTCATATACTTTAAATATAAGAACAATGTTGAAGTTAAAAGACAATATAATAAGCAGAAAGAAGGCACAAAGTGGTATTGCATGAGTTCTTTTCAAGGTTGTATGACCTCACATCTACAAAGAAATAAACCTACTGCAGCTGAAGTGTATGTTTAATAGAAGCTGGAGTAGGTTCATGAGATTATCCTCTTTTAGACTTCTCTCACTATTGCGACAAGACAGTACAGAACCTATATTAAAATGCTGTAACTCAAGGTTGTGGAAAACTTTTGGGGTCACTTGGCTATAATTTGATATTGGGACAGTACAAGGAAATGGGCTTCAGGCAGGAGTCTAACATTGGGCCATGTCAAGGAAGTACACTCAGGCAGGAATCTAATTTTATGCTAGAACAAAGAAGTAGGCTTCAGGAAAGAATGTGACTTTGGGCTGGGACAGGGAAGGCTCAGATATCTTGGTCATTCTGATAATCCCTTAGAAACAGTGACCATAGGAGTGATGATGGGACTTCGTTTATTGCCTTGCTTGTTCCCTGACTATTTGTGTTTATTGTACTGCTTGACATTATTACTTGCATGTAGTTAAAATGGTATAAAAGCAGATAGGGAAAAAAATAAACCTTCAGCATCAGACTGGCTGGGATCATGCTATAATGTTGTCTAATTGTCCTTTTCCTTTTTAATCCTCACTCCTGTGTTGGAGAGCCTGTTGACTGACTGAGCTAGCTTGGTCACAAGTCAAAGATCTTTACCAAATAAAAAGGCATGGAGGCCGAGCAGTGGTTGTGCATGCCTTTAATCCCAGCACTTGGGAGGCAGAGGCAGGCAGATTTCTGAGTTCGAGGCCACAGAGTGAGTTCCAGGACAGCCAGGGCCACACAGAGAAAGCCTGTCTTGAAAACCAAAAAAAAAAAAAAAAAAAAAAGTCACTGAAAGGAACCAACTACAATTATAGTCTATGCTTTTAGTCTCCGAGTATTTCAATATAAAAGCAAACTGATAGATTTGAAATGAATACAATAGAAAAATTAAAAAGATTTTAATACTCAGACATAATGTGACCAGTATTCATTGAAAATCAATCATAAAAATTGCAGGAGCGAACATCATGTACCAAATGGACCTAACAGAAATATATGGAAAATTTACATCAAAAGTATCACGAGATGTGTTTACCAAGTACTTTCCAGAAATAAGACTATCAGTTCTTTCATTAGATATAAACCACAGTTGACATATTTGTGCCAACCAAAAATTGGCAGAAGCACTGGTAGTCCTGAAGAATAATATATGGAGTGAAGTAATGAGTACATCACATGTAAGTCTTAATAAGTTAAAGTACAAAACAAATAGCCCCAAATACCTTTTTCTTTTCAACTACAAAATGAACTAGAAATCAATGATAAAGAGGAAAACAAAAATACCTACAAATTAGATGTTTAAAATGTATTAAAGAAGAAAACAAAGAAAAATTTAAAAAAATATAACAAATAATCTATCTCAAAATTTTAACACAGAATGGTTTCTGTCTAAAGGTAATGCAGGGATAAAAAGTGGAGCAGATACTGAAGAAAAGGTCATTGAGGGATTGCCACTCCTAGGGATCCATCCCATCTGTAGACACCAAACTCAGACACTATAGCTGATGACAAGAAGTGCTTGCCAACAGAAGCCTATTATTGCTGTTCCCTGAAAAGCTCTGCCAGAGCCTGACAAATACAGATGTAAATACTGGCAGCCAAGCATCAGACTGAGCACAGTGTTCCCAATGGAAGAGTTAGAGGAAGGACTGAAAGAGCTGAAGGGGATTGCAACCCCATAGGAAGAACAACTATATCACTTAGCTGGACCACTCAGAGTTCCTAGGGACTAACCACCACTCAAAGAGAATACATAGAGGGGCACATGGCTCCAACTTTATATCTAGCAGAGGATTTTTTTTATCTATTACCAGTGGGAGGAAAGGCACTTGATCCTGTGGAGGCTCAATGCTCCAGCATAGGGGAATGCTAGGGCAGTGAGGCTGAAGTGAGTGGGTAAGTGGATGGGGAAGCCCCCTCATAGAGACAGAGGGAGAGAGGATGGAATAGGGGGTTTGCAGAGGGGAAACATTTTGAATGTAAATAATTAAAATGTTTGCAGCAGACAACATTTGGAATGCAAATAATTAAAATAACCAATAAAATGATAATCTGTAAAAATATATATCAAATCAAAGAGGTACTGTATGACAATTATTCTAGTCATCAAATAACTGTTCATAATGATTAATATTCCTAAATAAATAATATTCAAATAGAAAGAGTAAATATTTTGACTTAGTTTTTATATCAAGAAATGAAAAGCAAAATCACATATTAAAACCAAAATTAGCAAGATATGAAAAACTATTAGAGAAGAAACACAAGATGGTGTTTAGAAAAAAATTGTAAAACCAGTAAACTGATAGAAAATAATTGAAAACATGAATAAAATTATAAAAAGGGATAATAAAATTATGTCACAGCAGCTAATGATTACTGAGAACAGGGCAGCTAGTTACTCTAAAAGATGAGTCCCCCCCTCATTAGTCACCCTGTACAAAGAGTTGAGCCCTGTGACCAGATACACAGAAATAAAGCAACAAACAAGATATATGGGCTCAATATATGGGCTCTTCACTTGTATTTATATAATGTACATATATATACATGTAATCGTTTTGGTAGTTTGGTAATATGCTATGTTGTGGAGGGAAAGAACATAGAAGTAGCAAGAGGGACAAAAAGAAAAGGAGTAATGGTGTAATAATATTTTAATTAAAGATTAATTAGAAGAATAAACAAGATTGAATCTACACAAATGAAAGGAGCTAATTTCAAGGAAAAAGTATATAAATTGCATTACGTCTTTGGGCTTCTGTTTGGTTTGTGTTTTTTTTATTGTTTGCTTATTTTTGTTTTTCTTTTAAAATTATACCTACATTTCTCCCTTTTTCTCCCTCCATGTCCTTTCATAAGTGCCTCCCAGTTCTTATTCAAATCCCTCACCTCTTTTATTTCTAATTCTTATTTTATGTTTAAATATTTATGTATATATAAAATATTTCTAAATATACTTGTTCGTTCTATATGTTTCTAGGTATTGCTTTTCAGGGATAAATATTTGGTACTAGAAAATGAATTTAAAACTGCTACTAAGCACTTTAAAAACTAATAAGCATTAATAGAATTTAAATATTGTAGCTTATGATTTTCAAAATTAAATATCCATTCAAAAAATAAGCTGGTGCTATTTTCCTTCCTTTCAAAATATGGAAATAAATTTATTTCATTCTGAGGTATTGAATGTGTATCCCAAAGCTGAATATTCATATTGGCACATTTTAAACACTGGTATACAAATACACTTTCATTTAATATTTCTTTTTTCAAACAATTAAAATACTTAAAAATATTCAAGAGTACTGAATTAACATCGTTTGTATCAAGAAATGATGAAGAAACACTGGTTACACAGGACAAATATCCCTTTTTGAATAAACATGTCAAGTTCTTTATAAGCCCAGGGGAAAGAATCCTCTGGGAATAGTATAACATATTAACATTTCCTATAATGAAATAGGGACACATTAATAACCAGAAAATTTGTTGTCTCTAATTACAAATTTTATAATTCTGTGCAATATGAACACAGGATTTTTTTTATGAACACAGGATTTAAATCATTTTTAAGGTTGGCTGTTTAATGGTTATAAATAATAAATTTATTTAATTTTTATAAATGGTTTCATGAATATACCTCAGTTTTGTTGCTTTGATTTTAAACTATTAAAGAATTTTAGTCTTGGTTTTCTGTTGAAAGCATGTACAAATGAAGTGGAATTTAAAGAGTCAAGTTTAACAAGTATGAGTATTCTATTTGCCATATAAGTGTTTTTTTACAATTATTTCATATCCTTAATACATTAAACATAATTTATCTCATTAATAATGAACTGTATATAATGTTAATATATTAAACTATATTTCTAGTAAAATAAAAATATCAAAACACACCAAGGAAAGTCATCAAAATTAAGTCAGAGAAAATTCTTTACAAACACTGGTAGAGAAAATAGATAGTAGCTCATGTGTTATGTAGAACTGAATTCAGATTCCATCACCAACATGGTGGATTACAGCTGTCAATAACTCCAATTATAGGAGATACAACACTCTCTTCTACTCTTCTCTAAGAACACTTTATGCAGGTGATATGCATATATCCATGCAGCGAAACATCTATTTATGAATATATATGGATATACATATATATCGATTGATATGTAACATTACTTAATAAAAAATAGAAAAAAAAATGTTGAACAAGAGAGAGGGATTTGAGAGAGACTAGAGAGAGAAAAAAGAGAGAAATATTATAATTATATTATAATTTCAATAAATAAACCATTTTAAAAATAACTCTTTTAAAATATTTTTACGAGTTTGCAATATTTGTCACCAAATGCATATGCATCTCTTATATATGCAGTACATGCAAAAATATTACTATTAAAATATAATATCAAAATTTTATCTTATATAATGTTTTAATCCTTATATCTTTTTTCTCAAATTTGTTCATATAGAACTGTGCACATATTTTAAATATTGAACACATTAGAAGATGTTGTAAATACAAAAGATTAGTTAGGTAGCATTGAAACACAATGATCAGCATTTTTTGTTTTATGTATGACATTTTAGTCTACCAACTTCAGGATGTTGTCGTCACAGTTGAAATGAATCTTGTATAAATAGCAAGATTTTTCTGTCATTGTTTTTCTCTTCAAGTAATAGATGCTTCACCACACATTTTCTTAATGAAATTATGGATTGTTTCTCAGGTAGAAAGCATGCACTTTTACCAAGCATTCAGTACTTGTATTTGGAATTCCTTTTCCTTCCTAAACCTTTGAAACTGATTGAAGCAAGGTATTGCTGGGAAATTCCACTATAAATAAGACTGGAAGGTCACAGTAACATCCATGATTCCAGAACACTTACCACACATTGTTCATCATTAAAAAATGAAAATGAATTAAAAAAAATGTGAGAATGAAGCCTTCCAGATCAAAGCCTACAAATGTTCACTCTATAATGACTAAAAATACAAATCTTGTGTGCAAAATTTTCTGGTCTTGTTCCCTTTTATCTTGAATGTGGAAATCCTCCTGAGAACATAGCCCTTAATTGGACAAAATTCCTATAGGGAATTTAGATAGGTGATTATTTCCTTAGAACTTCTGAAAACAGATCTAATTAAAACTCAGGAATAAACACAGGCTAGAGGACCAGAAAAGGTGTGACCTGAGCCACCTGAAAGTATATGGATGATGATGGAGATAATGAAACACTGCAGGAAGCACCGGGATAACCTCTGTCATACCAAGTATGTGTCTGGCAACTTCAGGGAGCTCAGGACAATATTCTGTGTGGTTTTAACATCTCAGACCAAGCAGATAATCAATCTAGCTCTATGTCTCCCCTCTCCCTCCCACCACAGTCTTCTTCAGAATGATAATGCTAAGCTTTAAGAGACAGTAACAGAACAAAAGGACAATCATGGTCTTTAACAAGCACACACCCCCATCCCTACAAATTGAATTTGGTTCCTCAGAATTGTAAAAAGGACTACTAACTATTATAACAGGGGGACTAGTAGCAACATGTGGTGTTTAAACTTGCATCCAAATTCAAATGTCACTTTTGAGATTCATATACTTGTAAAAAGTATGTTTAAATCTTTAATTTTCTTTTCTTAGTTTTTTACAGACTTAGAAAGAATGATGTCAAACGGTAAGTTATGGATCATAATCAAATATATTTATTTCACAATGCTGTGGCTCCCTAGCCATAAAATCTGAAGCAGTAGGAATATTAAATTTAACATCGTCATTTATATATAAAGATTAGAAGTTGAAGTGGATCTCATACCACTATTTGAGTCAGAAGTAGAATCTGAACAACTAAGAAAAACCAGACTCTTTGCAGAGTTCTAGTAGGAAAGTTGCCAGAAAGTAAAACCCTATATATCAAAGGTTGTACATTATACACATTCCAATTTAATAAAAATGAGGGTAATGGCACTGAGAATGCTACTATAAGATTCCCTGCTCCAAACAACCATCTAGCAAATATTCTCAGGTTTTAAGTCACACAGAGGTCATTTTTCCCCCCTGTGGTAAATGAGGCCAGAGTATATCACATATTGGCAGAGTAATGCCACTATGTCAACCACTTGAGGCTGACATTGTTAGCATGCAAAATTTCAGCTGTGGACAGTAGAGATTACACCAAGGTTCAAGATTGTCAACAAGTTCAGGCAATGAGTGTCAGGATTGCATTCTTTCCTGGTAGCCCATGGAGGACTTGTCAGGACACTCAGAAGATAAAACCCAAGATACTGTGGAGACTCTAGGACACTGCACATGCAAAGACCATATGATATGCCTAGGAAACCTCTAGCTACAGTGTGAAGGCAGCCCAGAGAGGCCATCTTTGCTGCAAGTAGCAGGTATGGAGCACTGGAAGTGAAGCCCCATGAACTTCAAAAAATGGCAGTGAAATGCTTCAGATATAGAAATAGAGCTGAAGGCTAACATGGTTGTCCTCTTGGTGTCTTAAGTTTTCTTTGAAAAGATACATTACTGGCTTTGGAAAATGGTACACATATTGAGACTGGGGTTACCTTGTAGATGAAACAAATTCATTTTGTATTGAGATAAACATCATAGCGATACAGTCGACCTTATCTCATAAGGTCATAAAACTATAAGCTGAATACCCTGCCCCAAATCAAAGGATACAGTAGGACTATGTCTCAGATTGTCAATAATTATTCTCAAGGTGTAGGGAGAAATCAACCAATCAGAAGAGACATGACAATCAGTTCCTATATTTGTTCAAATAACCTATTCTGCCACCCAAATCCAGATTAAACAATACGGATAGGTCTTGAGAAAAAAGGGAAAATTTTTAGCCCATATTACCTGTTTTGGAGACAATGGCATCTTCATGCCATAACAATCACCCAGTCTCTCCTGTCTATAAAGAAACTTAGAACTTACATTCCCTGTGAGTCTGATTTGCCAAGAAAATCAGGTGTAGACTGTCTTGCTCCTAAGCTATACATTTTACAGTCTAACATTGGAGAGGTATGTCAACCCATCTTTGCTTTTAAATGGAGAAAGAGAAAGGCCATATAGTAGACAATTTACCTGGATCATGTAGCCCAAAAAATTTTAAAATCCTCCAACTCTGTTTGATGAGACACTAAATTCTGACCTGCTGACCTTACTTCATAGATCTCCCAGAACCATACTATTATAAAACATAAATGATCTCCTCCTAAACTCTAAAACTAAAATAGATTTTATAAAAGGGTCATTAAAGGAATATTGAAAGAGTTACTGAGTATTGGCAACCTCATGTCAGCTTAGTCTGAATTTATACATCAGAGGATATATATTTTGGCTACTACATGAGGGGAAGAAAAAGGAGCCTCTCTCTGAGTAGAATTTCTGCTGTCCATCAGATAGCATTGCAAAGGACTGAGAGTTGACTATTCCTGCCTTTGAATACCAAGTATTGCAGGAAGAGCAAAGCCTTTCTCTATACACTAGGTCAAAAGATACACATATCTTATAATCTGTATTGGGAATAAACAAAGCACATTTGAGGCTTTAAAAACAGTTCTGATTTGGTTACTGTTCTAGTACTTCCAGATAGTCTAAAACCGTTTTACCTAGTTTTCATAAAAAAAACAGCATTACAAAAAGAGTTTTGACTCAAATTTTAGGGCCTTGAAAATGCCCTATAATGTATCTATCCACAAAACTGGGTCATGGGAAACAAACAAACAAAAAAAAAAAACTATGTTGCCTGTATAATGCCAGTCTAATGCTGGCATGAACCAGTACCAGATCCTACACCCAATAGTGTGGTTTTAGAAACCCATGGCCATCAAGCTTGATAACCTTGTCTCTGATGATGACTCACAGTTGCTCATTTATGAGAGTCAAGAGATTAAAAATTAAAAGATGGATTCAGGTATGTAGATCTGCCGTAGTTACTTTAACTGGAAGAACTCAGGCTAAAGACAGGTACCTCAGCCAAAGGGAAATAAATGGTTGATTTTATCAAGGCTTTTATATTGGAAAAAGATCAGTGACCAGTTACATGGATAGGCATTTACTACTCGGTGTGTTCAAATTATGGTCTACTAAGAAAAAGAACTTCTTACCACTGGGAAAAATAAAAATAATGCCCCCATGATTGTGGTCCTCCTAAGGTTGTTTGGATTCATATAAATTCATATCCTCCACTGCCTAGAATATCAAAAAGATGACTCCATTGCAGCATGTAACTGAGCTGTTGATCTGGCTGTTGGTCAAATGGACTTAAAACCAGTGGCACCTATTGATACTTTTATGGTATACCATAATTTGATGTTGATGGAGAAAATGGACAACACAAGCCCACAGGTTGATGGACATCACTGTGAAAAGTCATTATCCAAAAAAAGTGTGTAGGACTTTGCAATTAGTCTACTCAACTGAGATCTACGAAGCATGTGCTCAGGACAATGTATGTCATACCTAGACTGTACAGCCTGAGATATCAGTGTATATCAATCATACCTAGACTGTACAGCCTGAGATATCAGTGTATACCAATCATACCTAGACTGTACAGCCTGAGATATCAGTGTATATCAATCATACCTAGACTGTACAGCCTGAGATATCAGTGTATATCAATCATACCTAGACTGTACAGCCTGAGATATCAGTGTATATCAATCATACCTAGACTGTACAGCCTGAGATATCAGTGTATACCAATCATACCTAGACTCTACAGCCTGAGATATCAGTGTATACCAATCATACCTAGACTGTACAGCCTGAGATATCAGTGTATACCAATCATACCTAGACTGTACAGCCTGAGATATCAGTGTATACCAATCATACCTAGACTGTACAGCCTGAGATAACCCATGCAAATCCCAGGTTTGTGAACAAGTGAATCCAAAACAAGTCCTTACACAGGTAAGAGTTTGAGTAAAAAGCCAACACCACAGAGCTCTCAACGAAAATGACTTCACTGAGAATCAGCTAGCCAGGGAAACGTGCTAGTTTTTATAGAGACATATTCCAAATGCATAGAAGCATTTCCCATGTGGAAAGAAACTGCTCAAATAGTAGCCGAAAAGCTCCTCAAAAACTGGTCTCCTTATTTGAGTTCTCTGTACAAGTAGGGCTCGATAATGACTTGGTTTTCATAGTCCAGACCTCTCAGTTAATAGCTAATGGTTAGTCACAGATTAAAAACCTCATTGTGAATACAATCCTCAGAATTCTAGATAAAGCAAAGCTCTTATTAAGAGTCCATTAAATTGTGGATAAACCTTCCTTTGCTTTGCTTTTGGCCTGCTGCCACCCTATATAGGGATTGATTTATTCCTTACAAATTTGTGCTCTGAAAACCTTCCCCATTTCTTCCTCAGCTCAGAGACAGGCAGTTGGCAAAAATCCCTAACCACTCCGTTCTCAAGTAAATTCAGGTCCTCTTTTCCTGCATAAAGGCTATTCCTTAAACTATGCAAGAGACACAGCCAACCTCCATGTTCACCACCAGTTTTACCCTGACTAAGCCCAAGGATAATATCTGGATCATGTGGTTATATAAAGGGAAACTAGAACGAATTCTCTAAGGGCCTTTCTATGGTGGTGATCATAGCTGGCATTGCACCGTAGATTCATGACATCCTGATCAAGAGAACAGAAGGCATGGATGGTAGTGCCAAATTGACTATCCTCTAGACTATGGACTCTTAAAAATTAAAGCTTCATTAGGACTGAACAGTTTTACTTTCTGTACTTCTTCCTTCTCCTGCTTCTTGTGTTTTTACCTATGTCTGTGAGTATAGATAGATTTATGATCCACACACAGAACCTCAGTCCTGGAACACATACAGGGGAGATGGTAAATATCATAATACAGATTAGTAACCCATATTCCGTCTTGAATTTTCATCATCGCCAGTCACAAATTATCTAGGATTGTTGGTTACACTTAGTGCCCTGATTCCCATTGTACATTGGGACAAGAACTAACTAGACTGTGAATCTAATTACTGACAAAATCCATTGTGACTGAGAGCATCCCAAATTAACATGATAGAGGACTTACAAGGTGCTAAAAATTGTCTAAAATCCAAATGCTTTAACCTAGGCACATCACCTTATTCCAATGCCTGATATTTTGTCTTGTGGTTTAACTCATCTGGATGATGGTAATTATTACAGGGCCATTGATTTTATATATATTAATGGTTTGACAAAATGTGGCTCTACCAATGTTTTCTAAATGGAGATATCCCTTTTATGAGTCTAAAGACATATTCTACCCAGGTAAAGATATGTAATAAAAAAAGAAAAATACATTTTCCCATAGATCCTAGACTATAAAAAGTGGGGAGGGACTGACTGTTTTCATCCCACACCTGGTTGGATCAGTCATAGCCACTGGGACAATCATCAATATATCAGGTTTTCTCATGGGAAATAAAATTTTAAGATATTAAGTAGTTAGGTTGTTCAGGACCTAGAAGAATCAAAACTTTCATTTCTGAAACATTTAAGTTATGCATAAGAAGTAGTAGGATATAGAGTTGTTTGGGTATATGCCCAAGAATGCTATAATGTGATTGAGACAGATCTATTCCCAATTTTCTGAGGAACCACTAGATTGATCTCCATTGTGACTGTATGAGTTTTTACTCCAACCTACAATGCATGAGTGTTCCTCTTTCCCGCATCGGTGTCAGTGTGAGTTGGCATTTGTTTTATTCAGCTTAACCATTCTGACTCATAAAGACAAAATCCCCAGAGATATATTTTGTTATCATATAGGGCAGGAGATTATAGGTAAATTTAAACTATTAACATTTTCTCAAATTGATGAGAAGTGGACAAGTAACTGCTACATCCACAAAAAAGCAAAGCAAAACAAAATAGGGAACTATATTATAAATAACTGTCCAAGCTTAAGGTGTGCAGACAGTGAGAAAACCTTAAGAAACAGATGGAGGTTTCCAACTCCACATTTCCTGTCTCAGCATTTAAGAAGCACTTCAAGAAATGACATTTAATTTTTCAGGAAGTGTGTAAGTAGAGATGCATCTAAACAGGAGAATATTCTGGACAAGTATCAAATGATATTGGCAGGCATCCAATTTTTTTTTTGTCTCATTTGCAGGATTTCACCAATATTTACTTAGGTTTAAGGATGAAATTATTGTTATTTAACTGTACACTTCTCCCTCCCTTCCTTCCTTCCTTCCTTCCTTCCTTCCTTCCTTCCTTCCTTCCTTCCTTCCTTCCTTCCTTCCTTCTTTCCTTCCTTTCTTTCTTTCTTCCTTTCTTTCATCTTTCTTTTTTTTTCTTTCTTAATTACACTCATTGGCCTGCTAGGTCAAGGTCTATTTGAATTTTGCAGCTAAATCAGGAAAGTTAATCCTTTCTCTGGCAGTAACTAGGCAGATGTAGTGAATAAAATAATTTTATTTGAAATCTTACATATCATCTTTTGAGACCCTTTCTGGAGAGATTACTGAATGCTGGTGCTACATTGTCACTGGCTCACACAACTTCTTTGATATGTCATATCTAATTTTTGTTTTTTTGTTTTGAAGTACTGATTTGAAAATTTAGGGATGTTTGCTTAAACTAAATCTATTTTTTATTTTGCCTTTTATATGTAATAATAATGTGCAAGAATATTTTTTGAACATGATAGGTATCCAAGGCAGGTAGAGAGATGTGGTATTCATGATCAGGGTCAGATCTGATGGTGGCTGATGGAGGAGAGGTAGCACTAGAAGGGCTCAAGGGGGTTCTGCTGATAGCAAGCAATGGGGCCGGCTGCTAATATCAGCCATTGGTTAGAGAAATTTCTCAGCAGGCTTTCCTCTGAGGAAATAAAACTTGATTCCTTGGGTTTAGAACTCCATCTGTGCAATAAGAAACTCAGAACTCATTTAATTTTAGGGGCTAGTGAGAAAGAAAAGGAAAAAAATCATAGAAAAACACACACACACACACACAAACACACAACACAGAGACACTGTATGGATGAAACCAAGCAGGTGTCAATAAACTCACACATACAAATATATACATTCATGCATACATATGTATATACATACATAAACATAAACACACACACGCACGCACGCACACACACACACACACACACACACACACACACACACACATATATATATATATATATATATATATATATATATATACACATATATATATACACATTAAATGGACAGAGCCAGGTTCCAACAAGCAGAATCCAAGCATTTTCTATATACACGTGTATTCACAAATACATATATAAACATATACATATGCACATATATACATATATACACATGTATGCATGTTCACATGTGCATATATATATATACTCTTATACACATATACTCATACACACATATACTCATATACACATGTGCACATATATACATATACTCATATATACATATGTACATGTACACATACATATATACACAGTTGGTGGATAGAATAAGGTCTGACACATTTAACTCTTTCTTCCATAGCTTATATATCGCAACACAATCTTTCAAGCAATATAAAATTATAACGTAATTATATTCTGGACAGTATGTTTGGTAATACCTTCACATGAAAAAAACTTTATGTAGTACAGATAAAGAAAATAAATTATTCCCTGTTGATATTTGGTCTACTGCTATGTATTGTAATGCTAAATTCTACACCTGAAATTCTAGTCATATGTGCTTACAAGCTTTTGTTGTGCAAAGAACATTGTTCCTTGATTAAAAGATATTGGTGAAATAAAATTGTCTACAGCCAATTACTGGAGGGATTAGATGTAAGTGGGTTAGGAGTGACATGGCTGCAAAAAGAGAAGAAAGGAAGAAGGAGAAGGAGGAGGAAACTGTCATGAGGGGGGAAGAACCATGAACACATGGCCAGGAAAAACAGCAAGTATCTGGGGTACATCACTGAGGAGGTAGCCTGCCCTGCGGTTAGAAGAGTAGATTGTGGATGACTCCCAGTAATTGTCAAGGCCAAAGAAAATAAACATATTCTGTGTTTCATTTGTTTGTAAACTAGTCAGGGATAAGCATAAATTATTTGTACTACAATTCCCAATAACTCATGTACATTCATAACTAAGCAACTTGTTATAGATTAACAAAACGTGTGCAAAGCAAGGTAGTATTCTCAGTCTGTTTCTCTTACTGTCAGGAAGCAATTTGTTGTTACACAGAAAGAATTAATTATTTTGATATTTATCATATAAAGTAATCATAAGATTATTAAAAATCACATATCTAAACTTTTATATTAAAAGCAGTCAATCATAGCTACTTTAAATCCTCAGAATGCATATCTACTCATCAGCAATTTTTATTAAATCAAATCAGAAAGCTGAGACCCAAAATGGATATATTACCACTCCAGCCTCAGTGAAACTGACATCAGCCAGAGCTGCCATTGTTCTTGTTCCCTGACCTCAAAAACTCCCAACTTAACTATTAATAGTGTGCTTTTCTGAACTTCAGATTGTTTCCTAAGATTTTGTATATCTGAGTCAGTATCAACAACATCTTAACCTAACCTCACTAACAATTACCTGCAGCCTGATTTTATGGAGGCAGTTTCTCAATTGAGGTTTTCTCCTTTCAGATAGCTCTAGTCTGTGTCAAATTGGCATAAGATTAGCCAGAATAATCATTAATAAAATAATAATATTTATCTTAACAATAATACATTAATAATAATTATTATTAATACAAGAGAGGCTTTATTCAACATGATTGCAAACTTATATAGATTCTCAGAGAAATAGATTGAATCCAACACTCAATTCTCTATGTGCTCAAATCCTAGAGCCTGGTGGAAATATAAAGTCAGCAGCGAATCTCTGTAAGTTTTTTCTCTTGTTCAAGTTACTTGACTTTAACCAGGAATCTTTTTAGGTTAAGAAGCTATGTGGGTATATATGGGGGGGTTAGTGAGAATAAATACATTTGACAAATAATAAATTAGAGAAGCCAATATTCAGTGCATTTGTAAAAGTCCTTGATCAATTTTGAAGTCATCCATCATGAATAACCCTGGAGGCTCTGTCTCTTCAACATTTGACTAAATAAATATTAAATAAATAAATAAATAAATAAATAAATAAATAAATAGAGTATTCTTTATATTAGTAGCAAAGGAACATATTCAGGAACATAAAAAAGGCATTAGACACAGTGAAACTAACAGAAGTTATGAAACAAATGGACCTGACAGATATCTACAGAACATTTTATCCTAAAACAAAAGGATATACCTTCTTCTCAGCACCTCACGGGACCTTCTCCAAAATTGACCATATAATTGGTCACAAAACAGGTCTCAATAGATACAAAAATATTGAAATTGTCCCATGTATCCTATCAGACCACCATGGCCTAAGACTGATCTTCAATAACAACATAAATAATGGAAAGCCAACATTCACGTGGAAACTGAATAACACTCTTCTCAATGATACCTTGGTCAAGGAAGGAATAAAGAAAGAAATTAAAGACTTTTTAGAGTTTAATGAAAATGAAGCCACAACGTACCCAAACCTATGGGACACAATGAAAGCATTTCTAAGAGGGAAACTCATAGCGCTGAGTGCCTCCAAGAAGAAACGGGAGACAGCACATACTAGCAGCTTGACAACACATCTAAAAGCCCTAGAAAAAAAGGAAGCAAATTCACCCAAGAGGAGTAGACGGCAGGAAATAATCAAACTCAGGGGTGAAATCAACCAAGTGGAAACAAGAAGAACTATTCAAAGAATTAACCAAACGAGGAGTTGGTTCTTTGAGAAAATCAACAAGATAGATAAACCCTTAGCTAGACTCACTAAAGGGCACAGGGACAAAATCCTAATTAACAAAATCAGAAATGAAAAGGGAGACATAACAACAGATCCTGAAGAAATCCAAAACACCATCAGATCCTTCTACAAAAGGCTATACTCAACAAAACTGGAAAACCTGGACGAAATGGACAAATTTCTGGACAGATACCAGGTACCAAAGTTGAATCAGGATCAAGTTGACCATCTAAACAGTCCCATATCACCTAAAGAAATAGAAGCAGTTATTAATAGTCTCCCAACCAAAAAAAGGCCAGGACCAGATGGGTTTAGTGCAGAGTTCTATCAGACCTTCAAAGAAGATCTAATTCCAATTCTGCACAAACTATTTCACAAAATAGAAGTAGAAGGTACTCTACACAACTCATTTTATGAAGCCACTATTACTCTGATACCTAAACCACAGAAAGATCCAACAAAGATAGAGAACTTCAGACCAATTTCTCTTATGAATATCCATGCAAAAATCCTCAATAAAATTCTCGCTAACCGAATCCAAGAACACATTAAAGCAATCATCCATCCTGACCAAGTAGGTTTTATTCCAGGGATGCAGGGATGGTTTAATATACAAAAATCCATCAATGTAATCCATTATATAAACAAACTCAAAGACAAAAACCACATGATCATCTCATTAGATGCAGAAAAAGCATTTGACAAGATCCAACACCCATTCATGATAAAAGTTTTGGAAAGATCAGGAATTCAAGGCCCATACCTAAACATGATAAAAGCAATCTACAGCAAACCAGTAGCCAACATCAAAGTAAATGGAGAGAAGCTGGAAGCAATCCCACTAAAATCAGGGACTAGACAAGGCTGCCCACTTTCTCCCTACCTTTTCAACATAGTACTTGAAGTATTAGCCAGAGCAATTCGACAACAAAAGGAGATCAAGGGGATACAAATTGGAAAAGAGGAAGTCAAAATATCACTTTTTGCAGATGATATGATAGTATATATAAGTGACCCTAAAAATTCTACCAGAGAACTCCTAAACCTGATAAACAGCTTCGGTGAAGTAGCTGGATATAAAATAAACTCAAACAAGTCAATGGCCTTTCTCTATACAAAGAATAAACAGGCTGAGAAAGAAATTAGGGAAACAACACCCTTCTCAATAGTCACAAATAATATAAAATATCTTGGCGTGACTCTAACTAAGGAGGTGAAAGATCTGTATGATAAAAACTTCAAATCTCTGAAGAAAGAAATTAAAGAAGATCTCAGAAGATGGAAAGATCTCCCATGCTCATGGATTGGCAGAGTCAACATTGTAAAAATGGCTATCTTGCCAAAAGCAATCTACAGATTCAATGCAATCCCCATCAAAATTCCAACTCAATTCTTCAACGAATTGGAAGGAGCAATTTGCAAATTTGTGTGGAATAACAAAAAACATAGGATAGCAAAAAGTCTTCTCAAGGATAAAAGAACTTCTGGCGGAATCACCATGCCAGACCTAAAGCTTTACTACAGAGCAATTGTGATAAAAATTGCATGGTACTGGTATAGAGACAGACAAGTAGACCAATGGAATAGAATTGAAGATCCAGAAATGAACCCACACACCTATGGTCACTTGATCTTCGACAAGGGAGCTAAAACCATCCAGTGGAAGAAAGACAGCATTTTCAACAATTGGTGCTGGCACAACTGGTTGTTATCGTGTAGAAGAATGTGAATCGATCCATACTTATCTCCTTGTACTAAGGTCAAATCTAAGTGGATCAAGGAACTTCACATAAAACCAGAGACACTGAAACTTATAGAGGAGAAAGTGGGGAAAAGCCTTGAAGATATGGGCACAGGGGAAAAATTCCTGAACAGAACAGCAATGGCTTGTGCTGTAAGATCGAGAATCGACAAATGGGACCTAATGAAACTCCAAAGTTTCTGCAAGGCAAAAGACACCGTCATTAAGACAAAAAGACCACCAACAGATTGGGAAAGGATCTTTACCGATCCTAAATCAGATAGGGGACTAATATCCAACATATATAAAGAACTCAAGAAGGTGGACTTCAGAAAATCAAATAACCCCATTAAAAATGGGGCTCAGAACTGAACAAAGAATTCTCACCTGAGGAATACCGAATGGCAGAGAAGCACTTGAAAAAATGTTCAACATCCTTAATCATCAGGGAAATGCAAATCAAAACAACCCTGAGATTCCACCTCACACCAGTCAGAATGGCTAAGATCAAAAATTCAGGTGACAGCAGATGCTGGCGAGGATGTGGAGAAAGAGGAACACTCCACCATTGTTGGTGGGAGTGCAGGCTTGTACAACCACTCTGGAAATCAGTCTGGCGGTTCCTCAGAAAACTGGACATAGTACTACCGGAGGATCCAGCAATACCTCTCCTGGGCATATATCCAGAAGATGCCCCAACTGGTAAGAAGGACACATGCTCCACTATGTTCATAGCAGCCTTATTTATAATAGCCAGAAGCTGGAAAGAACCTAGATGCCCCTCAACAGAGGAATGGATACAGAAAATGTGGTACATCTACACAATGGAGTACTACTCAGCTATTAAAAAGAATGAATTTATGAAATTCCTAGCCAAATGGATGGACCTGGAGGGCATCATCCTGAGTGAGGTAACACATTCACAAAGAAACTCACACAATATGTATTCACTGATAAGTGGATATTAGCCCCAAACCTAGGATACCCAAGATATAAGATATAATTTGCTAAACACATGAAACTCAAGGAGAATGAAGACTGAAGTGTGGACACTATGCCCCTCCTTAGATTTGGGAACAAAACACCCATGGAAGGAGTTACAGAGACGGAATTTGGAGCTGAGATGAAAGGATGGACCATGTAGAGACTGCCATAGCCAGGGATCCACCCCATAATCAGCATCCAAACGCTGACACCATTGCATACACTAGCAAGATTTTATTGAAAGGACGCAGATGTAGCTGTCTCTTGTGAGACTATGCCGGGGCCCAGCAAACACAGAAGTGGATGCTCACAGTCAGCTAATGGATGGATCATAGGGCTCCCAATGGAGGAGCTAGAGAAAGTAGCCAAGGAGCTAAAGGGATCTGCAACCCTATAGGTGGAACAACATTATGAGCTAACCAGTACCCCGGAGCTCTTGACTCTAGCTGCATATATATCAAAAGATGGCCTAGTCGGCCATCACTGGAAAGAGAGGCCCATTGGACTTGCAAACTTTATATGCCCCAGTACAGGGGAATACCAGGGCCAAAAAGGGGGAGTGGGTGGGCAGGGTAGTGGGGGTGGGTGGATATGGGGGACTTTTGGTATAGCATTGGAAATGTAAATGAGTTAAATACCTAATAAAAAAATGGAAAAAAAAAAAAGGCATTAGTCAGCAGCTCACTGTGTCTTTGATTTTCAGATATCCAGCTTCCTTGTGTCTGTTTGACTATCACTTCTTTCCTTACTAAGACCTCTTGTGTCACTACTTGGGTTCTCCCTGCTTTTTTCTCCACTCTTCAGCATATTGATTCTCAGTATTTTCTCTGTGGGGTATTCAGTGATCAATGATTCGGCAAATTCACCTGCGTGCCATTGTTTAGTATCACTTCACATCTCTAATAGTGCCAAACAGTCTTTAAATAATTTCTTTTTAAATTCAGCACTGTATGGTCTTTTATGAACTCTCAACACACTCCCAGATCTTTGATATTCTTGTTGACAACTATGTTGGGAGTCTCCAGAAGTACGTTTTCATATTAATTTTTTGCAACATGTGTGTTCATCTCTGCATGCCTAGATCAGTTTTATATAAGTTCTAATTTTCTAAGATACACAGTCCCTGTCAGTGATTAGACAACCTTAATCATATCCACAGTAAAGACTATGCTATGGATTTTATTATGAACTATGATAAGAAGATACATTTTATGATTGCACATTTAAATATCACCTCACTGGGCCCAGGTAGGAGGAGCATAATTATTTAAACTTGCCAATTCTATGGTGCTTCCCTTTGACTGTCAAGGTTACACTGTAGCTAAGAAGCATCTTGAAACTACAGAATTTCAATGAAACATTTACAAGAGCTAATGGCTTACATGGTATCATTTGAAATGCTGCAATTTACCTTTCAAAATCAGTCCTGTGTTTCTAGTGATTCCTCATTGTTATTTCTATTATTCCAGATAAGTTTTGTTTTCCTTAATGATGTGTTTTAAATGTGGGGTTTTGTTTCTTTTACTGAAATAGGTTTGCATATCTCCAGTGGCTGCCTAGTAAACTTCTGGTCTGGAGAGTGCAGAGACTATAGGCATTGCCAACTTACCTACTTTACACATCATGTTATTAAAGCTTTTGATAATTTGAATTTTCTTTCCAGATTCACTGTTTTCTGTGATAATTTTAACAGATTTTATTCAAGTTCCACTAAAGATTTTAATTTCAATATTCATAAAATAATTATGTTCCCTATATAATATTTATATGTATATGTATGTATATATGTATATATATATATATATATATATATATATATATATATATATATATATATATATATATATATAACTATGTATATATATGAAACTATATTCATACCAAATTATATTTTTGTTGTGGAAATAGCTTTGGAAAATAATTTTATTTTTCTGTCTTCTTCCTAATGCATCCTGTTCAGCATTGAGTGACACAAAAATATTTTGTAACTGACATAGATTGCAACTAGATGGCAGTGCCTCCCTGCTGCCAGTCTATGGGACATGACTTATCTACCTATGTTTTGACTCAAATATATTCTTGTTTCTTTTGCTGATTTTTCATGCTCCATGCATCATAGTCCAATCAGATCCTTTGTCCTCAGAGTGGACTTCTACACTTCTGATTGAAGTCATTATGTCTACACACACATACCAGTCTTTCCACCTCCAGTAAAAACAAAACAAACAAACAAACAAACAAACAGTTTAGCAAGAGTAATAAGTACCATGAATTCATTACTTTTAGAATTGCTGAACAAACAGGATTAGTTCTGTGTAAAACCAAGACTGGAAGCAGAATCTGATATGTGTTACAATATTGAACCTGTTTCATTTTAAATCTAAATTTTGGCAAACTGATCCAAAGTTTAGGAAACAGAGTTATAATCTTATGTAATGTGCAGGGGTGTTCTGAACTTAAAACTTTTTGTAAAAGTATTCACATGAGTAAGGGGATATATCACATTTTTATCATTAAAAGTAATATAAACTTAATGGATAAAATAATAATATTTATTGAAATGGTAATTTTCACTAAGTATATTATGGCATAGTTAGACTACTAATTAAGTAATTCATTATTAAGGTACACAGGGCTTGTTGCTTGATTTTTAATTACATTAATTCACTTGATTTACAATTTCAACCTCCTGCTTCACCTTAGACACTCTGTTGGGAATTTGTAATCTAAATGAGTGTTTATTGCATGAAACTTGAATGCTGACAACATATAAATTAAAGATGATATATTTGATAAACTCATCTTTAGCAGAAAGATTAAACTTCATCATTTGTTAAATATTTTAATTAACATAACCTTAGTAGACATTTATAGATTTTCACATCTCACTGTTAATTTTCTTTATAGATTCTTAAGATATCAAAGGTGATAAAAAGTCTTAAGAGCAATAAATCTGTTCAACTTGTATGTTATTGATATTCCTTTTTATTTTAAAATTATTTTATCTATATACATTCCAAATGTTGCCTCCCTTCCTGGTTCCCCCGTCCCAAATTCTTCAACCCATCCCCCCTCGCCTTTGCT
This sequence comes from Mus musculus, assembly GCF_000001635.26. Classification (NCBI taxonomy): domain Eukaryota; kingdom Metazoa; phylum Chordata; class Mammalia; order Rodentia; family Muridae; genus Mus; species Mus musculus. The sequence goes on along the minus strand of NC_000073.6, from coordinate 86,420,257 downwards.
TCTGAGAAGGTGTTCCCCCCAAGCACTCCCACCTCATCCCCCACCAGTGTCCCCATATTCTAGGGCATCAAGTTTCTTTAGGATTAAGTGCTTCTTCTCCAACTGAGGCCAGTCAAGGCTGTCCTCTGCTATACATGTGCCTGGGGCCAAAGACCAACCCTTGTATGGAATTTGGTTGGTCTTATACCACCACTGGATGGCCTTTCCTTTAGTCTCTGCTCCATTTTTGTTCCTGCATTTCCTTTAGACTGGAACAATTTTGAAGATGTGCGGGTAGAATCCCATGCCTCAACTATCTACTGGAGGTGGTCTCTTCAGGTTGCTTCTCTCCACTGTTGGGCATTTCTGTCCAAGCCAGCTCAGTCAGTCAAAAGGGTTTCAAGGGAGGGAGTGAGGATTAAAAAAAGAAAAGACAATTAGACAACATTATAGCTTTTCCCCACTGCTGGGCATTTCTGTTCAAGCCAGCTTAGTCAGTAAAAAGGGTTTCAAGGGAGGGAGGGAGGGAGGGAGGGAGGATTAAAAAAAGAAAAGACAATTAGACAGCATTATAGCATGATCCCAGCCAATGCTGAAGCTAGAGAAGTTTTTTGTTTGTTTGTTTGTTTGTTTTTGTTTTCCCCCAGTCTGCTTTCATACCATTCTAGGTACATGCAAAGTATATTCTCAGTTCGAGGTCAAAGACAAAGTAGTCAAGGAACAAACAGGGCATAAACAAAGGTCCCATGATTACTAATTTGGGGGATTAACAAGACCCATCAAGATTCAAAGAACACATTTCTCAGCTGTATTCAACCTGTATTCATCTTGAGTTTACTTCCTTGTCTTAGACCAATATCAAGTTCTTGTCTGACCATTGTCCTACTCCAATGTCAAATCATTTCTGATATCCTTGACACTGCACCAAGAGCTTTGCATACACTTTAGCTGAGGTCATTACCTTTGAGTCCTGAGAACCTCTCATGTCCAAGGTCTCTGGGACAGTCTAGTTGTTCTCCCCACATCCACCCCACAGTGCTGAATATTTCCATTCAGTCTCCTGGCCCTCTAGGCTTCTCTCTTTTCTCTCCACATACCAGATCCTGCCCCTGTTTCCCCTCCTCCTCCACTCTCCCACCCGCGTCCCTTCCTTCCTCTACCTACCATGATAATTTTGTTTCCCCTTTTAAGTGGGATTAAAGTATTCATACTTAGGCCTTTCTTCTTGTTAAACTTCATATGGTCTGTGAGTTAGATCATTAGTATTCTGAGCTTTTTGGCTAATATCCACTTATTAGTTAGTATATACCATACATGTCCTTTTGGGTCTGGTTAATTACTCAGGATGATATTTTTTAGTTCCATTTATTTTCCTACAGAATTCATCATATCCTTGTTTTTAATAGCTGAATAGTATTCCAGCTGGTATTCTTAATTCATGTGTTATAATAAATTTACATTCATCTGTGAGGTTTATTTTTCTGTGAACTTTCAATTTGTTAGCAATATTCACATCTTCACAAATGTATAACTTCATTAATATTGGTTTTAGGCTCATATTACTGAGAATTATAAATGGTCAACTGATGTATTTGGGACATACATTCATTAGTCTTTTAGACAGGCCTTTGTATAATGAGAAAATATTATTTTATAGTCTAATATCACTTAGAATTATTTTGGAGTATGTGAAATATTGGAATTTGTTAATTTATAATATTCAAACTGTTTCAGTGATATATAAATTCACTGTACATAGAGAACTGGATTCTAAAGAAATAGTTTCTTTCATACAGATCATGTACTTTGCCATTCATCCCAGTCTAATTCACTATTCAGGATTCTGCTCCCTTGGCCTTATCCCAAGAGCCTTCTTCATTCCACCAATGTTCCTTCTGATTTTTATATGCTCTTAAGGATTCAAGTTCACACAAATTAGAGACAACATGTATATACCTTATATTATGGAATATGATAACTTAGAGTTGCATCTGTTTTCTAGAAAACAACATAATCTCATTTGTCTTGGTAGCTAAATAAAATTCCATTGTATATATACACCAATTCACTTTCCACTAATTCCTTGATCAATATCCAAGGCAGATAAAAATGTCAAATTATGTCAGGATGCAGAAGATATGCACAGGTGCCACGGGGGGGGAGGGGGGACAAAAAACAAAACAAAACAAAAAAATCAGAGTGGAGTCACGCCGAGATATTTTATATTATTTGTGACTATTGAGAAGGGTGTTGTTTCCCTAATTTCTTTCTCAGCCTGTTTATTCTTTGTGTAGAGAAAGGCCATTGACTTGTTTGAGTTAATTTTATATCCAGCTACTTCACCAAAGCTGTTTATCAGGTTTAGGAGTTCTCTGGTGGAATTTTTAGGGTCACTTATATATACTATCATATCATCTGCAAAAAGTGATATTTTGACTTCCTCTTTTCCAATTTGTATCCCCTTGATCTCCTTTTGTTGTCGAATTGCTCTGGCTAATACTTCAAGTACTATGTTGAAAAGGTAGGGAGAAAGTGGGCAACCTTGTCTAGTCCCTGATTTTAGTGGGATTGCTTCCAGCTTCTCTCCATTTACTTTGATGTTGGCTACTGGTTTGCTGTAGATTGCTTTTATTATGTTTAGGTATGGGCCTTGAATTCCTGATCTTTCCAAAACTTTTATCATGAATGGGTGTTGGATCTTGTCAAATGCTTTTTCTGCATCTAACGAGATGATCATGTGGTTTTTGTCTTTGAGTTTGTTTATATAATGGATTACATTGATGGATTTTCGTATATTAAACCATCCCTGCATCCCTGGAATAAAACCTACTTGGTCAGGATGGATGATTTCTTTAATGTGTTCTTGGATTCGGTTAGCGAGAATTTTATTAAGGATTTTTGCATCGATATTCATAAGAGAAATTGGTCTGAAGTTCTCTATCTTTGTTGGATCTTTCTGTGGTTTAGGTATCAGAGTAATAGTGGCTTCATAAAATGAGTTAGGTAGAGTACCTTCTACTTCTATCTTGTGAAATAGTTTGTGCAGAACTGGAATTAGATCTTCTTTGAAGGTCTGATAGAACTCTGCACTAAACCCATCTGGTCCTGGGCTTTTTTTGGCTGGGAGACTATTAATAACTGCTTCTATTTCTTTAGGTGATATGGGACTGTTTAGAAGGTCAACTTGATCCTGATTCAACTTTGGTACCTGGTATCTGTCCAGAAATTTGTCCATTTCGTCCAGGTTTTCCAGTTTTGTTGAGTATAAGCTTTTGTAGAAGGATCTGATGGTGTTTTTGGATTTCTTCAGGTTCTAACTAAGGAAGTAAAAGATCGGTATGATAAAAACTTCAAGTCTCTGAAGAAAGAAATTAAAGAAGATCTCAGAAGATGGAAAGATCTCCCATGCTCATGGATTGGCAGGATCAACATTGTAAAAATGGCTATCTTGCCAAAAGCAATCTACAGATTCAATGCAATCCCCATCAAAATTCCAACTCAATTCTTCAACGAATTAGAAGGAGCAATTTGCAAATTCATCTGGAATAACAAAAAACCTAGGATAGCAAAAACTCTTCTCAAGGATAAAAGAACCTCTGGTGGAATCACCATGCCTGACCTAAAGCTTTACTAGAGGGCAATTGTGATAAAAACTGCATGGTACTGGTATAGAGACAGACAAGTAGACCAATGGAATAGAATTGAAGACCCAGAAATGAACCCACACACCTATGGTCACTTGATCTTCGACAAGGGAGCTAAAACCATCCAGTGGAAGAAAGACAGCATTTTCAACAATTGGTGCTGGCACAACTGGTTGTTATCATGTAGAAGAATGCGAATCGATCCATACTTATCTCCTTGTACTAAGGTCAAATCTAAGTGGATCAAGGAACTTCACATAAAACCAGAGACACTGAAACTTATAGAGGAGAAAGTGGGGAAAAACCTTGAAGATATGGGTACAGGGGAAAAATTCCTGAACAGAACAGCAATGGCTTGCTCTGTAAGATCGAGAATCGACAAATGGGACCTAATGAAACTCCAAAGTTTCTGCAAGGCAAAAGACACCGTCATTAAGACAAAAAGACCACCAACAGATTGGGAAAGGATCTTTACCTATCCTAAATCAGATAGGGGACTAATATCCAACATATATAAAGAACTCAAGAAGGTGGACTTCAGAAAATCAAATAACCCCATTAAAAATGGGGCTCAGAACTGAACAAAGAATTCTCACCTGAGGAATATCGAATGGCAGAGAAGCACCTGAAAAAATGCTCAACATCCTTAATCATCAGGGAAATGCAAATCAAAACAACCCTGAGATTCCACCTCACACCAGTCAGAATGGCTAAGATCAAAAATTCAGGTGACAGCAGATGCTGGCTTGGATGTGGAGAAAGAGGAACAATCCTCCATTGTTGGTGGGATTGCAGGCTTGTACAACCACTATGGAAATCAGTCTGGCGGTTCCTCAGAAAACTGGATATAGTACTACCGGAGGATCCAGCAATACCTCTCCTGGGCATATATCCAGAAGATGCCCCAACTGGTAAGAAGGACGCATGTTCCACTATGTTCATAGCAGCCTTATTTATAATAGCCAGAAGCTGGAAGGAACCCAGATGCCCCTCAACAGAGGAATGGATACAGAAAATGTGGTACATCTACACAATGGAGTACTACTCAGCTATTAAAAAGAATGAATTTATGAAATTCCTAGCCAAATGGATGGACCTCGAGGGCATCATCCTGAGTGAGGTAACACATTCACAAAGGAACTCACACAATATGTACTCACTGATAAGTGGATATTAGCCCAAAACCTAAGATACCCAAGATATAAGATACAATTTCCTAAACACATGAAACTCAAGAAAAATGAAGACTGAAGTGTGAACACTATGCCCCTCCTTAGAAGTGGGAACAAAACACCCTTGGAAGGAGTTACAGAGACAAAGTTTGGAGCTGAGATAAAAGGATGGACCATGTAGACACTAGCATATCCGGGGATCCATCCCATAATCAGCTTCCAAATGCTGACACCATTGCATACACTAGCAAGATTATGCTGAAAGGACCCTGATATAGCTGTCTCTTCTCAGAGTATGCCTGGGCCTAGCAAACATAGAAGTGGATGCTCACAGTCGGCTATTGGATGGATCACATGGCCCCCAATGAAGGAGCTAGAGAAAGTACCAAAGAAGCTAAAGGGATCTGCAACCCTATAGGTGGAACAACATTATGAACTAACCAGTACCCCGGAGCTCTTGACTCTAGCTGCATATGCATCAAAAGATGGCCTCGTCGGCCATCACTGGAAAGAGAGGCCCATTGGACACGCAAACTTTATATGCCCCAGTACAGGGGAACGCCAGGGCCATAAAAGGGGAGTGGGTGGGTAGGGGAGAGGGGGTGGGTGGCTATGGGGGACTTTTGGTATAGCATTGCAAACGTAAATGAGCAAAATACCTAATAAAAAATGGAAAAAAAATTCAGAGTGGAAAAGGAGAAGTAGATAAAAAGCCTCACCTCTAATTAAAGACATATTTGCAACTGATATTTGTTCAGAAAGAAAGGCAAGAACATTTTATTCTAATATAGAGCCACCGGTTATAACAAACATGCTCTGGGGCAGGCCCCAGGCCAAGGAGTAGTGGGCTTAAAAACAAAAACAAAATCAAAAACCAGACTCCATGTTTTGTTTTGTTTTGGTTAATTAATTTGGCCTCATTCTAAAAGGGAAGGCAGAAGAAGAAGAAGAAGAAGAAGAAGAAGAAGAAGAAGAAGAAGAAGAAGAAGAAGAAGAAGAAGAAGAAGAAGAAGAGGAAGAGGAAGAGGAAGAGGAAGAGGAAGAGGAAGAGGAAGAGGAAGAGGAAGAGGAAGAGGAAGAGGAAGAAGAAGAATAAGAAGAAGAAGAAGAAGAAGAAGAAGAAGAAGAAGAAGAAGAAGAAGAAGAAAAAGAAGAAAAGAAGAAAAAAGAAGAAGAAGGAAAAAAGAAAGAAAACCAAAACAAATGAAACGGATAAAAACCTAGTGAGAGCTCATACTGGTATTAAAAATTAGCCATACATCAGAAAGCTCTTGAGGCAAAAAAAGATATCATATACCAAGGGACTAGTCAGCAAGAAATATCCAAACATGCAATTAAAATAAAGCAAATATAAAAAAGTAAAATAATAAAAGAATCAATGTGTCATATTTAGGGTTTTATTTGTGTGAAGAAACACCATGACCATGGTAACTCTTATAAAGAAAACCATTTAATTAATCTGGATTACAGTTTAGAGGTTGAGTCCATTATCATCCTGGTGGAAAGCATGGTAGCATGAAAGCAGACATGGTGCTGGAGAGCAACTGAGAGGTGTACGCACATCTGCAGCCATAAGCAGCAAGAAGTGACAGTGATACACTGTCCATGCTTGAACTTCTGAAACCTTAAGGCACCATAGTTATATACCTTCTCCAACAAAGCCACACTTACTTAAACAAAGACACACAACATAATAAAAACACTCATTATTGGCCAATGGGGGTGATTTAAAAAAAAAAAAAAAACAGTACAACGCCTGTATCTGATTTGTGTGTGTGTGTGCTGTTTCTTGGGCTCTTTTTAATAATTGTTTTGCACTAATCTGATGCATTTGGTTTTGTTTCATCTTCTTTTACTTTATTTTATTTCATTTTAATAGTAACCATTAGAATTCTGTTTGTTTTTCCATGAGAGACAGAAAGTAGATGGTTCTGGATGGGAGGACAGGTGAGGCAAAACTAGAAGGAGTAGAGGAAAGGATAATTGTAATCAGAAAATATGTAGAAAATATTCTTTCAATAAAAATGAAAATATTGTGGAATGTGTGAGTATACGTGCACTTGTGTGTACTTTTGTGTGTGCTTATGTATTTGTGTGCAAACTTTTTAATTTTATCAGTTCTATTCCTCTAGAGAACCCTGACATATATATGTTCCTTTACATTCAAATAAGGAAAAAAATTCTTGATATAAGTTTACTCACAGCCTTCTTTATCTGTCTGTTTCTAAGACTATAGATGATAGGATTTAAGAATGGAGGAACAATGGTATAGAATACAGAAAGAGTCATCTCCTTAGCTACTTCTAATGTTACCACTGGAGGTTTTAGATATATATAAGCAGCAGAACTAAGAAAGACAGACACCACAATAATGTGAGGGACACAGGTGGAAAAGGCCTTCCCTCTCTCTCCTTTGACAGGAACCTTCAACACAGTTGATAATATGCGAACATATGATATGACAATAAAGACAAAGCAGCTACCACTGACCAAAATGGCAGACAGAAGAATTAGGAGTTTGTTATTAAAGGTATCAGAGCAAGAAAGCCTCAGCAATGAAGGAATATCACAGAAGAACTGAGGGACCACATTAGAGTGACAGAAGGACAGCTGGAAAGTTTTGAAAGTGTGCACACTTGCAAGGACAAGTGAGCTAAGTAGGGAAGCCAGTGTCATCTGAACACAGAACCAGTGGTTCATGATCACAGGATAGAGGAGAGGTTTGCAAATGGCCACATAGCGGTCCTGGGCCATGATGGTAAGAAATAGAATCTCTACACATGCACAAATATAGACAAAAAAGATCTGTGCTGCACATCCACCTACAGAAATATTCCTGTGGTCAGTGAGAGAGTTGATACAAGCATTGGGCACAGTGACAGAAACGTAGCATATATCTAAAATGGATAGATTCCTGAGGAAGAAGTACATGGGTGTGTTCAGTGTCTGGTCAACTGTAGTAGCAATGATGATGATAAGATTCCCTATCAGGCTGTACAGGTACACCAGCAGGAACAGCACACTGAGAAGGATCCTGAGCTCCCAATTCTCAGCAAAATCTTCCAGCATGAACTCGGTAACCAGGGTGGAATTGGACATTGTCTCAAAGTGCAGATTTACCTGAAAAAGAAAAGGAGTGACAGAGAATAAATTAAATTAACTGATAGATCACTAGCATTGTTGTTAAATGTTGTTTTCTAAAACTGGCCTTTATGTGTGAAAATAAATCATTTGTTTCTTTGGTTTGCATCCATTTTCTTAGACATCCTTATTTGGTTACATGCATAGTTGTGGCTTTCTCTCTAATTGTATGTTCGATGAAAGACACTTATAATAAGTTTCCACGCTAATAGCTGTCTCATAAACCCTATATCCTAATAAATGTTAAGTTGATTAAAAGATGGTATTTTTTTCTCTTCCAGATAAACTACCTACATCAATTATGAATGTCCATAGAATTTTAACATTTGTACTATATTTTTATATATGTATTTTCATGGGGGTTATTTTCATATATATACACATATTTCTATGTCTTTGTTTATACCTATGCACATACACATGCATATTTACATATAAGGATGGATTTCAGAAAGTGACAGGGAAGGTGAGAGACATGGACATAAAGAAGAAAACAGGTTGGGAAAGAGAAAAAAGATTAACATAGAAGTGTGAGTCAAGAAACAATCTCACTCAGTTTTTGAACATCTGGGACCTTTAGAAAAGGCTGTTTGTCTGAAAGTCCAGGCATAATTAATCTTACATGCTTGAAGAAAAACAACAGATTTTCCTGAAAAATCACAAATACTAGATATTAACCTCACATCCTTAAAATAAACAGCATTTACATACATATTCATAGTAACACTTAGAATATATTTTGGCAAGCTGGGCCCTGGAGCAAAGACAATGTTATTCCTAAAATTAAGCAATGTATGACAGCATTTAGGAGTTGGAATTTAAGTTTGACTGCTGATAATGTACACTTTGAAATATCACATTATGTTCCCCCATTAGGAATCAACATACTCTCTTATTCCCAGACTAATACACAATCTAAATGTTTAAGTTCTAAAATTAATAATTAACAGAGGGGTTTTAATTTGCAGAATTCTAAATGCATTATATTAAATGTAAGCAGCTATCAGCTTAGTAATATATTGTAATATGCCTTATCAAAACTTCATGGGAACTACCAAATATTATACCTAGATATAAAACATGAATTACTAGCAGATCAACATGTCTGCCATGCCAACACCCATAGTCTATACATCTATCAGGAGATTTGCTGCAGCCAGGGCAACAATAACACACCCACCCAAGTAACCACAGTGCCTGGGACCACCAAGGAGTTCAGTGGACATGAGACTACTCCTCTCCATATACATCCCATTTCTCTTCCCATCTATACCTCAGAGAGAGCAGATTAGCATGTCTGCCCCTCTCGGTCAGCCAGTCACTTAGGAGATCTACTACAGCGAGGGCCACAGGTCTCCCAGGAGAGCTGTTACAACTGGGGACACAGGAGGCAGGCTCCAGACAGAGACACCCAGGTCAGTTAATACCAGAGATAACTAGATGGCAGAGTCAAACTCGAGAATGTAAGCATCAGAAGCCAATACACTGTGGCACAAGTTATCCCCACACAGCAAGCACTGGATACACCAACATACTTGAAAGCATGATTCTAACCTAAAATCCCATCTCCTGAAGATAATAGGGACCTTTAGGGAGAATAAAACTGTCTCACTTAAAGAAATTCAGGAAAACACAGTTGAACAAGTAGTTCTTAAAGAGGAAACAAATAAATACCTTGAAGAAATACAGAAAAACACAATCAAACAGGTGACAGAATTGAGCAAAGCAGTCCAAGATCCAAATATTGAAGTAGAAGCAATAAAGAAATCACAAATGGAAATGGAAAACCTGGGAAAGAGATCAGGAGTTACAGATGCAAGCATCACCAACAAATACAAGAGATAGAAGAGAGAATCTCAGGCATAGAAGATACATAGAAGATATTCATACAATGATTAGATAAAATACAATGCATGAAAAGCACCCAAACGCAAACAGTCAGTGTGATGGTTTATAAATTCTAGGACCAGGGAATGGCACCATCTGGAGGTGTGGCCTGGTTGGAATAAGTGTGACCTGGTTGGAAAAGATGTGTCACTGTGGGTGTAGGCTTAAGTCACTAAGCCCAGTTGCCTGGAAGTCAGTCTTCCACTAGCAGCCTTTAGATGAAGATGTAGAACTCTCAGCTCTGCCTGTGCCATGCCTACCTGGATACTGCCATGCTCCTACCTTGATGATAATGGACTGAACCTCTGAACCTGTAAGCCAGCCCCAATTAAATGTTGATCTTATAACTTGCCTTGGTCATGGTTTCTGTTCACAGCACTAAAACCCTGACTAGTAAGACAGTCAGAAAATTCAGGACACAATGAAAAGACTAAACCTAAGAAAAATAGAAATAGGAGAGAGCAAAGATTCCCAGCTCAAAGGACCAGAAAACATCTTCAACAAAATCATAGAAGAAAACATCCCCAACCTAAAGAAAGAGATGGCTATAAATGTACAAGAAGCCTACAGAACACCAAACAGAAAAGAAAATCATTTTGTCACATAAAATTAAAATACCTAATACACAGAACTAGGAAAGAATATGAAAAGATGTAAGGGAAAAAGGCCAAGTAACATATAAAGATAGAACTATCAGAATTACACCAGACTTCTCAACAGAGACCCTAAAAGCCATAAGATCCTGGACAGATGTCATACAGACCTTAAGACAATACAAATGACAGCCCAGGCCACTATATCCACCTAAGCTCTTCCCCCACCACTGTTTCAAGAAGAACGGACAAGAAAGAACATCCCACGCCAGAGCTCGCCCCTGGCATATAGAAAACTTTCCTCATCTTCATGTAGTCACTTCTTGATGTACCCAGCACTGTATGTTAAACTTGTCTTGATGTATGAATGTCTTTGTTCTATAAAACCATAAAAGTTCTTCTATACTGGAACATGAAATTTGGACTAACTCGAACCTGTGTTCCCAGGCAGTGGCTCACTCAAATAAACTCATTTTTTTCTTCCCTTTAAGGTGACAAAGAAAAACAAACAAATAAACAAACAAACGAAAACATCAATTACTTAGAAGCAAAATAGCCTAAGAAGGTTGAGCAATGCAGACATGAATGAGACAGAAATTCAGTAACAAAGTCATGTGATAGCTATAGTTACTTTTTTTTTTCTTGAAACAGACAGATGTATTGAATGTTTTCTTTTGGAAACCTCAAATTCCAAGAACATGAAAAGTAGGAAAATTAAAGGAAAAATTGCATAGTGACATTAGCTAGTGAACATTAACTGCTTTTAATCCTTATTTGCATAATTTATTCTATTTTAAATCGATAGTAAATTGTTTTGTCAAGATGCAAAGAGAGAAAAATATTCTCCCAAACGGATTTGTATGGGATCTATTAAATAGATCAAAATGTTGGCAGTATATTTGACAGGTATTCATCAAGATCACAGAACCACAGTAAAGTTAAAGCTTGAAACTCAGTTAAAACACACAACACCTAACAAGGTTCTGGATGAATTTTTTAAATAAATTTTTTATTAGGTATTTTCCTCATTTACATTTCCAATGCTATCCCAAAAGTCCCCCATACCCTCCCCCCCACTCCCCTACCCACCCACTCCCACTTTTTGGCCCTGGCGTTCCCCTGTACTGGGGCATATAAAGTTTGCATGTCCAATGGGCCTCTCTTTCCAGTGATGGCCAACTAGGCCATCTTTTGATACATATGCAGCTAGAGTCAAGAGCTCCGGGGTACTGGTTAGTTCATAATGTTGCACCTACAGGGTTGCAGATCTCTTTAGCTTCTTGGATACTTTCTCTAGCTCCTCCATTGGGTGCCCTGTGATCCATCCAATAGCTGACTGTGAGCATCCACTTCTGTGTTTGCTAGGCCCCGGCATAGTCTCACAAGAGACAGCTATATCAGGGTCCTTTCAGCAAAATCTTGCTAGTGTATCTGGATGAATTTTTAATTTGAAAGGAATAACTGAGCCAGATAAGGAAATAGCATACATTGTATTTCTTGATTACAGCTGCAGTGTGTTGCAGAAAAGGAAGGTTGGTCACTTGCAAAGGTCAATGATAGTAATGTCAGGAATTTAAAACCCTGTTATTTGGGGATGGGGAAAGTAAAGGACAGTACTGTGTTTAATCTCCACAGGTGACTGAGTAGCTAAGTGTTTACAAGGCTGCTTCTGCTTCCATGTTGTAAATTGTCAATTTCTATGCTGAGAGCTTAAAATGCCTTACTGTTTATATATTTTAAATATGAAAATAATGTTGGAAGATAAGTGACAATATATTAAACAGAACAAATGTACAAAGTGTTATTGCAAGGGATTTTCGATTTTAAAATCACAGGTGTGAACACCTATACCAAAATGATCTAACAGAAATATATTCAAAATTTACCTCAAAAGTATCATGACAAATGTTCACCAAGTATTCTGCAGCAATAAAATTCTTCAATTCTTCAACAGTTGTAAAGACACCTGCATTCTGTCTGGCATCCATTGGCAGAAACATGGATAGTCCTGGAGAGTAATATATGGAGTGAAGCAAGCCTGGTATGTCACAGGTTCAGCCAACTTAACTCTTAGCAAGTTAAAGGAGCAATCAAATAACTTAAAATTCTTTTCTGTGAACTTCAAAAGGAACTAGAGTTCAATGATAAAAAGGGAAAAACATGAGTTTTTATCAATTTAATCTTTAATATATATTAAGGAAGAAATCAGAGACAAGTTAAAAATATAACAAGTCACAGGGGTACAGTATTATGATTATTGTAGTCAGCATGTTCATCACTAAAGGAGAGTTAATAAAAATAAATATTCAAAATTAAATAATATTTAAATGAAAATAATCAATATTTAACTAAAGTTTTTTATATCAAGAAACAAAAAACAAAACCCCAAATTAAACCCCAAATCAAGAAAATATGACAAAACAATTAGAGAAAAAACACATGATGGAACTTTGAAAAAATTGTAAAACCAATAGACTAATGTCAAATAATTGAAAAAGCTATAAGTTATATAAATAAAAATATTAAAAGGTATATTAAAATAATGTTACAGCAATTAATGGCTACTGAGAATAGGACATTAGCTGGTTCTAAAGACAAGCCATTTCACTACTGACACAATAAAAAGTGGTTAGTCCTGAGACCATATGCACAGAAATAAACAAACAAAATACAGGTTGTCTATATATTTGTGCATACACATATATGGAACAATAATAATTAAGCAAAAAGAGGACATCAGTCTTATAGTAGGGTAAAACGCTATGGTTTGAGGTGAAGGGTCATATAAGTGCCTAGAAGGATAAATGGGAATAGTTAATAGTCTAATAGTATTTTAATTAAAGTTTATTTAAAGAATAAACAAAATTGATGTCACAAAAGTGAAAGGAGCTAAGATTAATACCTGTATGCCTACAAGTTAAATAATCAAACATGAATTAATTTCTAGAAACATGCAACATATAGAGTTAACTTTTACAAACAATAGGGAAATCAGAGCACATGAGTGACAAATAGGGACTGTAGTTAGTATTTTATTGCCAAAGCATAAAATATTTCAGGAACAGACTGTTCCATGAATAAATGATATAAATTTGAAGATAATTTTATTTCTAAAGTGATAAGCACTTTTAAAGTAATTTTAATATAGTTATCAAGACCTACATACTAAATCAAGAAAATGTCACCACAGTAAAATGAATGCTGGTGAATAAACTTTAGAACATTTGAAATAGTGACGAAATATTTGTAGAATTTATATGTTAATTTGTGAAATATGTCAACATTTGGTCAAGTATAATTTATCTTCACATTAGAAAAACTTTTAACATTGATAGATAATAATTTTAATGGAATTATAGGTGCAAGGATAAAAGTCAGAAGTCAATCTCATAGGAAAAATTTTGTAATATTTGATACAGTTCATTATTACATTTCAAATCATATATAAAATGGAATATTTGCATTGTGAAAAAATTTGCATAAGGTTTTACACAAGACAAAACAGATATTCCTATCTTATCACTTCCATGAAACATATTACTGGGAATCTTTCCAATACATGAGGACAGAAAAAATATGTAATATTAAGGTAACTGCACTACCTAATTGGGGATCTCATTGATTGTTCATTTTCATTTTTGTTTTAAGATTATAATTACATTTCTTCCTTACTTTTTATCCTTCCAAATTTTCTCATAAATCCCTCCCTGCTCTTATTTAAATCATGACCTCTTTTTTTCTAGTAGTTATTGCATTCATAAATATATATGTATATACAAAATATTCCTTAATAACCTTGCTCATTCTGTATGTTATTTGTATGTGTGTTCTCAGTGATGAAGATTTGACACTAGACAACCAAATTAAAGCTTTTAATAGGTCCTTTAAAAACTGATAAGCATTAGTAAAATTTAAAAATAATAGTTTATGAATTTCAAAGTTAAATATCCATGTTTCAAGCAAAGCTGGTGCTATTTTCATTTCTGTCAAAATATGGAAATAAATTTATTACATTCTGAAGTACTGAATGTGTCTCCCAAAGCTCAATATTTATATTTGCACAGTTTTAGGACTGGTATGCAAATACACATTCATTTAACTACATTCCTTTATTCAAATTATTAAAAAACTTGAAAAATATTTAAGAGTATTGAATTAACATCATATGTATCAGGAAATTATAAAGAAATGTTAATTGCAAAGGACACATATCACTTTTTGATTAAATATGATAAGTTCTTTATAAGCGAAGGGAAAGAATGAATCCTCTGGGAGGAACATAACATGCTAATATTTCCTATAATGAAGTAGACATTCCTTTATAACCAGAAAATTTCTATCTCTAAATATAATTTTAAACTTCTGTGTGATCTGAAAACAAAATTTAACTCATTCTTAAGGGTGACTAATGTAAGTAAATAATAAATATATTTAATATTTTTAAATGGTTTTATGAATATACCTTAAATTTTATTACTTTGACTTTAAACTATAAAGGATTTTCTTCTTGGTTTTCTGCTGAAAGCATGTAAAGTTGAAATGGAATTTCAAGAATGAAGTTTAACAAGAATATTCTCTTCACCAGGAAAATATTTTTAGAGTTATCCCATATATTTGGTTTATTAATCATACTTTACCTCTTTTAAAAATCAACTATATATGGTATCAATATATTAAAAACATATTACTAGTGAAATAAAAATATGAAAATATACTAAGGAAAGTCTTCAAGATTCATCAGGGAAAACTCTTTGCAAACATTGGTAGAGGAACTAGAGTGTTGGCTCATGAGTTAAGGTCACATTCAGGTTAAGCAGAACTGAATTCATGTCCCAGAACCCACATGATAGCTCTCAACTATCAAGAACTCTAGCTCTAGGATATTCAACACTTCTAGGGCCCTCTAAAAACACTGTATACATCCATGTAGGCAAAACAACTATGCACATGCATTTATGACTAAACATGCATATATACATACATACATATATATATCACATATTTATGTAATATCAATTAATAAAGAAAATAGGTAAAACTATAAGAGGGATTTGTGAGAGTTTGGAGGGAGGTAAAAAAAGAGAGAAAGAATATAATTATATTATAATTTCAATAAAAAACAATTAAATAAAGAACTTTTAAAAAATGTTTTCAACACATGTACCTCCTATATTTCTAATACATATACAAACATATTACTATTTTTATATAAATATAGTATAAGTTTTAAATATATTATATGTTATATAACATTATAATCCTATGTCATTTCTGAAATTTATTTAGATGCAGTTGTTCACATTTTGTAAATATTGAATAAATAAAGGGATGTCATAAGTAACATGTACTAGCTAAGTGATATAGAGACACTGTGATCAGCATTTTTGTTTTATGTATGACAGTATAGTGTACCATATTTAAGGATATTGTTGTCACATTAGAAATGAATCGTATATATGATGAGTACACTGTAGTTGTCTTAAGACACACCAGAAGAGGGCATCTGAACCAATTATAGATGGTTGTGAGACACCATATAGTTCCTGGGAATTGAACTCAGGACTTCTGGAAGAACAGTCAGAGCTCTTAACCACTGAGCCATCTCTCTAGCCTGTTCTGTAAAAATAGCAAGATTTTTCTGACTGTTTTTCTTTTCAAGTAATGAATGTTCTCTTTACATGTTTTCTTAATGAAATTACTGATTGTTTCTCAGGTTAACAGCATGGCTTTTTTCTCAAATATTCAGTACTTGTTATAGGAATTCCCTTTCCTTCTTAAACCTTTCGGACTGAGTGAAACAAGGAATTACTGGGAAATTCCACTATAAATAAGCATGGAAGATACATCATCACAGGTGACTTACCAAGATATTGTTCATCATTCAAAAATAAAAATGAATTAAAAAATAAGAAAATGATGCTTTTCCAAATCAAAGACTTACAGACGGTCACCCTATCTCTAATGAGTTGCACAAAGCCTCCAGGTCAGTTGAGAACACCAGTGTTGCCTTTCAAAATATACTGGACTTGTCCTCTTTTATCTTAAATGTGGACATCCTCTTGAGTGCAAAGGCTTTGAGAACAGAAGCATTAATTGGACAAAATACCCAGAGGTAATTTAGATAGGTGATTATTTCCATACAACTGACAAAAATGGCCTTAATTAAAATTCAGGAATAAACAGGCTGTAGGACCAGAAAAGGTGTCATCTGAGTCACCTGAAAGTGTTGTCATGATGATGGAGATAATGAAACACTGCAGTAGGCACACAAATAACCTCCATCACTCACGTATGTGTTTGTCACCTGCAGGAAGCTCAGAACAATATCCTATGTGGTTTTAGCATCTCACATCAAGCAAATAGTCAATCTCTCCTTCTCTGTCTTCTCTATCTCTCCATCTCTCTCCCTCTCCTTCTCTTTCTCTTCCACACTCTCCCATTCATAATGATATGCTAATCTATGAGAGAAACTAAAAGAACAGAACGGCATTCATACTCTTTAAAAACAACAACAGCAACAAAACCCCAAAAACAAATAACCAAAAGAAAGAAAGAAAGAAAGAAAGAAAGAGAGAAAGAAAGAAAGAAAGAAAGGAAGAAAGAACGAATGAAAAGAAAGGAAGGAAGAAAGAAAAGAAAGAAAGGAAGGGAGAAAGAAAGAAAAGAAAAGCCATACTTAAGCATTAAAACAAGGATTCAACAGAGACTAATAGCAACATATGGTTTTCAAAGCTGTATCCAAATTCAAATGACACTGTGGAGATTCATGAGCTTGCACAAGTATATTTAAGCATTTAAATTCTTTTTGTCTAGTTTTTGTATATTTAAAAGAATTACGTCACACTCAGGTAAACTATGGATCACACTCAGATATTTTTAAAAAATAAGAAATACTATACAACATTATAGCCCACTACTATAAAATCTTATGGTATAGGAGTATCAGAATTTCCCTGTTGGTTACTACAATGATGGACATCGTTATTTATATATGAATAATAGAAGATTCAGTAAACTCAATACCAGATGCAATCCGAAACGCTGCACAAAGGCCACTGGGGGAGATATGGAAATAAATCAGCTTCCATTGCCAATACGATTTTCTGGTTCTGCAGGAGACTGGTACAAGGCTCACATCTCTACACTATTCAGCAGGAGCTAGTTCTCGGCAGAAGAGACAAGACCCCTGTCATAACCTGAGACTTAAGTTGTGCAACATCTCTCTTTGCCTACTGCTTGGCTGTAAAGGTGCAGCAGTTTCCTTGAGATCAGTTGGTGAGAAATCACATTTTTATCTCACTAGCTTAGGTTCTGCCCGTATTTATGGTCCTTACACCATGGATTTGATCAATGTTATTAGGTCCCATGTTCCAAGCCTGTGTTCTCGGGTGTTATCTAGTGGCACAGTACTCATAATTCCAAGCCCAGTGATAATGACCTTGTTGGCTGTTGGTGCTACAGGGGCTTTTTACACTATCTCCTCTGTCACACCCACCTCCAGTGAAGTCTGTGTGGCAAGCCCAAAAGCTTGGCCACAGTCCTGAGGCAAAAAGTTTCACAGAAACTTAGTCTCCTGGAGTCTTGGCATCCCGTACCATGAATTCTCCATACTTGTCCCTACACCAGTCCGTGAATGGATTTGTGTGTTTTCCTTCAATATTGTTTTGAAAGATCCTGACAGAAGGTCACAGAAGCCCTGAAATTGACAAGATAGATTTCATTGTTAGCAGAACAAGCATCACTGATTTAGAAAAATAGAGGTGCACAATGCTGTGGCCACTCCTTGAACCCGTGTGTCTGCCAATGTTTTGACCGTTCCTTGCACCCATGTGTGTGACCACTGATGAAGCCCATTGCCAGATGTTTGTGATATTGGTTGCTGGGATAAGAGTCAGAAAATCTCCCCAGCAACCACAACTGGGACAATCCAGAGTTGTTACACCTGCACCAGACTCTTTTCTTGTATCTCTCCCATACCCATTTCTTGAGAAATCATTTTAGAATAGACATTGTTTAGATTAGGAAATCCCCTACTCCCCCCTTCTCCTCTCCCTCCTGAGGGCCTATAAAAACTGGGACCCCTTTCCCCTCAAGGTGGACTCCTTTACTCCTGCGTGGGATATGAGTCGTCCCCAGAGTTCAAGCTTTCCCTGAATAAAGCCTCATGTGCATCAAAAAAAAAAAAAGAATTTCAGGAAGTCATAGTTTTTAATAGCTGAATAGTACTCCACTGTGTAAACATACCACATTTTCTGTATCCTTTCCTCTGTTGAAGGACATCTGGGTTCTTTTCCTAATCTCTTTGTTGCCATTTTGTCCTATAGACAGTGTTCTTTGCCTTACAGAAGCTTTGCAATTTTATGAGGTCCAATTTGTCAGTTCTTGATCCCAAGGTATATAAGCCTATACCTCAGTGTGACTCTAACTAAGCAAGTGAAAGATCTGTATGACAAGAACTTCAAGTCTCTGAGGAAAGAAATTGAAGAATATCTCAGAAGATGGGAAGATCTTCCAGTCTCATGTATTTGCAGGATTAATAGAGAAAAAATGGCCATCTGGCCGAAAGCAATATACAGATTCAATGCAATCCCCATCAAAATTCCAATTCAATTCTTCATAGAGTTAGAAAGAGCAATTTGCAAATTCATTTGGAATAACAAAAAAACCCAGGATATGGAAACCTATTCTCAACAATAAAAGACTCGGGGAAATCAACATTTCTGACCTTAAGCTGTATTAGAGAGCAATAGTGATAAAAACTGCATGGTGTTGGTACAGAGACAGGCAGGAAGATCAGTGGACTAGAACCGAAGCCCCAGAAAAGAATGGAGACACCTATGATCACGTGATCTTTGACAAAGGAGCTAAAACAATCCAGTTGACAAAAGACAGCATTTTCCACAAATGGTATTAATTCAACTGACTGTCAGCAAGTAGAAGAATGCAAATTGATCCTTTCATATTTTCTTGTACAAAGCTCAAGTCCAAGTGGATCAAGAATCTCCACATAAAACCAGATACACTGAAACGAATAGAAGAGAAAGTTGGGGAAGTAGCTCAACTACATGGGCACAGTGGAAAAGTTCCTGAACAGAACACCAATGGCCAAATAGCTTTAATTTAGTTATTTCCCCTTGTTCTAATGCCTACTACTCTTTTGCATTGAAGCTAAACTGATCTGGACAGAAGCAATTATTACTAAGCCCTGAGACTATTCGAACTACAAGTTTGATTAAATGTGTATCTGCAGATGCTTTCCAAATTAAGAAGCTCCATTTATGCATCTTAGCACACATTCTTCCCAGATATAACTAAATAATAAAATGAAAAGAATGCACTTTAATAAAGATCTTATACTACAGAGAAGTGGGAGAGAGGTGGGGAGGAAGATAGGGGAAGGGATGAGAGAGCAGAGGAGAGGAGAGGAGAGGAGAGGAGAGGAGAGGAGAGGAGAGGAGAGGAGAGGAGAGGAGAGGAGAGGAGAGGAGAGAGGAGAGACAGGAGGTGAGAGAAGGAATAGTATCTGTCCTCATTCCAGTTTTAGCTATAGCAGGCATAGACACCTCAACAGACATAGACATATAAGGGAAAAATACATTATAAGAAAATAAGAATATGGGTTAATTAGGACCTAGCAGCTTTGAATGTTTATATTTTTAAATTAAAACAACAGTTCAATAGTAATGTTCCTTTACAGAAATTGTTTTACAAATTTGGAGAAATTTAGACTTAGTTCTCATGAGATAATGGGTGTGGTAGTTTGAATATGCTTGGCCCAGGGAATGGCACTATTTGGAGTTGTGGTCTTGTTAGAGGAAGTGTTTTAAGGTCTTTAAGATCCTCATCCCAGTTGCCTTCAGATGATGATGTTGAGCTTTCAGCTCTCTCAATGTCACATCTGACTCGATGCTGCCATGTTCCTGCCTTGATAATAATGGACTAAAGCTTTGAATCTGTAAGATAGTCCCAATGAAATCTTGTCCATATAAGAGTTTTCTCAGTCATGGTGTCTGTTTATAGCAGTAAAACCCTAACT
Source organism: Mus musculus (assembly GCF_000001635.26). NCBI lineage: Eukaryota > Metazoa > Chordata > Mammalia > Rodentia > Muridae > Mus > Mus musculus. The sequence goes on along the minus strand of NC_000073.6, from coordinate 86,399,805 downwards.
AAGACAAGTGAGAATATACATGGCTTTGAAAGCAACCTGTTGTTTGTATGATAATCAGCCACAAATAATTTTAAAAAATCTTGCCATTCTCATGAAAAAACCTAAAAAGGAGAGCAAGAGACAAAGACATAAATGAGACAATTGATAGCATTCTCTATTCTCTTGCTCCTACTCTGGTGTTAATACTGTCTGGGGTTTTAATTCCTTTTCTGATAGGATTAATATCAGGACACTTCGTCTTAAACTATATGGCAAGTTATTGATCAATTCAGTAAAATTACTGGTTGTTAGGACTCCTATACAGTGTACTCACAATCCATGATTTGACTTATTCACTAAGAGAAGTAGAGAATCTAACAATCCCATAGATCTTAGGCTCCACAGTCTTTGCATGTTAATAATAGCATGTGGCTAAAAGAAAACAAACACTTAGTTCATCACAGTTCATAGTTCTGGGAAAACCTTTTGGCTTCTGTAGTTCTTTTTCTGGCAATTTTGTTCTTTGGACTAAAAAAGTATGTTTAACTAGGATATGTTTTCTTGTGCTGAAAAATCTTATCTGAGAAAGGTGGAGGGGGACAGTAGGACCCTGAATACCTAGTGTAATCTCTGGCAGTATAATAAAGGCTTTCTATTGGTTTAAAGCCCTGTTCAAGAAATCTTCTCTGGTGGATGCTGCAAAATACTGTAAGTCTTGAGTGAACAGGGAGAAGGATTATAGTTTAAAGACATGTGCTTGGTTTTCAGATCAAGTGCTTGGCAATATAGTCTTGGAAACCAAATTACCTGAGATAATATAGTGACTTTGAGATATAGGGTAATGATAATTGGGTAATTAAGAGTTTGTTGAAGTAAGGAGCAAGATTCAAAGTTCCTGATTTGAGATTCCATTCATGAAACCCTCTGGCCTCTTGCTTCTCATGGTCTTGGGTAAAATGAATTACCATACTGAATTAATTATGGAAGATTAAGCAAATATGGGACTACATAACAGCTTTAATAAGGTTTTTACTAATTTTAGGTTGGGACTCTTTGGTGACAAAACTGTACTAGTTCATTCCTACTCCCATAAGTAATACCTTAACAGTTGTTATAGAGTTGTGTCAATGAAATCATTGTCCTGGCATGTTGAGTTTGAATTGAATCTTCTTGCATCTGTTATTGTTTCATGAGCTGATGAAGAGATGTTTGGCAAAATAAGTTAGATGCAGAAATACAAGTATAATGTGTTCCTTTGAATGTGTGATATCTAGCAAAGAAATAAATAGATGGAGAATGGGAAATACCAGATCAGTTGTGTGAGAAAAAGAAATAGATAAATATGATCCTGTGTGAAAATGTCTAAATCCTATTATTGTATATGGTTTATATTCAGCAATGAAATTATCACAAAATGAAATGTTTCATGATTTCACTTTCTACCCATTAAATATCAAAAACAATCTTTTGTTGCTATACAACAAAAATAATGTTGAAAGGGTAAACTGGTATGTCGAAGAATTTGAATAATTGCAATGTCAAACTTATTTTCTCAGTTTCTTTCTCATGAAATATAATTATTAACTGAGTATTCACCCAATAAGAGTGTAATATTACCCTGACACCAATCTTACTAGCTGTGCATGTTCTCTGTATATGCTGGTATGTATCCTTTGGTTGAAACTTCCCAGACTTTTCTACTACTGCAGGATATCTCTTTTCTTTTATACTACCAAATCATTTAATTTCATAAATGATACCAACACAGTATTGTTATTTGTGTTTTGTAATGCTCAGATTACACATTAAGGGTTTTATATTGTTCTAATTTATCCTTAATATGTTAAAACTTATGATTTCTAAAGAAAAATGGTGCTGAAATATCAACAGCTGTATTTCTGTAACCATAATTTAGAGACAAGACCATAGGTGGTATCTGCTAATGAAGTCATTTGGGATACCATTCTTGGTTCCTGTGGTGACATATTTAGTGCTGTGAAGAATCTCTTCTCTTTTCTAGTCCCCTTGGCAAAGCATTTGACCTTCAACAAATGGGATTCCTAGGAGAATATATTTGGAAGCCTCCAGGCTCTGTGCTGAAGAAATCATTATTTTTCTCAGAGCAGATCTCTGAAGTCACAGTTTCCTGTAACCTGGTCATTGCAGGAAAAAAGCAACTGAGAAAGAAGAAAGACTGTGGTGCTACTAAGTACACAGCGGCTGCATCATGGCCAGGATTGCAAGACGGAGATGCTTCATTTCCTTTAAGTTTACTGAGAAGTGTACTCGCTATGTGTCTTTACTGAAAAGGAATATTCAGAAAGTATGTAACTGATAATATTATGTTTGTGAAAAATAACAAAGCAAAACACCCAAAATAAGTACAGTAAGGGAAAGATTGTGCATTTCATTCCTCAGTTTTCTGCAGGTAATGCAGGGCTCATCCAAATAACTGTCAGTAGGACTTTGGTGATTTGAAAAGGTTATTAAAACAATGCTATATTCTTTCTTACATATGCGTTTTGTATGTAGGTTGAATGACTCCATTCTATATGTTAACTGTGTATGATTCACTTTTTATATTTGAGTATCAGTTTAATGAAAGACTGCCCTGATTTTGAATTTATTTTCTCTGTGTTCAAATTCCATTTTGTGCTTAATTCAGTTGAAAAATGTGCTATCCTGTCAATCCCAAGGGCAGTGATTGAGATCTTTTAATATAATACTATGGTTTTTGGAAGGGAATGACATTCGTCTAATTTCATTTGCAAGGTTTAGTTAATTTTTTAAAATAATTACTGTATATTTTGACCTTAACGGTAAATTAAAGATATGCAATATGATTCTCCTAAAAACAATAAAAACCACTTTGGAATCTGGCCTTTTATAAATACAAAGAATTTTATTCTTAAAGAGAAAGATTTAAAAATACATGTAAACATTTAAAAATTAGTTCAAATTTTTTATAAAAAAGTTTTCTTGAATTACAATTTTGCTTAATTTTCAAATTGTCATTATGGAATCTATAGCCCTAAAAGTCAAATTTTCTTATAGAACTGAGGGAACCGCTTCAACATTTTTCCTTAGCAATCAGTATTTACAGGTTCAAATAGGACCATATAAAATATTACCAACATAACACTACTTGGCTCTTCAGGTCTGAAAAAAAATCTTCTCATAAAGATTCTCCTCTACATAAGTAACAAAATCAGAGTAATAAGCATAAAGCATGAAGCATGCATATAGTGTTTTAATCGAGTTTTATAACTTAAACCTCCAAAAGGGTTTGAGATAAGAACTTGCAGATAGACACAAAAGTGACATTGTTTCAGTTATACAACTGCTTTGATTGTTACAAGAGGTATATACTCAGTGTGTTCACTATAAAAAGTTCATAAACTTAAAAAAAACGATATAAGACTTTTTTATTCTGGTTGTGAAGTTATTTTCCTAAATTAGATATATGTAGAAGTATAATATATAGTGAACATGAATATGTCCATGGAGAACTCTATTCACTCTAATGATAAGAATTCTCACTTTCATCAAGAAATAGGAATATTAAAAGATGCTAAAGAGGCGGGCAGTGGTGGCACACACCTTTAATCCCAGCACTTGGGAGGCAAAGGCAGGTGGATCTCTGAGTTGGAGACCAGCCTGGTCAACAGAGTGAGTTCCAGGACATCAGGGCTACACAGAGAAACCCTGTCACAAATGTCACACACACAAAAAAAAGATGCTAAAGATAAATATTTCAGAGATCAGGAACATTAAATAGATGTTTATAAACAAATGCCTGTTTTAATTCAGGTCTCTGTCTTCTTCCAATTCATATGTAAATAAGGTACATAAATTTAAAAGTGTGGGTAGCTCTTTCTATTAACAAGGTGTACTACACAGCTGTGAAGGCCTTTACTAGCAACTATATGATGTACTGATTTCTGTATATTCACATTAAGTTATGACCTCCTTGGGGTAAGGCAGTCCATGTTCTTCCTTGTTTTTCAGTAAAGTTATTAGGATTCCATCCCTTCCCTATAATTTGTGTGATACAATGATAAGTATGTTACCTATTTACATTGTGTTTCATTTTGAAGAGTTAGATGGTTAAATTATTTATATTAGATATTTATTTTCAATATGAAGTAAGATGGCCCAGGTGTATTGTATGTAAAATGTCTATTATGTTTCCAACAGTCTTCATTTTCTCTAGTTGCTATGCATCATGTCTTTCCACAATAGAAACGGATAGTTTGCTCCAGTTCTGATTGCCACTCACCTACGATCACCTGGGTGCTGTTGATCCCCTTCAGGGCAGAGGAAAAGAAATATGGATGTAAAAAACCAAACAGCAGTGACCGAGTTTATTTTTCTAGGGTTTCCAGGCTCCTCTTCACTGCAGCTCCCATTGTTTATGATGTTTCTAACTGTGTATTTGCTGTCTCTCATGGGAAACACCCTCATTATTTTCCTTATTCTTGTGGATTCCACATTACAGACACCCATGTATATTTTCTTAGGAAACCTATCGTTCCTGGAGATCTGGTACACTACAGCCACGGTGCCTAAGTTGCTGGCTACATGTGTCACAAAGGTTGTCACCATTCCTGTTGCAGGCTGCATCACTCAGTACTATTTCTTCTTCTCCCTGGGAGCCACTGAGTGCATCTTGCTAGCAGTTATGGCTTATGACAGGCATGTGGCTGTATGCCGCCCTCTGCATTACTCACTTCTTATGAGTGTTCACATTTGCCTGAGGTTTTCAGCTGCATCATGGGTTGGAGGCTTCCTTGCCCCTCTTCTACCTACCATACTTATCTCTCAGCTAAACTTCTGTGGCCCGCAGAAAATCAACCATTTTTTTTGTGACTCTGACCCCATCTTTAAACTCTCCTGTTCAGACACATTCTTGGTGGAGGCCTTGGGTTACACCTGCAGTTCTGTGGTGATTCTCAGTTCTTTCCTTCTCACAATGAGCTCCTATGGCAACATCGTGGTCACAATAATCAGGCTGTCTTCCCGGGAAGCAAGGAAGAAAACATTCTCAACTTGTGCCTCCCATCTCACAGTAGTGACCATCTACTATGGCACCATAATCTTTGCCTATGTCCGACCTCCAGCTAAGTACAACTTCACAATTGGCAAAGTAGTCTCAGTGTTCTACTGCGTGATCACCCCTTTAGTTAACCCTCTCATATATACCCTGAGAAACAAAGATGTGATGAAAGCTTTCCAGAAATTTCTATCCCAAAAGAAGTTTTTAATGGGCAAAAACATGCATGGACTTTGAGAAAGCAACAATTACTAATTGGAGGTTAGTCTCAGGCCTCATTTAATCATGGTAAGTCTTTGAATTTGGTAGTAAATGTTTATTGAATGAATTCATTTTTGAGGTCTTTTGATTAGATTTCCATTAGACTCTTACAAGCAGGCTCACTGGTTCATTTACTACAAACTTTATGGATAAGGCTTTCTTTAAAACTATTCATTTGGAGGAAACCAACTGTGGAAAATTTTATAGGCAAAAAGTTTTCATTGTTTATTCTGTCATTTTGTTGTTATACTAAATGTTATAAATAGAATAGCTATAACATAACTTTTCAGTAGCATTCAGAGCAAACTATGAAGTTTGCAGAAGTGATATTGTCAGAGTTCCTTTTTAAAACGAAAAAGAATAGTGTTTCTAGTTAACATAGCAAGCTCTTCTTTCAAGACTAAAAACAATAATAATAATAAGGCGCTGGAGATTTTCCATTGCTATTTAATGGAAATTAATAATCTTTATTTTTTATTTATTTTAGTTTATTTTACGAACAGAAGAGATGGCAAGGAAGGGTAAATCACAAATATCTTACTGGTGAGTGTTTATGTGGCTGCCTCTATAATGGCATTCCTTCTAAATGTGAGAGTGAGTGCCATCAGAAAGAACGTAGAGAATCTGCAATACCACCATAGACACAGGGTGAGAATCTGCAGTACAACAAATCACCAGGAGACTGCTAACCAGAGTGAATCTTAAGAGCCACCATATGGGGTACTTAAGAGACTATAATAAAATAAGAGATTTGTACACAAGCTCATGCCTGATATTTTTCTTGAACTCGAACATGAAATCCTACTGGAATACATAAAAGTTATAAGATTAATTATGTTTGCTTCTTAAAATTAGTTTAATCATTAAAACTTTCATAGAGGTGTGTAATAATCTGGCCATATTAACCCTTTCGTGAATGCCTTATTGTTTCCCCATCCCCAACAAAACCCTCTGTGCTGAAAAAGTCCCCACTCCACTTTCATATCTCCCTGCTTTATGACCATGTTTATCAAGGGACTTTGTCTGGGCATGAGTGTGGAGCTATCCACTGAAACATGGATCAGTGGCTATAAAATTGAAGACATTGAATTTCACTTCCCTGACAACCTTCAGGTGTCAATAGTTTTCCTGGGAAGTTTCAGTCCTCATGAGGACATCCCAATCTAAGAATATTTACATGCTAAGTCTAGGCATATGCCTTGACGAAGCAAGAGTAGATGTTGTGAGTTCACAAACACCATTTTTTTTCATGCTCTTATATTCTTTCCACCACCGAATTCAAAGTGTTTTCTGAACCTTGTAGGCATTTAATGTGTAGCCCCATTAAGGCAGAAGATTCAACAGTAACTTGTTATCAGCCCCTTAACCAGCCCCAACTCTCATTAACGCGTCACATTATAATCAAGCTTCTCTGACCAAGGCTCAGGGCATCATGGATCTGATTATGAATATAAATATTTAGGGGCCAGTTTGACAAGTCCGTTTAACAAAATAAAATTACCATGTTCCCAAATAGGATCATTATCACCTCAGTCATGTGTTTTTGACCAGTTATCAATTGGAGGAAAGACCCTTGGTCCTGTGGAGTCTCTATGCCCAACACAGGAAAATTATAGTGCAGTGAGTTAGGAGTGGGTGGGTGAGTGGGGGAGCTCCCTCACAGAAGCATGGGGGAGTAGGGATATGAAAAGGGAGATGTGGAGGGGAAACCAGGAAGGTGGATCACATTTGAAATGTAAATACATAAAATGACCAATAATAATAAAAAAGAAAGTATAAGACATGAACTTGCCTCTATGGAGTTGGACTCAGATGCAAACAGAAAATGGTGAACTTCAATACAGGAAATGATGTTATTGCACGAGTGATCACATACATCTTCACTTGAGAATTTGTATTTAAATATGAAATGGCTATACCTAGTAAATATTATAGCTAATATTTCCCTAATTTTTATATTTAAAACTATATATATTTTTCTGAGCTTTTGTCAAAATAACTTTTACACGCATGTATGATATTTGTGCCGAAAAGTACCATAGTATGTTCTAAAATTTAATTTTCCACAAAATATATCAAAGTTATATGGGAATAATATCAAGAATACATTCTGAACTGACAAAAAGGTATTTCTGTATGATGTCCAATTTATGGTGATTTTCTTATTTCATTGATGAATAGTAACTTATTTCTATAATCAGACACTGTGGAGGATTTTTAATAATATGTTGGATATAAGCTTTGAAATTTCCATGATTTTTGTAATTCACTTAATATTTTCATCAATATATTTGGAAATACACCTTGGTTTGAAAGTTCATTTTCTTCTGTGACTATATAACTTCATGGAAGTGCTTACATTTCTTATGAAGCCCTTTGAACTAATGACTACATTGTGTGTTAACACACTTATACAAGCAGTAGCAGGTAAAATGTTGTTATTTGTGATTTGTACACATTTATTTAATTCCCTAATAAAATTATTTTAAGCACCTCATTTGATTAGCAGAATATTTTCCTATTGTGCACCTTTGCAAAATCAATGACACCAATATTTCCAAGTTTATTTTTTTTGTGTGAACAATTCATGCACTGAATTTCCGTTTAGACATGTTCGAATACCTCTGGGATATTTGTGAAGTGTGAATTGTGAACAATAAAATAAAATTCTGAAATCAATTATTTACATCAACCTTAAGAAAAATAAAACCATATTTCTTTTTGTGTTTAAGTATAAACCCTGAGTATTCATTATTTCCATTTCTAGTATTTAATAATAGGACTGAAATATGAATATATATATATATATATATATATATATATATATATAATATATTTGTATAAGACATGATACATGGGCCGAGAGAGAGAGAGAGGAGAGAGAGAGAGAGAGAGAGAGAGAGAGAGAGAGAGAGAGTATGATTTTCAAAAATCTATTGCTTATCTAAAAGAAATACATTAAATCCTCAATAAGGGGCTGACAGGGTGGGTCAATTGGAAAGAATATTTGCCAACAAGCATGAGGCTCTGAGTCTGGATTCCTAGCACTCACATAAAAAGTTGGACATGGCCATGTATGTTGTCATCCCAGGCTGGAGAGTAGAGGGTAGACAGGGACAGGAGGATTTCTATGGTGAGCTGAGCATCAACATCAATAACCTTAACATGTGTCTCTTCTACTTCATAATTACAGGTACAATGTAGTCTCATGCCTTCTCTTCCATCATGACTTCATATACTCAAAAGATGGGACCAAATAAGCCTTGATTTTCTTAAATATTTTTGTAGTTGTTTTGTTGTTTTTTTAATTGTTTAGTTTTGATTTTTTTATGTACTTTGTTACAATAATGATAAAAATAACTAATACAATATCACTAGAATCCTTAGACAAAGTCTCTGTATATTCTATTATTTACTAACAACTATAATAATCTGGTCTATAACTTTATGTTCAGTATACTTTAAAGTATATATAATGTAGTCTAAAATACTCTAGGGGAAACTGTGGGCCATGTTCTTCTCGATCTATTCTAGTGTATTTTGGGGGAACATATCAGTCCCTCCTTCAAAAATTACCAAGAATATCACAATGGTCTTACGTGAAAAGTAAATATGAGGAAGGTTACTCAGAAAGACTTTTCTTTGGGGATTTTAAAAATTAATTAATTAATTAATCAGTTAATTAATATACATCCCAAGCATTTCTCTCACTGAGACACTCCCCCTCCTCCTTCTTTCTGAGAGGATGGGTTATCTCCTGAGTATCCTCCAACTCTGAAACATCAATCTCTGCCAGATTAGGTGCATCCTCTTCCACAGAGGTCAAACAAGACAACCCCATTGGAAAGTGGATGCCAGAGTCTGGTTACAGCTTTAGGGAGTGCTTGCGTTCCAGTTGTTGGAGGGCCCACTTAAGGTGTGAGCTGCACATCTGCTAAATATGTGTCAGGGACCTTGTTCAAGCCCATGTGTGTTCTTTTGTTGGTGGCTGTGTGTCTGAGAACTCCCAGAGGTCCGTGTTAGTTCCTTTGGGGAATTTTAAAGCAATAACCAAGTGAGATAAAAAGATGTGTTAGAGACCCTTGGATAACGCATTGTTTCAGAGAATATCTTATCACGATTTATAAGGAGGTAAATGATATTCCTGTTTATAATTATTTTATTCTATATTAAAAAGATTAAAGTTTAGCACAGAATTTTTAATGATATCAGAGGCCTAAATTGTATCTACATGTCATGATTAGAAAGTTTACAAACTTTTAGGTGATCCACCAATGCTTAAATGTTAATATGTAGAAAAATGATTTCTCAATTTGACCTGTTGGAAGCTCTCCCTACATGTCTGATAGTTAATCTGTTTTCCAGGAACTTGAGGAATCTGAATTCTTTTAAAACACTGATTCAAATATCTGTTGATAGAATATTAAAATACTCTGCTCCAAAACATAGATTTTAAACTAAAGATATTTTGAGAATTAAGGAGTTAGGGTAGATACTAAAACATGCAACTTAAGAGTGATTTCTTCAAACATTTTTCTATGGTTTTTATGTTTCTTCCTCTAGATGGTTATAATCAGTTAATAAGCATCAACACTATTCTCATGTCCCTGACATATTTTCTTCCTGTTCACAACAGCTTGTGCTAAAGCTGTTCAATTGTTCATTTATTCTCTGCATTTGGTGAGAACTGAAAGCCCTGTTTTATTAAGCATTCACATAGCTAATACGTAAACTAAGACTTAATTATTTCACTCTCTTAGGATTTATTTCTTTTATATTACTTTAAAGTGATTATATTTTGTGCCTTCACAGGAGTACAGCTTTCCTCTGCCTCACAAAACTTTTTATTTCTGTCACTAGCATTTAGCTCCATGTCTAATGTATTTGTTACGTTGTGTTACTTTTCAGTAAACACCTAAACCTAGTAACCTGCAATATAACTACACACAGAGCTGTACTATATACAGGATATCAGAATATGTGGATTTTATTAAAAGTCTTATCATTAAACATGCTGTGAGAAATATGCAGGAATAAGTGGAGGAAGTGTTTTAGTGTGATGGTCACTTAAGATTCCTCTATGAACAAAACATCAGGAAATCCTGACACGTTTTACTACAAACGTTGTAGTTGAACAATTCAATTTTTTTTCTAAATATAATCTCTTTTTTAAATACATATTTATTATTTTTATTTCATGTATATCTGTGTTTTTTTTCATTTATACTTGAGTACATTGTGCCACACTATGGATTATAGATGCTAGAAATAGGCCTTAGATTCCTTGAAATTGGAATTAAAGCAAACTGTGAAACACCAAATTGATTTTAGAAACTGACATTGTTTCCAAAAGCAGCGTGTATTTTTTAACTGCTGAGCTGAGTCTCCAGCCACTCACTTCTTTTGTTTTTACTTACATTTTGTCTTTTTGTTTGTATTTTTGAAAATATATTTTAGTGGCAATATTTCTCTTTCCTCTTTGCCTCACTCTAAATCATCCCATATACTTTTCCTCTCTTCTTCAAACTCATGTCCCCTTATTTGTTTTTGGTTCTTTTTCTAACTAACAGAGACCGAGCATTTATAGTTATAACACAACACTCGTTTTACACATACGTAGAAAATAATTTTAAAAGGGGGGTATTTTAATTACTTTGTTAGGAAATTTATGCCTTGGTAAGTTTTGCTGTAGAGACCTAATGCAAATTAGAAATGGTTAATCATCAGAGAAAGAAAAAAACCCTAATTTTAACAGTCAGGGAAGCAGTTTGATAAATGAAAACATATAAGATAATTATGTATTTGAAAATAGAGGGACAAACTCATGAATTATTAGGAAGTAAGGATAAGAGATACGGATTCTCAATCACTCCTGGTAAAGTGTAGCCTGGTTGATGATTATCTCAGTTCTGGACATATGGAGTCTTATAAATCCCCATTTGATCCAGAGAAAACTGCTTGTGATATAAAAAGGACTGTTCATTTGCACTGAAGATAAATAAGTTTTTATATATCAGATGTGTGATCTGTACAGAAGCCTAATTGTTGCATAAGGGATGGTAATTCCTCTTTAGGGGGCATCGCAATGAAAGGATTTGCATGAAAGAAGCTTCATTTCAAGAAAAATAGTAGAAAATAAATGAAAACATCCAGGAGCCAATCAAAGGGTACCAAATACATGATAGAAAGTGGCAATTGACAATCTTTTGAAAATACTAAAGGTACTTTGGTCTTCCGGCCTGAAGTAAATTATGAATGTAAGGTGGAGGCCCTTTGAATGGTAAATATGGCTATGCAAAATTTATCAGTGCTCTGACCCAAGATTAGGATAAAGGAAATAAAAGAGTGAAGGGAATGAGATTAGGGTTTTACTCTGCAGTTTATTGCCCACTAGACAATTGCAGCTACATATAAATAGAAATTGAATTAGGAAAAGCAGAATATAGGTATTTTATGATTTTCTTTTTTTTTTCCATTTTTTATTAGGTATTTAACTCATTTACATTTCCAATGCTATACCAAAAGTCCCCCATATCCACCCACCCCCACTCCCCTGCCCACCCACTCCCCCTTTTTGGCCCTGGTATTCCCCTGTACTGGGGCATATAAAGTTTGCAAGTCCAATGGGCCTCTCTTTCCAGTGATGACCGACTAGGCCATCTTTTGATATATATGCAGCTAGAGTCAAGAGCTCCGGGGTACTGGTTAGCTCATAATGTTGTTCCACCTATAGGGTTGCAGATCCCTTTAGCTCCTTGGCTACTTTCTCTAGCTCCTCCATTGGGAGCCCTATGATCCATCCATTAGCTGACTGTGAGCATCCACTTTTGTGTTTGCTGGGCCCCGGCATAGTCTCACAAGAGACAGCTACATCTGCGTCCTTTCAATAAAATCTTGCTAGTGTATGCAATGGTGTCAGCGTAGAGGAGAAAGTGGGGAAAAGCCTTGAAGATATGGGCACAGGGGAAAAATTCCTGAACAGAACAGCAATGGCTTGTGCTGTAAGATCGAGAATCGACAAATGGGACCTAATGAAACTCCAAAGTTTCTGCAAGGCAAAAGACACCGTCAATAAGACAAAAAGACCACCAACAGATTGGGAAAGGATCTTTACCTATCCTAAATCAGATAGGGGACTAATATCCAACATATATAAAGAACTCAAGAAGGTGGACTTCAGAAAATCAAATAACCCCATTAAAAAATGGGGCTCAGAACTGAACAAAGAATTCTCACCTGAGGAATACCGAATGGCAGAGAAGCACTTGAAAAAATGTTCAACATCCTTAATCATCAGGGAAATGCAAATCAAAACAACCCTGAGATTCCACCTCACACCAGTCAGAATGGCTAAGATCAAAAATTCAGGTGACAGCAGATGCTGGCGTGGATGTGGAGAAAGAGGAACACTCCTCCATTGTTGGTGGGAGTGCAGGCTTGTACAACCACTCTGGAAATCAGTCTGGCGGTTCCTCAGAAAACTGGACATAGTACTACCGGAGGATCCAGCAATACCTCTCCTGGGCATATATCCAGAAGATGCCCCAACTGGTAAGAAGGACACATGCTCCACTATGTTCATAGCAGCCTTATTTTATGATTTTCTAATAATTTGTAACAATACATAGCACAATAAATTGTCATAAATGATAAATTGGTACAACTAATGTATCAAAAAAAGTAACACCTTGCAGAAAGAAGTAAGGGCTTTAACAATGTAGAAGTACCTATGTAGTTTCCTGGGCTCATTCCCAGAGAGCATTTATGCACATCAGTGTAACTACTTAGAACTATATCAGTTTTTTTTTCTTTTTTTCAATTCTCCCACCTGACAGACCATGGGAAAAAACGAGAATGCCCAATGACACTAGAGTAACAGGGTTCATCCTTATGGGATTCTCAGCTGCTCCTGAACTACAGACTGTATGTGGGCTGTTCTTTCTGGTAATGTACCTAGCAGTCATAATGAGTAACCTGCTCATCATCACGGTCATCACTCTGGATCTGAAACTCCAAACACCCATGTACTTTTTCCTAAAGAATTTGTCCCTGTTGGATGTCTTCCTTGTGTCCATCCCAATCCCAAAGTTCATCATCAATAACCTAACTCACAACAATTACATTTCGATTCTGGGTTGTGCCTTTCAGATACTTTTAATGACTTCGTTCTCAGCAGGTGAGATATTTGTACTGACTGCAATGTCTTATGACCGCTATGTTGCCATTTGCTCTCCTCTGTGTTATGAGGCAATCATGAGTAGTGGTAACTGTGTGCTGATGGTGGGTGTTTCCTGGGCTACTGGAATTCTGTTTGGAGCTTTATACACAGCTGGCACATTTTCCATGCCTTTCTGTGGCTCCATGGTGATCCCACAGTTTTTCTGTGATGTTCCCTCGTTACTAAGGATTTCCTGCTCTGGATCACTCATGATCATTTATATAAGTCTTGGGATCGGTATGTGTCTATGCATGTCTTGCTTTTACTGTGTTATGATATCCTACTTTTACATTATCTCCACTGTGCTGAAGATTCCTACCACTAGAGGTCAGTCCAAAGCATTTGCCACCTGCATCCCCCACCTCACTGTTTTCAGTGTTTTTATTGCCACTGCTTGCTTTGTCTATCTGAAGCCTCCCTCAGATATACCGTCTATTACAGACAGACTGTTTTCTGTGCTGTATACTGTGCTGCCTCCAGCACTTAATCCTGTGATCTACAGCCTGAGGAACAGTGATGTCAAGTGTTCTCTGAGGAGGTTGCAGCAAAATCTCTGTCCCAGGGATTCATACTACTTAACAGTTCAGCGTTTCTGTCAGTGTTATAGTGCCTCACAAGTTACAAGCAAGTGTTTTTAATTTTTGAATTTCAAAAGACAACAGAATCTGCACTGCTATGATAAAGCTGTTCTCTTTGGGAACATATAACTTTCTAAAAGGATTGATCATTTTCTTTTTAGGTTAAGGTTCACTATCTGGATATTGATAACACATTTTCTCATGCATTTAGAAATAAATGCAAAACAAAATTAACAACAGCACAATTAAATATGAGAAGAGAACAATCTAGGTAAATTCATGTTAGGATTTCTATGCTACTCTTTTTAGTAATTAGAAAGAATAGGCAAGAAGCTACCACATACTTGGCCCAATCCTTAAAGCTATATCCAATGCTTAAGGCAAAACAAACCAGGAGGAAGTTCATATGATACAAATTATAAAAGATAAATAGTAGCCACACAGGTTGAGTGTATTATTAGAAATACTCTGGAGACCGACATGTGAATGAAGGCAGGTCATAAGTCTAAGGGATGAGTTGAAACAATCTTATAAATGTGAGAGAGTTTAAAGACAAGAACCCCTTCCCATATTATAAAATTTTTAAACTACTCCTGGGGAGAGGAGACTCTCTGACTATCATACCACCCTGGAAAGGGGTCCTCTGTTTGGTGAATCTATCTGGACTTTGTTCATTGAACAATAATCTATTGGCTACTGTGGGCTGTCACTAATACTGGGCATGGAAATTTTTGGTTGCTGTGAATGTCTTTGTGTCCTCTCTGCTCCTGTAAGGAAATAATCTTTTAAATATATTGGTTTATCAAGTTGGACTTAGGTGGAATTACCTTAGTCTTTCTTTGGTTCTTTATATGATGTGAATAGTACTGTTTCTCCACAGGAAAAATTTAAGATAACCATTAGTTATGCTTGTCCTTCATCCTGTCTGGAGAGCAAGAGAGTATTATCTTTTAATACGTTAGTGTGTATGTACTCCTTGGTGTATACAAAGAATATATGGAACCTACTGAAATTGCAGACTAAATCACTTTTCATTTAAAGATTTGTTTTGAGTTGAATTTACTATTAATTTCAAACAAATAAGATATTCTTTGCTATCTATGAATTCTTCTTCATGATAATTATTTGTATTTTATTTTTAATTAGTTTCCATTTATATAAAAATACAATGTTTCCATGAGCCTTTCATAAGACATAGTCACTGTCAATTATATTAACAATGTTTTACACTCACTTTGACTAATGCTTACTAGATCATAGTCATGGATTGAAGCAATGTGCATTTACTTTATATCCTATCTCATCCTAGACATACATATTGAGACAAATCATTTCTCTCTATCCTCAAGTCAGAAAACAGAACAGTTGTACTTACCACTCTGAGATACACTGTACTAAAACCACTGCCAATAGTAAATCCCCTGAGACATCTGCAGTTCCCTTAAACCTTCATCTAGCCAGCAGTATATTAATTTACACTAATGAAAATTAATGATAATAAACACAACTTATATAAAAATGATCCAACTCTGCTTGACACTACTTCAAAGTCTAGATGCACATAATTTTGACTTATTGAACACGAATATAAAAATCTCAAGAAATAAGTTACAACAAAGAAAAGAGAAAAGCTATAAATCCTAGATACTCCCATTAACATTAGCTGACCCATAAACAAAACCATGCCCCCTGGTCTAACATGGTCTCCACAAGGTATCGCTCTCTCTGCTGTTTGATGTTCAAGACACACCTGTTTTTATTTTATAAATAAACTTTTGTGTACTGGTCTTTTGTGTCTCTTTATCATTTAGCTCATTGGTAAGGACAAGAATATAGAATGAAAGTCATTTGACTTTCCTTGCCAACCTCCCCCAAAATATCTGTGATCTTGACTAAAAGACACTAATTTTCCTCATTTACTGAGAACACCCTGCACTAAATCATAAGAAAAATATTGATCCTAGATCTAGTTAAGATGATTTCTTCTTATTTTTATTTTTGTCCTACCACTTGTTACATACTATGGTCTTCTTTCTCAGCATTTAGTCTCAAATATTTACTGGAAGCACAAGTCAAAGGAACTAGAAACCACTTACCTTATTCATCTCCTAGTGATGAAAGACAATGTGATGGATAGGACATTCAAGAAACTTCAAGAATAGAACACAAAACAAATGAGATTGCAAAGCATTTTAATTCCCCTATACCACAATCTACATATAACAAAAGAGTATACCTGTAGAATATGTTCAATAAGTCAATAACTCATAAATAGTTATGTGGGTTTTAGGCTTATGAGTATTGTGCCTTTGACATTATTCCAGAAATAATAAAAGTTTCTAAAGTAAATTGAGATATTTAGACAAAGAAATCTAAGAGAAATGCCAAAATTTAGGAATTACACTGTATGTAATAAAAGACAAGAGGACAGTAAGCCAGAAAATGATACCAAGTAACAATGGGATATTGATGATAGGGACATGGTTGCTCTCAAAAGGCTCAAAGAATATAATACAAGCACAAAAGCTTTGGATCTGCCCCAGGAAACACTCCATGTTAGAAGGGAAAGTAAAGATGTATTTTAACATTTATTTTAAGTTTTTAAGAATTTTGTATGATATTACTGTATTTATATCCTTTCTTCCCAATTCCATTCCTTCCATGTCTTTTTCTCACTTCCTTTCAAATATTGATTATTGATTCCTTTCAAATTTGTTATTGTTATACATGCACACACATGTATATTCATGAGCACATGCATCATCACAAAGAAAATCACTGTGGACTATTCTACTACTGTGGTATAAAGGCAAATTGAAGAGAGCTTCTTACCTGGTTGATATCTAGTGGTTTCTTGCATGTATAATGTTGAAGAGTAAAGAGTTAAATACGTAAGTATTTTGTTTAAAATCACGTGAGAATTTTCCTATTCCGAAATTAAATTCTAAAACTAAAAATGTACTGCTGTGTAGCCTGAGTAACAGATAATAATCATATATATATGTCATTGTTTATAATATTTTTGTATATGTTTTACTTTGAAGTAACATCTATTTTCTAAATTATTGGTAATGCGTTTTTTAAAGGTATAGAAGAACAAAGAGTGCTTTAAAATTGATGTGAATTAGTTTAAAGAAAATAACTGCATGCAATGAAACACATAACCACATGAAAGAAAAAAAACTGTGTAAAACTACTAAACAAGATAATTTAGCATGGCGATTGGATAAAACATGAAAGGAAGCATAATGAAATCTTCAGTTGTTATATGGAGGATTATGACATTGGTGATATGATAAAAATGATTACCAAATTGGTTATGCATAATTTAGGATTTTGAAAATGGAGAAATTTTTGATATTTTTGAAATCTAATAATTTCAGAACAAAAATGTGCAAAAACTAAAAAAAAAAAAATACAAATAGTCCTTCTGAAATTCACATTAGCTCTCTTGTCACTGTTGTATAAGGATGCCTGATAGGAACGACTTACACTAGAGGAGGATTTAGTTTTGCTCCTGATTTCTGGATAACCTAGTCCATCTTGGCAGAAAAAGGACTTGCATCTACAGACCTGATCATTTTGGGAGGCGTATGCACTGCCCCTCTTCACATAATAGTTCACCAGGTGGCAGAAAGCCCTAGAAGAAGTGCCAGGCTCTAAGTCTCAAGATCTTTCCATACCTTTTCCAAGTACCAGTGAGGCTTCCCTTCATGATTAATCTAAAGTCTCACAAAACAACTCATTCATCTTGAGTAAAGTGCAAGAACATATGAGCCCAAACAGTAAGAGATAATTTATATCACAAAGTCAGAATGAACCCATGATTGAATTACATAAAACCCATATTAAATTAATGGCTGAGTAAGTCAAGGCTCAAGTGAAAATCTTCACTTAAGTGTTTTCTTTACCTAGCATTTCATGATTACCTTTTAGTATAAAATGTTATTTTATAATATTTAATGTGACAAAGTTATATCACTTTTATTGTGTTCTTCCCCCAGATCTTTTGTCCTAGTTCACTTAGTCATCTCCTTTTCCCTTTCTTTTATCTTTAGGTGGTAAGGATCTTTTACAAGTTCACTCTCAACTAAGTATCTGCTTCCAGAGGTCACAAATGGCATTAAATTAAATTAAAATAATAATGGTTCAGAACCCTATAAAATAATAAACACAAGCTGATGCTAGGTGCTTGTGGAGATCATTCTTCTACAGCATGTGGACCAGGGATGCAAACGTGCATAGAATTGTAGAAAACAAGTAGAGAATCACAAGGGGAGATATATGTCTTTAAATAATTAACTATCTTTTGTTTTTCAAAAATACTAAGCCGGGCGTGGTGGCGCACGCCTTTAATCCCAGCACTCGGGAGGCAGAGGCAGGCGGATTTCTGAGTTCGAGGCCAGCCTGGTCTACAAAGTGAGTGCCAGGACAGCCAGGGCTACACAGAGAAACCCTGTCTCGAAAAAACCAAAAAAAAAAAAAAAAAAAAAAAATACTAAAGCCTCAAATTGAACAACCTGATTGATGAACTATTTGAAGTTACAGAAAAACAAATGGAACATGTCTCCTATCCACCATACCATATACCTATCATGAGTCATTCAATTCTAGACGTGAGTGCTATGTAAGGAACAATTAGTAGTGCACATGAACATGGCTATGACTATGAAAAGTAACTAGATAAAGCTATTAGATAAATATTTCATTTTGATATTTCTGAGTGCTAAATTATGAAATATTTCAAGATGTGATATCTAGATAAAATATATAATAATTTATAATGCACCTACAATTTTCTATTCATATTTTATAAACATACTATTTTTTAAAGTTATTTTTATATCCAGGTCTTTTGATGAAAGTATTTATCATCTATAATAGTTCCCTGGTAAAATTTTTGTGGTCACATACATATACAATCATATCAATTGCAAATAGGGATAGGATACTTTGAAATCTTTCTTTCCAATTAGGATCTTCTTTATCTCTTCTTTTTCTCTTATTGCTCTAGTTAGAACTTCAATTGCTATGTTGAATAGATATGGCAAGAGTGGATGGCCTTGTCTTTTCCCTGATTTTAATGGAATTGCTTTGTGTTTTTCTGTATTAAATTTAAAGTAGGCTTACTGTATATTGCATTTGTCACATTTAGGCATGTACCTTGTATCTCTATCTCTCCAAACTTTTATCATAAAGGGGAGTTGGATTTTTTTTCAAAAACTTTTCCAGCATCAATTTAGAAGGTCATTTTTTTTTTCAGTTTGTGTATACAATGGATTACATTGGTGGATTGTTGTATGTCAGTAGCCATCTAGAATAGGCTAGGACTAGCAGATGGTCTTCCTGCTTATGGTCCACTATTTTCTCATTGTCTATAGAAATGAAGTTGTTAGTTGAATGGTTTGGCTTGGGGAGTTCTGCCCCAATCTATCCATGAATCATCCATCTATCCATCCATCCATCCATCCATCCATCCATCCATCCATCCATCCACACAAGTGTATGTGTCTGTCTGTATGTACACTTGTAGGTATTTGTGTATGTATGTAAATATACATATCTGTAGAGTATATAAGATGATTGGGCCCAACAAAAATATGAATGTGTTAATGTGTAAATGAGAACCTGAATGAATGAAAAGATAATTGAATATATGAATAAACATGAATGTGTGTCCATAATTGCCTATATAATGTATTATGAATGTCTATGCATATTTACCTATATAAAGCATCTTAACTCTTTTTCTTTCCTTCTTTCTGGTTCACAGCATTAACCAGCCTAGCCAGACAAGCCTCTGGCTACCTAGAGATAGAAGAGACCTATAGAAATAACTTTTTTTTACATTGTTCCTGGCTGCTCAGCAACAGGTTTTAATCAACCATGACAGTAGTTTTAACCATACATTAACCAAGAAAAATTTTAAGATAATTTTTAGAAGTTATCAATAAGCATTCAGTATAGTTAGAGAGCTAGAAGGCCAGAAATACTCATATTTTAAAGCTATGTCCAATGTTGTGTCCCAGGCCAGTCTGGCTTCTGTCAGTTGTGTGTTGAACCATTGCTCCATTTCTGGTATAAACCCTACTTCATAATGGTGAACAAATTTTTTGATGTGTTGTTGGATTAAATGTGAGAGTATCTTATTGAGTTTTTTCATCAATGTTCATGAGGAAGACCGATTTAAAATTCCCATTCTTTCATGAACTTTTGTATATTTTAGGTATTAGAGTGATTGTGGCCTCATAAAACAGATTTGGCAGTGTTTCTTCTGTTTGCATTTTGTGGAATAATTTGAGTAGTATTTATATTAGCTGGTCTTTGAAATTCTTGTAGAAATTTGCTATAAACCATCTGGCCAGGGCTTTTTTTTAAACAGGAATTTTTTTTATATGACTGTTTCTATTTACTTACAGGATACAGGCCTATTTTTATTGTTTATACGACCTTGATTTATTTTGTTAAGTCCTATCTGTAATGTTATCTTTAGATTTTGCAATTCTATGGCATATTGGTTTTTAAAATAATACCTAAATAAGTATTGATTCTTAAAACTGTTCTTAAACAAGAACATTTTATAGCCAGCCATAATGCTACATTGGTAGAGGTCTTTATATTTTGATGCAAAGTTGAGGTTAATATTTTGTTACATTGGTACAAAATTTTGGATATTGATTTAAATTCTTCATTGATATAAATGTTTGTATACTGATACAACGTTTAAATTTAATAATTTAATTTTTTTGTTTTTTGTTTTTGTTTTGCTTTTGTTTGTGTTTGTTTTTTGGTTGTTGTTTTTTTTTTGTTTTGTTTTTTTGGTTTTTTTTTTTTTTTTTTTGGTTTTTTGAGACAGGGTTTTTCTGTGTAGCGCTGGCTGTCCTGGAACTCACTCTGTAGACCAGGCTGGCCTTGAACTCGGAAATCTGCCTGCTTCTGCCTCCGGAGTGCTGGGATTAAAGGCGTGCGCCACCATTTTGTTACTCTTAGATAAGCATTGTATCTATGCACCTCATTTAGAATACAAGGGATAGACCCAGTCCTTTTAATAGATGCTATTACAAAGTGTTTAGAATAGCTAAGTAATGAAAGTTAATAGTCAGATAGTTAAACTCGTGGTTTTATTAGACTCTTATTTATTTAATTACAATAATATGTTTTCAAGGTAATTCAAATGGTATTTGGCTAAAAATAATCAATGTTTAAAAATTCAGTCATGGTATATATTGATAGTCTGTAAAAGCATCAGACATCCACAGAATATGGCATTTTATGTTATTTCATTATTAAAAGATATTTTGACTATGAGACCTGTATGCCCTGATAGTAAGCGCATTCTACCTCAATCAAGGGGATGAGCATCAGTACCTCCATGTAGCATTGCTTTGATTTTGGTAATCTAGCCACTGAGCAAGTAGTGCCCTAATTTTATCTACAAACAGAATGCTGTCCCGAAAGGACAAACAGATGCATGAGAGTCCATTGTTATGCTCTGCCAAGCCAGGGAAAGCTAGTTCTTCAAAATTCCTACTTCACTCAAGGTCTATCAAATGTTCTGGGCCAAAAGGTTAAGATAGATGCTCCAATGTTATAAGGAGTGTTGGGCACAGTCCAGGCAGTCAGTTGTATCTGCCAATTATTTAAATTTTGGAAGCTGTATTCCTGCACTTCCAACATACTCAAATATTTATTACTGCTGAAGTCTCTGAAAGAGTTGAAGAGTAGTTATATTCTTAAAATGAAATATAAATTATTTCGTATTTAAAAGTGTTCTAGAATAAAAAATCGGTTTTAGAATAGCATGCAAATTAAAATAGAAGATAATTTAGGTCCAGAATTATAAAATTATTGAGATATTATAGATAGTAAAGTACCTCATCTAAGTTATAAATTACAAACTAGGCTTTTAAATGTAATTTATGTGTAGCAATTTTCATAATTGTTTCAAATAGTTCCTTCTATGTATTATTTGTAATTATAAGTGAAAGAGCCTTTTTACTTGGACAAAAAGGGGAATATAGTCAGGTGACCTGCTGTTGCTTGTATTCTAATGATAATATTGGGCGGCCAAGAACTAATTATCCCATAGAGGAGAGAATCTCCAGCAGAACTCAGGGACACTTTGTGACCTTGCTCCTAAGTTATTTCCGATTGGTAAATAAAGATGCTGACAGCCAATATCTGGGCAAAACAGACATTGGTGTGGTTTAGGGTTTCTGAGCTATGAGGTCTGAGAAGAATCACAAGAAGATAAAGGTGGGGAAGGAATAGAACCTGTCATGAGTTAGGAGAGCCATATAAACATGGCTGTAAGGGTTGGCCAATTGGAATTAAGAGCAGCCCATATGAAGCATAATAAGTAATAACTCAATGTTATCAATAGCAAAGTAGATTTTTATAGACAATAGATATATACCCAGCTCTAGTGTTGATTAAGGCTTATTGTAAATATAAAGGTTGGTGTGTATTTTTATCTAGAAACTAAATGGTCAACAACAGGGTAGAAGCCCTGGGTTGGGATTAAATAATTTCCACACATTTTTTTTTCTGGATTTCTCTAAAGGACTTGTTCGTTTCCTCTTTAAAGATATCTATCATCCCCATAAGTTTGAATTTAAGATTATTTTCTTGTACTTTATCTCTATTATGATTTCCAGAGTTTGATTTTGTAGGATTGCTGGGCTCTCATGGTGCCATATGGCTCTGGGTGTTGTTGATTTTTTTTAAGATGGCCTTTAATCATCTGGGTTTGTTAGATGGTATATGTTTAGATGCTGATTTATGAGTTGATCTATATTGGATGGATGTTCTTTGTATGATTTTACTTGATTTATCCTTCCTCTCTATCTACAGACCTGAGATGCTTGGGGTTCTACTGGGCTTCGTTCCATATATTGTGTGTCCCATAGGATTTTGTGACCTGCATGGCTTCTGGGGTTTTGGGTGCTACTCTTTCATCTCGGGTCCATAATTAAAACATTTCCTGGGGTTCAGGTTCTTGTTGCACCTTCAAAAAACAAGCTCAGTTGACGGGTGGAAAATGGAGTCAAGGGGGTGAGATTCAGTTTAAAACTTTTTTCATAATACCAACAGTCCATTTTATATATGAGTAAAATTTTATAAAAGGATTTTATTGAATATTATAAAATGTTTCCTGCATCCATTGAGACTAGCATGTGATTTTTATCCTTGCATATATTAATGGGTTAAGATTAAGTGCTTATAATGAGATTTTTTTTCCAATTAAAGGATAAATTACATTTCACCAAGAAGTTTGACATATTTAATGCATTAAATATTTGTTCTGTGTCTTTAAATTCATCATGGTTATTCATCTGCATTTATTTTATGTGGTGACTTGGTCTTGCTTTAGGATGTAAGTCATAGTATCATTATTATAATTATTTTATGTCTGTTTCTTAATTTAGAATAAAATTGTTTTCGATTTTAATGGATTTATCAATGAAACAATCCAATATTGGAATACTTTATTCTAGTTGGCATTAAATACTAAACGGTGCCTTTATTTGTCACTCATGTGCTCTCATTTTCTGCTGTGAAAAATAGTTTTATATATAAGTTGCTTAATTCTGGAAAGTAAATCATTCCTGATTGTTGAACATTTGGCATACAGAAATTAATCTTATTCTTTTTATTTCTATGGTATCAAATTTGTTTATTCTTTCAATAAATTTTAATTAAAATGTTCTATCATTAACCCTTTGCTCTTGTCCATTCAGCGGCTTCTATATTCCCTCCATTCAGATCCTATATTTCCTTACTATCAAATTGTTGTCTTTGATTTTATATGTATATCTATCTATCTATCTATCTATCTATCTATCTATCTATCTATACATATACATATACATATACATATACATATACATATACATATACATATACATATACATATACATATACATATACATATACATATACATATACATATACATATATACATATATATATATATATATCATATTTTGTTGTGTGTGTGTGTGTGTGTGTGTGTGTGTGTGTGTGTGTAACTCGTTAGGGCACTTATCTTTAGGAGCAGTTAATCCTCCTGCTCTCAGAAGTTATTTGCCACTGTGACACCCTGTTAATATCTTTTTATAAGTGTAATTATATATCCTCATAAAACTTTCAGTTATTTTATATTAATTTACTTGTTTTACAACTTCTTCCAAACACTACCTTTGTCTTTCTGCTCTAATATTTACTTTATATTTCACTAATTTGTGTTAAATTGTGTTTTGCTATTTATGACTTGATATAAAAAGCTTTGGGTCATAATACATATTAATTTCATTTGAATATTATTTGATTGCATGTGTTTATTTTTATTGTTTTTTGTGATGATCTTGCTAACTATTATAATTTACATACTGTACCTCTTTGACTTGGTCTATTTTAAGTTGTCTTTGCTTTACTTTTCAATCTATTCTCAAAATTTAATTTATGCCTTTCTAATCATTCCCATTTTATCATTTATTATGAGTTAATTTAGAATATGGAAAAGTAATTTGGGATGATTTAATTTATCGTTTATCTGTTAAGACTTATTTTGATTCAGCATGTATTTTACTGGGCTTGACTCACTCGGTATAATATTCTTCAGGATAATCCATGCTGCTGCAAATAGAAAAGAAAGAAGGAATGCAGATGTCATCACAGTTGGTGATTAGCAGGCTAAAGAACTGATGGTGCTTATTGGTGAAAAATACTTGGTATACACTTGTCCTGATATTTTGAGGTAAATTTTCTAAATATTTCTGTTAGATTCTATTGGTACCTAGTGTAAACACCTGCAACATTTAATATGATTGGAGGCTAAGTATTAAAATCTTTATAATGTTCCTATAGTGATATTTATTTAAAATTAGTCCTTTTGCCTTCATATTGAGATGTCCTAACATTGAAAGAGCAGATATGTATAATTATTATTAGTTTCTTTTAGGGCTTTTTCATTTGGTTATGATTTTGAATCCAATTACTTTTTCATCTAAGTCTGTAGTGGCTTAGAGTAATTGCAAGAGATCACCCTAACAGGTCAGTCTCATTAACTTAACTTACTCAAGCTCCTAGTAGCCATGCACCTCAGCTGGATTTGGAGTGTTCATATATGTGCTGTTATCAAGCAATCTTTTCAGGGACCTCATGCAATACCACTTTGTGTATTATTTCTGCCTACTATATTGTCATTTAACTCCTAACATCGATTTATATTGAAAATATATAAATAGTAAGAATTTTTAAATCCATCTATAAATATTGACAATTTACAATACCCATGCAGGAGATACCTTCTAAAAGTAGCTAGGACTAGCTGTTCAATAGCCTGTGGAGTTTCAACACACTATCATCTCTGCACTTTTTCTGCTTAAAAAAGTGTTGTATATTTACTCTGACATAGACTTTTGTGAAAGGTTGTAGGTAACTACTGCCCTTTGTTTTCTGTAGCATATTGCAGCCATGATTAAAACATGATGTATACTGCTTTCTGATAAGATTATTGGTTACTCATTCCAAATTCCCATGTTACACTGCTGCAAAAGATGACTCTGAACATATCACAAACACCAGGTTTACTAACACCTTGCAAAGTGATTCATCTACTAATAAACCTGTATGTCACATCTTTTGCGTAACAATAAGAGATGTGTTAGGTATTGTAATTTTCAATTTAGGTTTACATATTAATTTCACTGTTCAGTTTATTGTGGTTCTAAAGTAATTTGTGGATATTTTAGACCATGATCCTGTTTGATATCTGCCAATATTATACTGAAATACTTGTCTCTTCAATAGATAGTATACTAGTATATTTGGTAGAATATTGCTTCTCTTTGTATCTCAATAAAACTGTTTACAGCCAATTTGCAATGAAATGAGTTATGAAAATAAGGATTAAATGTAGTTAATGTGCATTAGCTAATGTCACCAAGTAGTTTTCTTTAAGCTTTGTGCATTCCGTGCTGTAAGAATGTTGCTGTTCCCAGATAAAACATTCAATACATCTGACTCAATTACAAAGTAACTGTTGCTATCTTCTCTTCCTTTGTCCCAAGTTTTTTGTCTGTTTCAAATCTGTTTGTTCAACTTTTCTTAGGTTGTTTTGTTTCTACTTAATTAATATTTAACACTGAGGTATTATTTTTGGTGGGTGTCATGAAGATTTGTTAAAACTTATATATTTTTTGAAACTGATAGCAGCTCACGTTTAATTTCACACGATTAGACCTCTGTATTTCAACACAGGTACTTATTTATAACTTTTAGAACTTATGATTTTTAAACTGTGCATTATTCAGGGAATCTACGTGTGTGTTGACCACTATTGGAAAAACATGTGATATACAGTAGTGTACATAAATGTCAACCAAGCCTGTAGTTCAACATAGTCCTAAAAACATAGAAGTTATATGAATTGCATCATGTTTAGTTGTATATATATATATCATTTTCTCCTCCAGGGCTCATCTGGTTAAAAATTATTTCATGTGTAATTAGGGACGTGTATTCAGATACTGTTAACATATGCAAGCATTTCATTTTAAGACATTGAAATTACCATCTGTAATATGAATGATTTTTCAGGAAAAACTCGAGGTTTCTCCAAAGTGAGACAATTCTGACTCATGCATGGACAGTTAATTATTCCCAAATTTTCAAGAAAATGGCCTCTTCAGACATTCCAAAAGTAAAGTGGGATAATTTCCTAAAGGCCCCCTTTTCCATGATCATCCTCATTCTCTTTCCCAAGCTGTCCTGTTACGTCCATGTCTCTTACCTTTACTTCTGCTTCCCCCATTTCTTTCTGTATTCATATGTGTATATACATGCATAAAATCATAGAACATGAATGCATATAGATAAATACATATATGATAATAAAATTATAAACAATTTTAAAAATACACCTCACATATTAAATTTCACTGGGCATTGCAAATAGATGCAGGTTGTTTACCTGGAAGACTTACCATATTTTAATTAACTTAAAATTTATTAAGATAACAGGTTTATGAGACATTATTATTATAGAAACTAATATAATACATATGATATATTATAATTATAAATGTTTATCATTAGGGAGTACAATTTGACAGATAGCCACAGTTATGTGTACTACCAATTAGGAATATTAAGCAATGTACGTAAGCCAAAGAAATAAATGCTTGATTTTTTGCACATACAGGCCAGTTTTGGAAACAAAACCATAGGGACTTTTAAAGAAAATTGGAGTGATCTATGAATTAATTTAAATTATTCTCAGTTGTTTTTTCTCCACCGCTGGTGGAATTGCAAGCTGGTACAACCACTCTGGAAATCAGTTTGGCAGTCCCTCACAAAGTTGGACATAGTACTACCCGAGGACACAGCTACACCACTCCTGGGCATATACCCAGAAGATTCTTCAACATGTAATAAGGACCCATGCTCCACTATGTTCATAGCAGTCTTATTTATAATAGCCAGAGCTGGAAAGAAACCAGATGTCCCTCAACAGAGGAATTTATACAGAAAATGTGGTGCATTTACACAATGGAGTACTACTCAGCTACTAAAAACAATGAATTCA
Organism: Mus musculus; assembly: GCF_000001635.26. Classification (NCBI taxonomy): domain Eukaryota; kingdom Metazoa; phylum Chordata; class Mammalia; order Rodentia; family Muridae; genus Mus; species Mus musculus. Next base: position 86,372,125 of record NC_000073.6, on the reverse strand, counting down.
TGAAATTCTTAGGTAAATAGATGGATCTGAAAGGGTATCATCATCAGTGAGGTAACCCTATCACAAAAGAACACACATCATATGCACTCACTGATAAGCGAATATTATCCCAGAAAATTAGAATATCCAAGATATAATTTGCAAAACACATGAAACTTAAGAAGAAGGAAGACCAAAGTGTGGATACTTCACTCTTTCTTAGAATGGGAAACAGAATACCCATGGAAGGAGTTACAGTGACAAAGTTCAGAACTGAGAGGGAAGGAAAGACCATCCAGAGACTGCTCCACTTGGGGATCCATCCCATATATAACCACCAAACCCAGACAATATTGCTTATGCCAGGAAGAATTTGCTAAAAGATCCCTGACATAGCTCTCTTTTGTGAAGCTATGCTAATGCCTGGCAAATACAGAAGTGGATGCTCACAGTCATCTATTGGATGCAACTCCTAATGAAGGAGCCAGAGAAAGTACCCAAGGAGCTGAAGGGGTCTGCAACCCTATAGGAGGATCAACAATATGAACTAACCAGTACCCTCCAGAACTGTGTCTCTAGTTGCATATGTAGCAGAGGATGGCCTAGTCAGGCATCAATGGGAGAAGAGGCCCTCCCATTGCTAAGATCATATGCCCCAGTACAGGGGAATGCCAGTGCCAGGAAGTGGGAGTGGGTGGATTGCAGAGGAGGTTGGGGGAGGCTATAGGGGGCTTTGGGTATAGCATTTGAAATGTAAATGAAGAAAATATTTAATAAAATGCCTTTAAAACAAACAAACAATAAATTCATGAAATTCTTAGGCAAATGAGTGGAAGTAGAAAATATCTTGAGTGAGGTAACCCAATCACAAAAGTACACACATGGTATTCATTCACTGATAAGTGGATATTAGCTGAGAAGCTCAGAATACCCAAGCTACAATTCACAATACACATGAAGCTCAAGAAGGAAGACTAAAGTATTGGTGCTTCTGTCCTTGTTAGAAGGGGAACAAAATAGTCATAGGAGCAAATATGGAGATAAAGTGTTCAGCAGAGACTGAAGGAAAGGCCATCCAGAGACTGTCCCACCTGGAAATTCATCTCCTATACAGATACCAAATCCAGACACACTTTGTTTTTCTTTTTTCTTTTTATTAGTTATTTTTTTTATTTACATTTCAAATGTTATCCCTTTTCCTTGTTTCCCTTCTGAAAACCTCCTATCCTCTTCCCGCCCCCCCCCCATGCTCACCAACCCACCCACACCAGTTTCCTGGACCTGCCATTCATTTCCCTACACTGGGACATAAAACCTTCACAGGACCAAGAGCCTTTCATCCCATTGATGACCTACTAGTCCATCCTCAGCTATATATGCAGCTAGAGCCATGAATCTCACTATGTGGGAGTTAGAGAATTAAGTAAAGTAGCTGAAACAGTTTGCAAATCTATAGGAAGAACAGTACTATCAACCAAGCAGACCACCCCAGAGCTCCCAGTGACTATGCCATTAACCAAGGAGTACACGTGGCTCTAGCTGCATATGTAGCAGAGGATTGTCTTCTCAGGTACCAGTAGGAGGACAGGCCTTTGGTCCTATGAAGGCTTAATGGATTCCCATTGTAGAGGAATCAAGGGCAGGGAGGTGGGAGGTGGAGGAACACTCATGGAATCAGGGGAGAGGGAAGATGGGATGGGGGTCCCCCAGAGGGGGGAAACTGGGAAAGGTGATAACATTTGAAATGGAAATAAACAAAATATCCAATAAAAATTGTTCATCAGTGAAAAAAAAAAAAAGAATGATGCCATCATGAGTTTTGCAGACAAATGGATAGAACAAATGGATATCCTTCTTAGTGAGGTAACTGAGACCGAAAAAGACATGCATGGTATGTACTCACTAATAAGTGGATATTAGTTCAAAAGAGTACAGAATACCCAAGATACAGTCCACAGAACTCAAAAAGGTTAACATGCCCAAGTAAGGACATCTAGATCCTACTAGGGAGGGAGAAGAATGCAATCACAGGAGGGAGACAGGGAGGGAGGTACATGAGTGAGAAAGAGGAAAGGGAGGGGAAGAAAGGGACATGATCAGGTATTGGGTCGGTGAAAAGGACTGAAGCATGGAGGGCCAGCAGAAATAATGGAAACAGGCAATCTCAGGATGTAGGAAGTATGGGGAGAACCTCAAGAATGCACCACAGACTCGGTAGGTGAGACTCTCAGGACTCAAAGGGAGGGGCCTTAGATGAAATGTCCTACAGTGGGGAGAGGGAACTTATAGAACCCACCTCCAGCAGAAAGATGGCATCGAGTGATTGATGGGATTGCTATTCCATAGTCAAAAACTCTGACCCATAGTTGTTCCTGTCTGAAAGAACTGCAGTGACAAAAATGGAGATAAGCCTGAGGAAAAGGAGGTCCAGAGACAGGCCCAAAGTGGAATTCAGCTGAAGGGGAGGCCTCAAGGCCTAACATTATTCCTGAGGCTATAAAGTGCTTACAAAAAGAGGCGTATCATGACTGCTCTCTAATAGTTCCAACCAGCAGCTGAAGGAGTCAGATGCAGATATTTACACCCAACAAATGTACAAAAGCTACTACCCCTGTGGTTGAATTAGGGAAATGTTGGAAGAAGCCGAGGAGAAAGGCAACCCTATAGGAAGACCAATAGTCCCAATTAACCTAGGCTGCGTGGATCTTTCAGACACTGGACAACCAATCAGGCATCATACACCACCTGTTCTTTCTGTTAGGAGGAAACAATAATTTCCAAATGGCAGTAGTGTGGCTTGGAAACGTTCGTGTGCATCCTAGTTTAAAACAGAATAAAACACACCATTTTCTTACCTTGAAGGAAAGGCATGCCCAAACTTCTTTTTAATTTTCCTAAGAACCTTTGGAGTTAGCTAGACATTTTGCCATTGCATCCAAGGAAATAAATCATACACAAGGGGTCATACACCATGCAAGTGACAAATTCAGAATTTGAATTCATCACTGTCATATTTCAACACCTCTGTCATTTTTGTCCTATTAGGGTGACAAAGACAGTTGGCAACTGTAGGCTATTTTCTGTTCCTCACTCTGAAAAATATCTATGCCAAGTTAATCTAATTTCATAGTTATTCCTAGGAAAGACAGATACTGAAGGAAATGCAAGATGATGTAAATGAATGAAGAGATCACATCCGACTTTAAAAAAAATTCATCGTTTCCAGAACCAAGACACAATGAGCACAAAACGAAGCCAAATAAAACACATGGAATGGGGGTGATGAGCTTGATTGCCAAACATTCTTTTCTTATCAGAATAAAAAACAAGCCTCCTGCCAGCCAGGACCATTGGCATTATTGAATAAACTTAATGGATTTACAACCTCTGACAGATTATTTCGTTATGCTTGCCTGAGATTTAGCAAGGGTCATGTGTTGTCATAAATCAACCAAATTACAAGAAATACCAAAGTGTATAATTAAAAAATAAACAATATTTTTAAACAGCACTTTATAAGCAATATGTTAGGAACAAAATAACCAAACAATGATTGGCTTTATAAAATTCTGCATAACATACTAACTGACTTTGGTAACTGAACAAATGTTATCAGATCACACTGTTAATCTATACTACCAAATATTTATTTAGATTAATGTCATGCCCCTACCTAAAGTTTCTGAGTCCAAGTGATTAAGACAAAAATACATTAGGAATACTGTGATGGTGATTATTGGTTAGAAACTTCACAAAATTTAAAATCACATAGAAACAACCCCACAAGTACATTTTTAGAGCTTTGGATAAGGTGGAAATATTCTTCTAGTTTTATATGATATATAATTCTATGGTCTAAATTCTCTTACTGAATCAAAGGGAGGGGGGTAAGAGAAGTGAGAGAATTCATCTTTCTTTGCTTCTTAACCACAGAGACAAAGTGAATATCTGTACTTCATGATACTATCAGAATCCCTTCCCCATTATGATGGACTATATGATTAAACCATGAGTTAAATAAGCAATTACTTCATTAAATTGCTGGTTTAAGTATTTCATTACAACAATACAAAATGTAACCAATACTGAACATTGATATCGAGAAATAGGGACCTGATTATGTGTTTCTAAATGGATTCATAGAAGAAAAATGATAGAATTTAGACCAGTTATTTAGAAAGTTATAAGGATGCTGAGCTTAATGACCCAATCTCATGGAATCTCCATTGTTCAGAGTACATAAAGAAAAATAAAACAGGGAGATTTGACTCAATAGGCTTCATAATGGAAACATATGTTTTATGTGTATAACAAACTGGTTGCAAAGCCATTTTAATTGTATTTTAGCTGTAAATCTGGCTGAAGTGTGTCCATATGCTGAAATTTGGAGTAGGCCGAGTTAAAAATATTATTGTACAGAGAACCTTTCAAAAAGCATTTAGGCAATAGTCCAGCAGACTCTGATAACTTCATACATATATACAGTTTGGCATCAAGTTGATAACGAATAGAGTAATTTTTTATGAGACTGACAATCATCTAAGAAAATAATTTGGATATGCATTTAAGGGCATTTCCAGATAGACTTTACCTTGGTAGATGTATGTACCCTAGCTATAGATGGTTCAGTTTTCTAGATTTATTACATGGACACTACGGAAGAATATAGGATAGAGTAACATTATAATGGTATATTTTTGTCAGTCTGTGCCTTTTCTGACTATAAGTACAATATGATCAGCTCTTTCATGATTCTGAGACAAACTTCTCTCTCATAATGGATTAATGTGCAAATCATGAGCTAAAATCAATCCTTCCCTTTTCATGTTGTCTTTTTTTCAAATATATCTTGCCACAGCCTTAAGAAAAGTAATTAATACAAGGGGTAAGGAATGAATATTTAAACACATTTCCTGTTCTTTCAATTTTGTTCAAAGCTATAACATTTCCAATTCTATATACTGTATAACTAAGAAATTGAATAATAAAATTAAATTTATGTTAAATATGAACATTTTATTTATTATGTATTCCAGTGTATTTTTTGGGGACATAAGTAGTATATGGTCCATAGAAAGCACTGCTTAATTTGACACTAATTATCTTAAAACATGGTATCATAATAAAGATATTACAAATTTGCCTTTAGGGATTACAAGGGCGTAACCAAATTACTTAAAATGGTCTGTAATTTATGTTTCAATCATGTGAAGCTTCATATGAATCTATATCATAGTTCATAAAAGGGTAAAATATTTTTCTTGTTGCTTATATTAGCATATTCATGATAAAACATGATTATAGTTTATGTCAGAACTCTGAGTTTTCTCACAACTATAAAGATACAACAATAGTTATGATTTTATAGTTTTTGAAAGAGAGTCACATGTTCTATTTTGCTTTCAGGTTATTCATTGCTAAACTGAATTCTAAATATTTTAAGAAATTTTCCCTTTTCAAGCTGACCTACTTGAAAGTCTCCCTACATATAGCTGAAGAGTCATCCTTTTCTAGGACTGTGAAGATTTTGATTTGCATTAAGGTACAAAGGAAATTGGTAATGCTAAAATATTTTCTCTAAAACCATTTTTAAAAAGATATTATAAATACTTAGGGAATTAGGACAGATATGAATATTAATGTTATTTAGCAGTGATTTATTCGCTTGTATTTCTCTTGTTTAGCCTCTTTCTGTATTATTCCATCATGATGGTTGGATTAACTGGGTAAATATAATAAATTCCAACCAACAACATGTTCTTGTTTTGTACTGCAGATTTCTTTTCTGTAAATTGTGCAAATGAGACCTTTCTCTTCTATTAAAACTAGAGTTTGTAAAATGCCACCTCCAAAATATTCTGTATTCATATCTGAAACAGCAAGTTGACTAGTGTGCAAACCAAGGCATGTTATTTCCCTGAAACATAATCTAAAGTTTTTTTAATTGGTAGGATTTTTGTACATGCTTACTTTTACCTCTTTCAATAGAGAGTACAATGCCCCCATACTCTCTCTGTTAATCTGTATCATATGCTCTTACGACACACACACACATACAGAGAGAGAAATAGAGAGATACAGAAAGAGAGAGAGAGAGAGAGAGAGAGGCTTTCCTTTCAATAATTAGGTAAAACTTTTATCTACCAGTCAACAGTATAGGTTGAACAGAATATATGCATCAGAACATTTGATATCATACCAAAAAGAGAATTACTAAAATATGATGTAATAAAATATAATATGTGTGATTATAAGGGAATACTCTTTTAGAGTTATTTTAATGAAATTCCATTGCATGTGGGTCCTGACATTAAAATTCATATCAAATTAAGAATAAACTATCTCCACAAAAAGTAGTAAAGATGATGAAACCCATGGAAGGAATTTAATCACTATAATGTATTGAAAAGTCATATCTTCAGAATATTGGCAAGAACTCCAAAATTCGATGAGAAAAGATTATAAGAACTAGTATTGCCAAACAGTATGGGTCAGAGTGTTTGTATGATTATTGTCTCAATTAAGATCCTGGAATGTCATATATGTTTCAAAGTTATTACAGTTGAATCTGCTTAGAGATACAATCCCTATTGAATCTAAAGGTAAGTGTTGTTGATTTATTGGATAGTTACATGTTATATGTATCATTTGGTGGAAGAAAAAATTGTTCCCTATTTGATGATCACATCTTCTTAGAGGGTCAGCCTCATCAGTGAGTCATCTGCAGACAATTTCAACTATTCATGCATGGGTTATAGCACGGAATAAAGACTTCTTACTAGTCCTGTGTAGTATGAAATAAATGAAGTAAAAGGCAGCACTTAGTAAAATTGGAAAAGTCTTAGTTAATTTATCTTTTCTTCAACCTTGAAGGGAGATCATTAGCAGCTTCAAGTAGATACCATGGTTAAGGCTAGAGTTGAGTAACAATTTGTCTCAAAGTTTCAAACAACCAAAGAACAAAGAAAATGATGGAAGATAGGTCAAACTTTTATACTAGCCTTAGATATCCATTGGACATTTTAGAGATCTTAGCAAGTGCAGCATCAATACCACTATTATAGTTTTTCTAATGGAACATGTTCTAAAAATAGTTGACACAAAAGGTCAGTAAATTGTTCCAACTTTTATGTTCCCCAAACTCATAGGCATCTAACAAAATCAAAGGCAAGGCTGAGACTAAAGGCTAGGTGAAAATCTTGCATTTTATTTTATTTATATATCTTTAATTTTTCTTTTCTGCATTTTTCCATATTCATTATTCATTAAGTGGACCAAAAAACCATGCTAAAACCATGAAAATTTCTTGCTAAACTTATTACAACAATCTTTGAAAAATAAAACAAGACTAATATATCATATAGTGTTCTTGCTAATTAGTCTTTATTTTAAAAAAGTATGAGTTAACTTTACATACCTCAGTTGCAGAAAACGTGCTTAGCTGCTTAACAAGTAAAAAAGATGTAGGGGTGGGGGGAATCAGAATTAGTGAAAAAGAAAATAGCGAGGGAGGAACTGACAAGGACAGAGGGGGAAAGAGAAGAGAGGAAAGACACACACACACATTCACACACACACACACACACACATACACACACAGAGTGAGAGAGAGAGAGAGAGCAAAGAGGAAGAAGGCAAGAATACAAGAGTGAGGGCAGAAATAAATGATTTATTTATGGAATGTAGACGTAATTTAGGTAGTTTCCTGACTCTTTTCCACATAGTGTGTTTATACATTGGTGTAAGTATTTGAGACTTTGCCAATTATAATTCATTTTTCTTCATCTGACAGGTTGTGTGAATAATCTATTATGCCCAATGTCACTGCAGTAACTGGATTCATACTTATGGGTTTCTCTGATATCCATGAGCTACAGATTCTATGTGGAGTGTTATTTTTAGTACTATACCTGGGAATTTTAATGAGTAACCTGCTCATCATCATTCTCATCACTGTGGATCTGAAGCTCCAAACACCCATGTACTTCTTCTTGAAGAATTTATCCCTTTTGGATGTCTTTCTTGTGTCTGTTACAATTCCAAATTTCTTTGTCAATAGCCTTATGCACAAAAATTCCATTTCCATACTTGGATGTGCATTTCAGGTATTTTTCATGGCTCTCCTTGGATCAGGAGAAGTATTTGTTCTTACTACAATGTCATATGATCGCTATGTTGCCATTTGCAGTCCCCTACATTATGAGGTCATTATGAATAGTGTTACCTGTGTAGTGATGATGAGCGTTTCCTGGGGCACTGGATTATTCTTTGGAGTCATGTACACAGCTGGCACATTTTCCATGACTTTCTGTGGCTCTAATGTGATCCCACAGATTTTCTGTGATGTTCCATCACTCTTAAGGATTTCCTGCTCTGGATCACTCATGATCATTTATATAAGTCTTGGAATTGGTGTTTGTCTAGGCATGTCTTGTTTTATCTGTGTTGTGATTTCCTACATTTACATTTTCTCCACTGTGTTGAAGATTCCTACCACTAAAGGTCAGTCCAAAGCATTTGGCACCTGTATCCCCCATCTCACTGTTTTCAGTGTTTTCATTGCTACTGCTTGCTTTGTCTATCTGAAGCCACCCTCAAATTCAGCATCACTTACAGATAGACTGTTTTCTGTGTTGTATACTGTACTACCACCAGCACTCAATCCTGTAATCTACAGCTTAAGAAACAATGATGTTGATAGTGCTCTGAAGAGACTGCTTCAAAATCTCTACTCAAGAGACTTCCTTCATGTAATACATCAAAATGTTTGAGAATGACATAGTATATCTGAGGCAATAGGGACATTTTATGATTTTTACATTTGAAAAATGTGAGAAATTTCTATATTTAATTATTTGGCAGCTCATTGCATTTGAAACAAATTATCATGGAAAGCATATTAATTAACAAGTTAAGATTCACCCTGATTTCTATGAGATTCTGCCAAGTGGTGAGAGGGAATAATCTCAGAGAATATAAAAAAATCAAGTGGCTTACTGGAGATTTACCTCGATTTATAATGCAACAGAAGTGATAGAGGTATACAGTGTATTTGAAGAAAGGTGTGTTTTCATTCTGTGCTAGCATGATCATAGTGTATCTCATTGTCTAAGATCTGCAATTCAGAAATATTCACTTCTGACTCTGTGAAGGCAAATGCTTTTTATCTGATGTTTTAAAGAGATGGTGGAATCTATTATAACTATAGGAGAAATCACTTGGCTATGACTGATTTCTTCTTGTTTTATTTTATTTTTTCATTGTTTCTCTGATTGGAGAAACTTCTTTTTACTGAGTATAGTCTTTTGAAGATTTTGATTTATCAAAATGAGCTTTACATGTAAAAAAAAAAAATCCAGTTTTCTAAGAATTGTCCATGATGCTATTCTCACTTTCAACTTTATTTAGGTTATTTATAGTTAGTTTGACCATATATTACTATTGGTAAATGATGCATGGATCAGGTCTGTCTGTGATTGTCTTTCTTATTGTCCTATTTCATTTTGTCTTGCATATAATACAACAACAAAGACTATTCTTATTCATAAAATAAAAGGACCACATATCTACTATAAGCTCTGATGCTAGCAAAATATCATTATTCATGCACCCCTGAGCAATATAGAGTTGTCTGAAGCCTCCTTAAACCACAAGTACAACACATTCTACTGGTGGAATCTGAAAGGTAAGCACACATTGTGGAAAAATTGGACCCGCTGTGCCATCTCATGATTTCAACCATTATATGTATATTACTTTTGTTAACTCAACTTCACTGCAAACTATAAGTCAATCTATTTAGAGAAAAATAAGAGATAAGTAAATGCTATTACACTGGGGATATCCTTACACAATATCTCCTAGCCTACAAAATAACAAAATATGCCTTTGAAACCATAATTTTCATTTACAATTTTACTTACTCTTTCATTTGTTCATTTGATATACACTTTCATTTCTTAAATAACTTTTCCTTACTCACCTTTATTTTATTTTATTTTATTTTTATAAATTACTAAAGCTCAAATTACTAAGACCAAAAACTTTGAAATTGATAGAAAAATCACTTTAAGATTGGGGCATAGAAAAATAATTCTTTTTTCAGATTTTATTTTTCATATTCACTGTATTTTATTCCCATTAGACACTCATCTTCTTCCAACGCAATCGATGATCTCCCTGAATTTATTTCGAATTCATTTTCTCTTTTTAAAAATTATTATTGTTTTACACACACACACACACGCACACACCAACTACCACCACCACAGTGAACTTTTTTTTCAGATGTGGTATAAAGGAAACTGAAGGAAGTTTGCAGCCGGACTAATATCTAGTGGTTTGTTTCATGTATTAATTTATATTAAGGAGGTAAACAGATGAGTTAGTAGCAAGTTTCAGAAGAAGAAACCACACGTGAATTTTCTCATTTAGAAACAAAACAGATAAACAGTAAAACTATACAAATAGTGCTATGTAGACTGAGAAATAGAGTGAAAAGTTAGATATTTCTTATTCTTAATATTTTATATACGTTTTTTGAATAAATATTTGTTTTCTAAATTGTGAAAAATGTGTCTTCAAAGGTTTAGAATAAAAAGTTGATTAACCAAGGAGCTAAAGGGGTCTGCAACCCTATAGGTGTAACAACAATATGAGCTAACCTGTACTCCCCCGGAACTCATGTCTCTAGCTGCATATGTATCAGAAGATGGCCTAGTCATCCATCATTTCAAAGAGAGGCCCATTGGTCTTGCAAACTTTATATGCCTCAGTACAGGGGAACGCAAGGGCCAAGAAGTGGGAGTAGGTGGGTAGGGGTGTGGGGGGCGGAGTGTATGGGGGACTTTTGGGATAGCATTGGAAATGTAAATGCAGAAAATACCTAATATATTTTTTAAAAGTTGATTAAATTGATGTGAATTATATTAAATGAAGTATCTGCTTCAAATGAAACCCATAACCACATCACGGAGAAAAGGAAACCAGTAAAAATAACTTTTTAGCAAGATTCTTAACCTATATACTGTCTAAGAGTTGTGTGTGGGGTATATAAGAAATCCTTTTTGGCATATGTATGATTCTTATAGGGGTCATGTGACCACAGAAATTTGGAAGTTTTGCTATGTATACTTTATGGTTGTGAAAATAAGAACACATTTGACATTTCTTGGTCCTAGGCATTTCTTGTTTCTAGACATTTCTGGAAAGGAGAGTAGTAAAATGAAATAAAGATACAAAGCAAGCCAGTGATGACTCACATTTGTACTTTTCTCATTGCTGCAGCAGAGTACCTGATAGCAATAACTAAAGGGTGGGAGGATTCAGTTTGCCTCCTGGTTTCAGGAAACACTAGTTCAACATGGCAAGAAAGGCCTTAAATTTGGAGAGGTTTTGCTGTTTCAAGAGGAGTGTGAAGTGCCCTCATTTACATACTTGTTGAGAAGATGACAGAGAACACTAGAAAAGGAAAAAGGCTGTAAGCCTCTAAGACTTTCCCAACATTTATCTGTCCACTGAGAGGCCTTCATTCTTGTTTCCAAAGCTTCCCAAAACAGGTTGACCATCTGTGGATATATATATATATATATATATATATATATATATATATATATATATGAGCTCATGAGTGATATACAAGCAAATGCTAAGTGATAAAGGATATTGCAGGATCTCTATGTGCTTATGATATGAATAATACAAAACACGTCAAATTGATGCGTGAATAGCAATAGTCAAAGTTCAAGTGAAAATCTTGACTTAAACGTTTCATGACTACATTTTTAGGTACAGATATAATTTTACTTCTTTTATGTTCTCACTCTCTTACCTTTTAATAGTTAACTTGTTCATCTCACTTTCTTTTTCTTTTCACCTCCATCTGGTAATAATTTTTGAGAACTGTATTTTCACCAAAGCATCTTCTTGCAGAGGGTATATATGGAACAAAAATAAGTTAAAATAATAATATTTCATCACCCACTAAAATAGTTTAGACAGGCTGACATGGGTTACATGTGAAGATGATTCTTCTATAGCATGTGGAATAGGGATGTGGGCATAAATACAATTCTGAAAAAATGAGCAAAAAATCAAAATTAGAGAATTATGCTTTAGTAATTCATTGTGTCCTTTCAATTCTCAATGTTGTCTAGGAGTCAAAGACTAATTTTGACATCCAGGGAGTAGACCATGGCAGTCAGCATGGTGTAGTATCAACAATTTGGAGCAATGCTGAGAGCAGATGACAGGGATCAGCACTAAGAGGGGCTCAAGGGTCCAGATAGTGACCAACTGTAGCTACTGCCTATGGCAGCCAATAATTATAGAAATTACACAGTTGACTTTTTCTGAACAAAGCTTGATTCACTGGGGCTGGCACTGCCTGTGGCCAGCAGAAAACTGAACTCTTAACTCTTAGGGGCTGGCAAGAAGGAAAAGGAAAAAAAGGAAATTAAAACATGCATACACACACACATACACACACACACTCACTCACTCACAAACACATATACAATGAATGGATGAAGCAAAAGGCAGACTCTAATAACTTCATTCCTACAAACACAAGCATACATACATACATGCACATAAATACATATATAAATACATACATATATACATACAAACATACATACATATAGACAGACATTTACGTGTTCAAAATTGAAGAGATGTCAAACAGGGCTCAAGCATTACACACACACACACACACACACACACACACACACACACACACACACACACACACCTGGTGTGTGGATGTAAACAAGTTCCTACACAGTCCCATACAAACTTTACAGAAATACATTCATAAAGAATCAATGGATGAAACAAAGTTATAACAAATTTATTTTTTCTCCCATAGCTTATCTATCACAGCAATATCTTTTTTTAAAATTTTTATTATATGTAAGTACACTGTAGCTATCTTCAGACACTCCAGAAGAGGGAGTCAGATCTCATTACGGATGGTTGTGAGCCACCATGTGGTCGCTGGGATTTGAACTTCAGACCTTCGGAAAAGCAGTCGGGTGTCTTACCCATTGAGCCATCTCACCGGCCCCACAGCAATATCTTTTAAGCATTATAATTTCCAGTGTGATTGCATTCTAGATTTTTTTTTAGTGAATAACTCTAAAAATATGTTCTGCAATACTGTTAAAAGAAATAATATTATAAAGTACAGATAAAGTAAACAAATTATTCCAAAGAACCCACATACGTTCATTCATAAATAAGCATGTTGTTAAAAAAATATGTGCAAGTGAAGTAGATTTCTCAGCCAGTTTCTCTTACTGGGAGAGTGCAATTTGTGGTTAAAAAGAAAAGATTAAATATTTTATTATTTATCTTCGAAAGTAATCATATACCAAACTTTAAATAACCACAGATTTAAACTTTTATATAAAAATCAGTCATAGCTAGTTTAAACCTTCAGGATTCATATCTACTCATTCAGCAATTTTTATTAGATCATATTAGGAAGATGAGAGCAAAAAATGGGCATCAGCAATTAATCATCACCAGTCCAGCCTCAGTAAGTGTTGCATCAGCTAGTAATAGCATTTTTGTTTGTTTGTTTCCTGATCTTAAAAATTAGCTAGCTTAAATATTAAAAGTGAGAACTCAGATGTCCCTCAACAGACAAATGGATACAGAAAATGTGGTACATTTGCACAATGGAGTACTACTCAGCTATTAAAAAGAATGAATTTATGAAATTCCTAGGCAAATGGATGGACCTGGAGGGCATCATCCTGAGTGAGGTAACCCAATCACAAAAGAACTCACATGATATGTACTCACTGATAAGTGGATATTAGCCCAGAAAATTAGAATACCCAAGATATAAGATACAATTTGCAAAACACATGAAACACAAGAAGAATGAAGACCAAAGTGTGGACACTTTGCCCCTTCTTAAAATTGGGAACAAAACACCCATGGAAGGAGTTACAGAGACAAAGTTTGGAGCTGAGACGAAACAAGAGAATGCCATTCCCGGGGATCCATCCCATAATCAACCTCCAAACGCTGACACCTTTGCATACACTAGCAAGATTTTGCTGAAAGGGCCAAGATATAGCTGTCTCTTGTGAGACTATGCCGGGGCCTAGCAAACACAGAAGTGGATGCTCACAGTCAGCTATTGGATGGACCACAGGGCCCCCAATGGAGGAGCTAGAGAAAGTACCCAAGGAGCGAAAGGGTTCTGCAACCCTATAGGTGCAACAACAATATGAACTAACCAGTACCCCCAGAGCTCATGTCTCTAGCTGCATATGTATCAGAAGATGTCCTAGTCGGCCATCATTGGAAAGAGACGCCCATTGGTCTTGCAAACTTCATATGCCTCAGTACAGGGGAACGCCAGGGCCAAAAAGGGGGAGTGGGTGGGTAGGGGGATGGGGGGAGTGTATGGGGGACTTTTGGGATAGCATTGGAAATGTAAATGAAGAAAATACCTAATAAAAAAATAAAAAAAAAAAGAGTGTGCCATTCTGAACTTCAAAATGCTGCCCAAGGTTTGCTATATCAGAACCAGTATCTAAAACATCTTATAGTAGCTTCACTAATAAGTTTATTTTTCCAAATTTTTCTAACTGTGGTGGTCATTACTGCCAATCTATGTCTCTAAGTTCATTAATAGTGTGGTATTTGATTCATTAATCTGTTCCAGCAGCAACATTCAGAAAAGATCAAACAATATTATTGTAAGTGCCAGAGATACTGCCCAGTGACAGGCTAGAAGTCCCCTTAGAGTTTTCATATAATTCTTAGATTAAGAGGGATGTGAAGGCAACAAGCAGAACAGAGCTCAATAAGAGAATGAAATCCTCAGTATATGTAGTCCCCGTCCCCGGGGTCATGCTTGTTTGCGGCACACCCATTATGATTGTGCTAACCTATGTGCCTAATTCCAGGAATTTTCAAGTCATTTGTTGTTCCTCCTGCATGGCCCTTGGCACATTCTAGATTTAGAAATTAAAATATCCCAGGGTAAAACATGATTATAAATATGAACTACATAATTCATGAAGTAAACTAAAATTTTACATATTCAAACTAAGGAATATTGAATGGCTGAGAAACATCTAAAGAAATGTTCAACAACCTTAGTCAGCAAGGAAGTACAAATCGAAACAACCCTGAGATTCTACCTCATAGCATGGCTAGTCAGAATGGCTGACATCAAAAACTCAGGTGATAAGATACTGGCAAGGTTATGGTGAAAGAGGAACACTCCTCCATTGCTGGTGGGAATTCAAGCTACTACAACCACTCTGGAAATCAGTTTGGCAGTTCCTCAGAAAGTTGGACATAGTACTACCTGAGGACCCAGCTATACCACTCCTGAGCATATACCCAGAATAATCTCCAATATGTAATAAGGACATATGCTCTACTATATTCATAGCAGCCTTATTTGTAACAGCCAGAAGCTGGAAAGAACCAAGAAGTCCCTCAAGAGGAATGGATACAGAAAATATGGTACATTTACACAATGGAGAACTACACAGCTATTAAAAACACTGAATTTATGAAATTCTTGGGCAAATGGGTGGATCTGGAGAATATCATCCTGAGTGAGGTAACCCAATCACAAAAGAGCACACATGGTATTCACTCATTGATAAGTGGATATTAGCCCAGAAGCTCGAAATACCCAAGATACAATCCACACACCCCATGAAACTCAAGAAAATGGAAGACCAATGTGTGGATACTTCAGTCCTTCTTAGAAGGGAGAACTAAATACCAATGGACAGAGATACAGAGACAAAGTGTGGAGCAAAGACTGAAGGAATGACCATGCACAGTCTGCCCAACTTGGAGGTCCATCCTACATACAATCACCAATCCCAGACACTATTGTGGGTGCGCCAGTGCCAACAAGTGCTTCTTGACTGGAGCCTGATCTAGCAATCTCCTGAGAAGCTCTGCTGCCTGACAAATAGAGAAGTGGATGCTCACAGGGTCCCCAGTGAAGGAGCTAGAGAAAGGACCGAAGGAGCTGAAGATTTTTCGGGCCTATAGAAGAAACAACAATATGAACTAACCAGTGGCCCCAGAGCTCCTAGGGACTAAAACACCAACCAAAGAAAACACATGGTGGGACTCATGGCTCCACCTGCATATATCGCAGAGGATGGCCTAGTTGGTCATCAATGTGAGGAGAGGAATTTGGTCCTGTGTAGGGAAAAGTCCTCTGCTCTATGCCCCAGTGTAGGGGAATGCCAGGTCCAGGAAGTTGGAGTGGGTTGGTTGGTGAGCAGGGTGAGGATGGATGGGATGGAGGAATTTTCAGAGGGGAAATCAGGAAAGGAGATAACATTTGAAATGTAAACAAAGAAAATATCTAATGAAAATATTTTAATATTTTTTACATATTTGTACTTAAAAGTGACTTATAAAAGTCAATACCATAGTTCAAATCATTGAAACTTTATTAGTAATAGATCAAAAATCATATGTAACACTAATCATCCACTAGATTCTTTTTCTTACATTAAGTACTCTCCTTGGCCTAAAATTTTTTCATGTGTCATTTATTAATAAAATTGCATGAAAATAAAATAATATTAGGAGATTAATTACAGCAGCACATGAAATAAAAATGAGCATAAAAAAGACCCTTAATTATCTGTTTTTTTATTGATATCATAAATAATACAAATAAAAGAAATCAAGACTTTTTAATGTGAATATTTTACTGAAACTTGTAGTTTACAAAGGATATCTTACCAATTCTCTTTCTATGGCTTTTTTAATCTGTCCAATTTTTTACTTCCTTGACAGTTTACAGTTCTACTCATAACAAATTAGTAAAAAAAAATCTAACCTCCGCAGAAATCAAACACTAAAGATAATAGTGAAAAAAACCGAATTTAGTAAATATAACTATTGGAAAGCTTTATCCTCAGAAGTATTGACAAGATTAACAGAGTAAAGATTAACACAGAAAGAGCAAAAGAACGATTGGTGCAGACTGTCATCTGGTTGACTATTATCTCAGTTTCATCACAGAGTCTCAACAGGGTCCAGATAATTATAGTCGACTATGCCTAGAGAAGGAAATCCTGTTTAATCTAATGGAAAGTGTTGTCAATATGAGCAATATTTATTTGCTTTTGGAGGTGTTTATATTTCAGATGTATCATTTGGAAGAAGGGGTATTAGTTTCCAGCTAAGTATTACTGCTTCACATGTCATTAGCCTCATTAGTGAGTCACCTACCTACACTCCTCCACTCTTTAGTAAGGTTTAGAGAAATTAATGAAGACTTCTGAGTGTTCTTTGTTGTACAGAATATAAGGCATTGAAAATGACCATTGAGAAATTGAAAATATCTCAGTTGTTTAACTTTTTCTCATTTATTAAACTATTAGATACTTTATTTTTTAAATTTATTTTTAATTAGATATTTTCTTTATATTTCAAAGGCTATCCCAAAAGTCCCCCAGACCCTCCACACCCACTCCCCTATCCACCCACTTCCACTTCTTGGCCCTGGATTTCCCCCGAACTGAAACATATAAAGTTTGCAAGACCAAGTGGCCTCTCTTCCCAGTGATGGCCGACTAGGCCATCTTCTGCTACATATGCAGCAAGAGACACAAACTCCGGGGGGTACTGGTTAGTTCATATTGTTGTTCCACCTATAGGGTTGCAGACCCTTTTAGCTTACACAGACTTAAAGGGAGGTCATTATTGGTTTGATGTACTCACATGCTTGTCCTCAGAGTTGAGCACCAAGTGGTCTTCAGGTTTCAGACAAAGAGAAAGAAATTATGGGAGAGATGTCAAGCTTTTATCTTACCTTTAGCTTTCCATTGAGCATTTGCAAAGTGGTTTCAGGTAAATAGCATCTAAATATACACTATAGTTTTCTTAATATTTCCTAATAAAAACTGTGAAAAAAAGTTCACATGAATGTTCAGTTAATTTAGTCCAACTTCTGTTGTACAAATTCATAGTCACCTTATACAAAAGCAAGGTTTGGCTAAAGGATTAAACAAACTCCTTACATGTTGTCTCTAGCTTTTATGTTTTTTATTTTTCTGGATTTTTATTTGTTCGTGGACATTGATGCATAGTAATTATATATTATACAGGGTATTGTGATCTTTTGATGCGTATATAATTATCATGGTGAGGTGATTTTTAGGTATATCTTCTAAACTACCATGCCATGCCTCTTTCATTCAAACATTTGAAATCCTTTCTTATATATAGCTGAAATAAACTTACTATTTGTAAAAGAATAATTGATTACTACATAGCTCCCTAAAATCATGAAAACTTCTATACTAATTATAGTTAAATACTTAAAATAAAATATCATTGAATTAAATCACATATTATTCTTGCTATTCAGACTTTACTTCTAGACCCAGCTGACAGGGTCTGAAAAGTACTGAGTATGTCCAATGCTATTACAATAATGAAGTTCATACTTACTGGGTTCTCTGATATCCAGTGGTTATAGACTTTGTGTGGAATGGTCTTTGTAGTGATACACATGGCAGTCCTAATGAGTGATCTTTTCATCATCCCTCTCATCACCATTTACCTGAATCTTCAAACACCCATGTACTTGATCCTGAAGAGTTCTCCTTGTTGGATGTGGTCTTTTTCAGTTCCAACCCCAAATTTCTTTGTCAATAGCATAATTCACAACACTTCCATTTCTATTATCGGTTTTGCTCTTCAGGTATTTTAATGACTGCTTTCATAGCAGGGGACATCTTTTGCCTGAGTCCCATACCCTTTGATTTTCATGTTGTCATTTATTTTTCCCTGAACTATGAGGCCATCAAGGGTAATGATAACAGTGTGCTGATGGTGAAAGCTTCTTGGGCTACTGAAGTACTATATGTACCCATATAACCAGCTGGCACATGGCTTTCTATGACTCCAATGTGATCCCACAATTTTTCTGTGTTGTCCCCTCATTATTAAGGATTTCCTGCTCCAAAACATGCATGGTCATTTATATTAGCCTTGGAATTGGTGTTTGGCTACCATGTTTTGTTTCATCTGTGTTTTAAAGTCTTAGTTTTAAATTTTCTGCATGTTGTACTTCTGTGGATTATATCCTAGGCATTCTGTACTTTTTGGCAAATATCCACTTATCAGTGAGTACAGTCCATGCATGTTTTTTGGGTCTGAGTTACCTCACTCAGGATGATATTTTCTAGTTTCCATCCATTTACCTGCAAAATTCATGATGTCCTTGCTTTTAACAGATGAATAGTGTTGATTTATGTAAATGAAGCACCCACCAATCATTCGACCCAATATTTGTCTTGTCTACAATATATGCAGGAATAGAGTAGAGCCTGAGCCAACTAATGACTGCCCCAACTTGAGACCCATCCCATGTGAGAGAGCCAACCCCTCATACTGTTAATGATACTCTGCTATGTTTTTAGACCAGAATATAGTACAACTGGCTCCTGAGAAGTGCATCCAGCAGTCCATGGAAGCAGATGCAAACACCCACAGCAAAACATCAGGGAAAGTCTTGTGGAAGAATGGGGGATAGAAGCAAGTAACTGGAAGGGGTCAACAACAGCACAAAAGACACACATTGTCAACTAACCTGAGATGATATGATGGAAGCTAAAAGAGCCTGGACCACCAACCAGAGAGGATGCAGTAGCTAGAACTGGACCCAATACACATCTATAGTATGTGTGCAGCTTGGTGTTCATGTGGTTCCCCTAAAAAGTTGAATGGGGGCTGTGTCATTTTCTGTTCTCTGCTATTGGACCCCCTTCCCCCTACCTGGACTGTCTGCTGGAGCCTCAGTGAAAGAGAAGGTGCCTAGCCCTGCTAAGACTAGATACTCCACGGTAAGTGGTAATCAAGGATACTCCCCTTTTCTGAGAAGTGGGGGGAGGGAAATGTAAAGATGGACTTTGGAAAAGTAGAAAAAAGGAGGGTGTGTTGGTATAATGTGAATAAAATATTAAAATAAAAAATAGTTGTGATGATGATTTTTGGATACTACCTTTAAAAATTTAGAACCACCTAAGATGATGCTCTGAGAATATTTTCTTGGATGTTTGATTGAGGTGGAAAAAAATCATATAACCTGTTTTCAAGGGTCCTAATTGTTGGTAGTTTAAATGAGCATGGCAGGATAGGTTCATATATTTCAAATTTTAGTCATCAATCCTGATAATGCATTCTGTTGTCTAAATATGGATTATACTTGTAAGAACATGGAAGACAGTGTTGTGATTGCTATTCCTAGTAGTTAAATATGACTACATCTAGATTGAACTACAATCCAGAAATGAAGAGCACACCTGTGATCCAGATCTTGGGGCTGAAGACATAGTCTTCTTATCCAGATCTTGACATGGGATGGCACACACTGTTGATCCAGATTTTGAGGTATAGTGGCCATGAAAACCTTAGGCATAAGCAAGGTATTACAGATCTTTAAGTCCAGGAGACTGAGGCAAACATATCTCCAAGTTCAAGGCCAGCATGGGGCAGATTAAGTTCCAAATACAGGTGTCATGGTACACATCTATTATCTGAGATGTATCTTATGTTGGGGGCTTATATAAGGATGATGGAAGAAAGAAGACTCACTGTTCTTTGACTGCTTACACTTACTTGCCCACCTCATCTGTTGGAACCAACATATGCAGGATTCCAGTTTCTATAGCTGGACTACAGACTGTAAGTCATTACAATAAATTCCCCTAATATATAGAGACATTCTATAAGTTCTGTGAGTTTAAAGAACCCTGACTAATAGAAGTCATATAATGTATCAATGAAAATTATAATGGTCTAGCCTCAGAGGATTCAGAGGAGAAGAATATCAATAAGTGGCCTGGAAATTATTCTTCTGATATTTTGGCAAAAATATGGCTGCTTTCTGCTTGTACCCTAAAAAATCAGCTGGTGGCTAAATTGAAGAATTGTATATTAATGTTGTTCTTTTGGTGTGTCAAAATCACAGAGCTAATACAGAGATGGTGCAAGTTAAAATATTTTATTTTAATGACTGGGCCAATCTTACAGTCTCCTATGAAGAACAATTAAAGTTGCGAAGACTAAAGCAACGAAGTCATTTTATAGTACTGGAGGACTTATGATGTATAAATCACAATATTCTAGAGGAAGAAAAAGTAACATAAACCAATTAAAACAAACAAAGAAAAAATAACAACAGCAACAAACAAGTTAACATTCCACTTGTAGCTTGTTTAGAGAAAAACCAACATTAAGGTCAATATAAAATAAATTCTAACATTATACTTAACTAGGAAAATGAAGAAAAATTGTCAAATATCTCTTAACAAGGTAAATTCTGGAACAACATAATATTGACTGTCCCATGTGTTTTATTTTTGGCCACATCTATGCAGATATATAATAAAAGTGTAGCAAGTTGAATGAGAACACACACACACACACACACACACACACACACACACACACACACACACTGTAAAATTTGAGGTGAAAATGAATACCAGGACATGTAACAGAGCTAAGTCCATTGCTTAAGGACATGAAACTTTGAAAGAGTTCCTCCCATCTTATATGTAATAAAGTCAGTTTTTTACCTCAGGGCACCCAATTAGGTTTCCAACTTGTTAACATTCATTCAAGAAAAGCAGTGAGGAGACCATATAAAACAGAAAGGTTATGTATATATATTTGAACAAAGGGACCATGTTCCAACACCAACAAGCAGAAGAAAGTCAAACATTGGCCACATGGTTCTAACTTTAGAATACAAAAATCTAAATCTGTGGCTAAGGACAGACCCTAAGGCCAGACATATGTCAGCAGTCTCCTTGTTTAGAGGCTCAGAGAGATCATAGCATAGCTCTGATGATCAAACCTGGATTGTGTTGGAGACCCAAAGATATGGGATATGCCAGTCTTGTGGGATAACTGTCAAGAAGTCTGGCAAACTGCATCTGGAATCAGCCAAAGACAGAGGTATGTTTCAGCAAATAAAGCTGTAAACAAAGTAGTTTCAAGCTGAAGATCCCTTTGCAGAAACTGAAGTTTACCTACTGGATTTTTGGCATAGTTTTGATTCAGTATTTCTTTACTATTCTTCCCTTTCTCCACTTTTAAACAGTAAAATTTACTCTGTGCAATTGCTTGTTGGAAGCATTAGATTTTTATTTTGATTTTGACTTTATGGGGAGTTAAATTTAAAAGAATGCCATAAGTGTCAAGAGAAAATGAACTTTGGATTTTTGAACATTATTTATATTGTTTCAGACTATGGGGACTTTTTTCCACTAGAATAAATGAGTTTTTGCTTTATAACATCACTAAAAGTGTAGGTGGGCCAGGGAGTGTAATGTAGTGGTTTGAATGAGACTAGTCCCCATAGGAACATATATTTGAATGCTTAGACATTAGGAAGTAGCACTGTCAGAAAGAGATTAGGAGGTCTTTTTGTTTTATTTATTTATTTATTTATTTATTTATTTATTTATTTATTTATTTATTTATTTACACTCCAGATCTTATTCCCACCCCAAAGCACCCTCCAACTGTTCCACATCCCATACCTCCTCCCCAACCTCTGTCTCCAATGAGGTTGTTCCCACCACCTACCACCCACCCAACCAGACCTTTAAACTCCCTGGGGCCTCCCATCTCTTGAAGGTTAGGTGTCTCTTCCATGACTGAACCTAGACCCAGAAGTCCATTGCTATATATGTGTTCAGGCCTCATATCAGCTGGCGTATGCTGCCTGGTTGTTTGTGCAGTGTTTGAGAGATCTCAGGGGTCCATGTTAATTGAGACTGATGGTCCTCCTGCAGGGTAACCCTCCTCCTCAGTTTCTTTCAGTCTTTTCCTAATTCAACCACAGGGGTCTACAGATTCTGTCCATTGGTTGGGTGCAAATATCTGCATCTGACTCTGTCAGCTTCTTGTTGGGTCTTCTTCATAATAGGTCAAATTTTGTGAGTGTTCCATAGCCTCACAAATAGTGGCAGACCTTGGGAACACCCCTTGAGCTTGATCCTACTTTGGGACTGTCACTGGACCTTCTTTCCTCATGCTACTCTCTATTTCCATCCCTGTAGTTCTTTCAGACAGAAGCAATTATGTGTCAGAGTTTTGACTGTGGTATGGTGTAACCTCCCCAGCCTGAAACCTGTTTGCTCAGGATTCAGTGTTAGAGAGCATGAAGCGGAGCTTGCCACCCTATTGTTCTGCCACTCCCACTGCTGCTGTCTGCAGCCTAGCTGTTCCAAAACACATGGTCACCTGCAACTTTACTCTAGGATGATTTGGCAGGAATCGGGCCCCTTCCCCGGCTTCATAACAGAGTGTCAGAAATAGTAAAATTGAACCTTGATCAGATCCTTGTCTTGGTTTCATCTTTCTCACGTCGCCTAGCCCACTCTTCTCTTTCAGATTCCAGGATGCCTTCCAGGTAAGAACCCAGACATGTGAGCTGCTGGCTGGCCACAACAGATCTGGTGCCCACGCGGGACTGTGAAACGGCAGAGGACATTTGAAAGAAGCACTGCTGATTGGAGCTCCATGAAAGAAGAAAATAATTAAAGGAAATTCATACCATAGAAGGTCAGTATGGGCTAAGTAGAAACAGCGTTAAACCTGAGCGCTAATTCACTTATGTTCAGCAGTGAGGGTTATCAGGGACTAGGGACTTGAACAGGCGGTTAGCCTTACCTCCCAGAAGCTACAATTTTAGGCGTGAGAAAAGAAAGGGTTTATTAAAAGGAAATTAATAATCAGGCGGATGGCCACAGTTAAAAACTGCATCATGCGGAGGGAAAATGTCCCAAAAAGCAGAGAGAAATTTCAGGAGTGCCCTGCCTTGTTCTCTCTGGGCTTTACAGCAGAAGTGCTCTGCCCATTTTGTGTCTTGTCTAATGTCTGGTGCACCAATCTGTTCTTGTGTTCAATTCATGTATGTTCATGTCCAGTCTGTATGAATGGATGTTCTATGTTTTATGTTGGATAATAAAAATGGCTAAAAAAATCTTTATCTGCAAAGCCGAGAGTGGCCACATGCTTCAACCAGGAAACAGACACACAGCAGGAGGGCCTCTGCTGGAAAAACTGTTCCTTATAGGAAAAAAAGAGAGTCTACAGCCTCTTAGTTTCAGGGTAAAAAAGCTGATGAATGTTTTTTTCCTGGAGGGTTCTCTGCAATCGTGATTAATGTGTTTGGCAAATGATAAAGTGCTTTTTATTCTATGATTATAGTTAGAAAAATTAAGTTTCTCTGATTGGTCTAAATATAACTGCTTCTTTTTTTTTGTTGTTTTTTTTAATTATTGGTAATGTGCTCTACGTGTTTTCACAATCAGCTCATAAGTTGTTGGTTAAGATTAATAATTGCTACATTGGTACCAGATGGTTAGCCTTAACATTGATAACTCAAGTTTTGAGTCCTTCCAACACGTGGCATAAGGCAGGCCAAGAGGTTCGTTCTCTAAGAATATTTCTAGTTGAGATAATAATTAATGTGATTCTTATCCTAGAAAGTAAAATTAAAGATAACCCGGGAGCTCTTGTCTTTGCATATGTATCAAAAGATGGCCTAGTCAGCCATCACTGCAAAGAGAGGCCCATTGGACTTGCAAACTTTATATGCCCCAGTACAGGGGAACGCCAGGGCCAAAAAGGGGGAGTGGGTGGGTAGGGGATTAGGGGGGTGGGTATGGGGGACCTTTGGGATAGCATTGAAAATGTAAATGAGGAAAATACCTAATTAAAAAAAATATCATTTAATAAAAAAAAAGATTTAAAGCAATATCTCTTTAATGAAACATTAAAGCTTACATGTATTAATTGGCAGCCAAACTTCGTAATATTATAGTAATGCTTCTAATATTAATTCTATAAGTGATAAATTGTTTCAAAATTGAGTTTTACTTTCCCAAAGTTAATGTTGCAAAAGAAACTTAATAATTCTTTACAGATCTAGCCAGATGCTGTTTTAGCGAAGTTCAAATACATAGTTTATAAAGAGTCAATCAGACCTTAAAATTTATCAAGGCATTACAATCTGGTTTGCCTACCTTTTAAATACTTATTATAGATCCAAAGGTTTGTTTCTTTTTCTCTCTCCTTTGCATCTTAACGATTGTAAAGGTTTTGCTTCTAGTGAGTTTGTAATAACTAGAATATTTTGCTTCTAATATGGATAAATATTGATCTACATTATGTAAAATTTTTTTATCATTTCTGCTTCTATACAAGAAGCCAAGAGTTTTAATCTTTCAATGTATATTGTTTCCTAAGTGAAAAATGTTTTATTAGCTAGTGCTTCTCAAGGGAAGTTTACTTTAAATCCTTGCTCTCACCCAAAATATTCAGAGTAACCTTTTTATTACTTAGGGTTTTAGTTTACTACAAAAGGTTTTACAGAAAATAAAGAAAGCTTTTACAATTGTTATTAATTATAATCGTTGGTAATTAAATATTAGCTGTGCCCAAAACAATTCTTTGGCAAGAGTAAACATTATTGTAAAGTCATTTTT
The DNA here is from genome assembly GCF_000001635.26 of Mus musculus. Classification (NCBI taxonomy): domain Eukaryota; kingdom Metazoa; phylum Chordata; class Mammalia; order Rodentia; family Muridae; genus Mus; species Mus musculus. The sequence goes on along the minus strand of NC_000073.6, from coordinate 86,346,623 downwards.
CTCATCCTCCCAGCCGAACGTTGGCCTGTGTGGACCTAGCTAGCTGCTGGCTGCTGTGGGGCGGGGCCTTAAGACACACAGTTTCCCAGAGCTATAGTGGTGCAAAACGCCTCCATAAGGCAGACAGTCTTACGACACTCTCAGGAGAGGGCCGCGTTCACCTTTGCCACATGAGCCTCCACGTGTCCCGACCAGAGTAGCCATATTGTTCTCACTAAGACCTGGAGTAAGTTTTCTGGCCTACAATAAATTGGGCTGCCTTCAGCCTCTTCTGCCTGAGAGAAAGGCCAAGGGCAGACAGCCAAGGTCAAAGTGGGTTTCACCTCAAAACAAAGTTTCAACTGTGGTACTAATAATGAATTGTAGAGTATATTTGTATATTTTTTAAAAAACCTATAACAAAAATTGTCTTAAAAGCCTGACTAGTGTATGTTCCTTGCTCAACACAGCAATTTATTTAGTTATTACCAAATATTAATAATTTACCTACTACATACCATCGTTTTAAATAGATTAACAATCAATATCCCAAGGATGAGTTAAAAATTGTTTTTATGCATGTTTTATATCTTCTATAAATTCATGCATGCATACATCTCAATTATTGTGTTTAATAACAACCCCTATATGAGATGTAAGTACATGTAAATTAGATCACATGCTTATTCTCTGAAGTTTCCCCCTGTTTCAGCACAAATAATCTAGTTGTGTGCTATAGATGGTGTTTTAAAATGCTGAACAATCAAACCTTAATTTGTATATTAATAGTCAATGTTATATCTCAAAGCTCACAATTGTTTAAGATTGTTCGTCCCTCAGATACTATTAATTCTCAAATTTGCAATTGCTTATGCGTATACAACTCATAGAAAAAATGCTGTCCTCTTAAGAAGACAGTCTTTAGACATTTATTAAATTGTTCTAATTGCCTGGACATTTTAAAATAATGCCAGGCTAGATTTATATTTCAGAAGTCTATAGGTCATACATATATGATATATTGGATATATAACCTCGTTCTTTGTATATTCATAACAATTATGGCATAAGATATTATTTTAGTATTTTTGAAAATTATGCACGTATAATTCTTTCCTTCTATTTTCCTCAGTTACTACTTGTTTCCACATAATAGTGTTAATTCTTGAGGAATTTACTTAATAATTTGCTACAAATAAATGCTATTATTTCTAGTTAATAAATAAATAAATTATGCGCATGTGACTCTTAATAACTTCTCAAGCTTTCTAGTTACAACCGCTCCTTAAGAAAAATGATTAAAAGTGCAATTAGTCACTGCCCCTTTACAGTCAAGTATTTCAAATGTTTTGTCAGCAAGTTATTAAGTCAAAGGATTAGATATTGTAAAACTTTAAAACATTAACTTCTTAAAAGACAAGGAAGGGGGAAATTATATACCCATACATACTATTTAGTACATTCCCATGCACACTATTTAAATCATACCTTTATTTTCAAATTTTAAAATTTAGATGTCAAAGAATTTAGTAAATGCTTCATAGCATCTTAAAAGGATCTACTTATTGGCTTATAGATTGATCCTAAACAGCTACCTTATTAAGTAAGGGAAAAACAGGTTCTTTCCACAGAACGCTGCAGAAGCATGATGGTTAATTCGCGTGATGAGCTGGCAGGTAAGTTGACTCAGTGTCCTGATTGTAATGACTAAGAAACTAAATTAATTCATGTTTTAGATCCATCTTTGCTTGCCATTTTTCCAGTTTAGACTAGTTTCAAGCCTTTTAACTTTATGGCAATAGTACATCAGAGACTGTATATTCTGACTTAGTAAGATTAGTCATTTAATAGAGTCATAATGATTTTGCTCTTTTCTTCAGTGTGACCAGTCATTCTAACTCAATCTTAGACTGGTCTAATATTTAGTCCAATATTAGAGATTCCTTTTATAGATAACTAATATGCTTAATTACCTAGCAAAGTTATTTCAGAGCACAGCCCCCACTTCCAGAAAATCTCTGGCCTTTTTACTAGTTCTAAAAACCAGCTCCCCCACAAGGAGACTGAGCTTGATCTTTACTAATTTGCAACTGAATATTGTATCTGGACTTCCCCAAAAGAAGATTTGCATTTTTAATTTCTCATTGTCTGGATCTCGTTTTCAAGCAGGTCAATCAACACCTTCAGCCTGACTGCAGCGGGCATGCATCTCTGCCTCCAAGAGAGTGCAGGTGGTAGCTGCTATTTTCATTCTAAAGACATTCCAGCACGTATTGTGGCTTTCAGTCTGATTTGAGATTTATATTTGCTGTGAGGGCTAGAAAGACAAAAATTTCATATATAGAAGAGATTGGTTTTTATTCTGATTGAAAGGCCTAGTTCCTTAGCTGGTCTCTGGTTTTCCACCCTTGCTGTTATTACAAGGTTCCCTTAGTTCTTCAGGATGTGGAAATAACAGAGATGAGGAGGGTGACCTCCAGCTCCTAATATAGTCTAGAGCCACAAATTGTGGTGTTACTAGTGACATAATTCTTATCGAGGCCTTGCTAAGTCTGAAGTTGACAATTTTCCTTTAGGAGCTGCACAGTACTCAGAACTGTGCATACTGATTCGTGATCATATGAATACAGTTTGGGTACCGCTTGGGTGCTGAGATTTTCTGCAGGGGAATGTCCAGCTTGACCATTTCTGGGTTCCCTGTGGGATACACCTGATTTGGATGGAGGTTGGTTTCTAATTCCAGTTACAACCAAGAATATTTTGCTAAGGCTCTGCCTCGGCTCCCCAAAAAAGATACCAAGAGCCACAAGTGTGGGTCTTGACAGCACCCACGGGAGGAATAGGGTCAATATTCCCCCAGCCGTGGTTAAAGCCCACTCATCTAAGGATGAGGAAATCATTTGATTACCTCAGTTAAGCGTGGCCTTATTAAGCTTAATTAATAGGGGGAGAGAGGTTAGAGACCTTACTGTTTGAAGGGCAAGCCCTTCACATCCTCCCACCCTAAAAAGCCAATTGGCCTTGTACTATAGAGCCGGTCATTACCCCCTCCTCTCTGTTCCCCATCTGTCATCCAGGAATGTGGAGGAAAATCCACGTACTCTCCTTCAGTGTTATTCATAATAAAGTGTATTTCAAATTCATACAGTCAGTCTTCGCCAGGGTTCCAATGTCCTAGAAAGACTGTGTAGCTGACTTCTTGGTATTCAGATAAAAATTTCAACAAGGAAGTTACCTATTCAGTACTAATTAGCATTATAAAAGACGGAGACAACAACTCAGCGCTAGTCTGCTGGATGTTTACTAAGACAAGAAAGACAGTCTTATCCAGATACAGTTTTCCATAAGAAAAGTTAAGAAATCCTACTGAGACAGGTTTCTTCACTAGGCCCTTAAAATTCAGGCAGAACTATACGGTATAAATACATTTTATGTCTCGACCCAGCCTTTTCTTTTTTATATTAACAACAGGGAGGAGATGTAACCTCCCCAGCCTGAAACCTGTTTGCTCAGGTTTCAGTGTTAGAGAGAATCAGGGCAGAGCTTGCCGCCCTATCGTTCTGCCACTCCCACTGCCGCTGTCTGCCACCTAGCTGTTCTGTAGCAAAACACGTGGTCACCTGCAACTTTACTCCAGGATGATTTAGAGGAAATCGGGCCCCTTCCCCTGCTTCATAACCAAGTATCAGAAATAGTAAAATCGAACCTTGATCAGAGCCTTGTCTTGGTTTCATCTTTCTCACGTCGCCTAGCCCCCTCTTCTCTTTCAGATTCCAGGATGCTTTCCAGGTTAGAACCCAGACATGTGAACCACTGGCCGGCTGCAACAGTATGGCAACCCCATCAATCACTTGATGCCCTTTTTTCCTGCTGGAGGTGGGCTCTATAAGTTCCCTCCCCCTACTGTTGAGGATTTCCTCCTTTCGGGTATTGAGAGTTTCTCATCTCCCAGGTCTCTGACTCATTCTGGAGGGTCCTCCCTCCTACATCTAATGGTTGCCTGTTTCCATTCTTTCTGCAGGCTGTCAGGTCTTCAGTTCCTTTCCCTCATCTAATACCAGATCAGAACCCCCTCACCCTCCCCCCCCCACTTTCCTTCCCAGCTCCCTCCCTCCCTTCCTACTCGCGATTGTTTTCTTTTAAGTGGCATCCTTATTTGGGCCTTTGAGCTTGTTGGACTTTCTGAGTTCTGTGGACTGTATCATGGGTATTCTGTACTTACTTATTTTTTGGCTAATATCCACTTATCTGCAAGTCCTTTTCTGTCTAAATTATCTCATTCGGGATGATATTTTCTAGTTCCATCCATTTGCCTGCAAAACTCAGGATGTCCTCATTCTTAATATTGAGCAGTGTTCCATTGTGTAAGTGAACCACATTTTCTGTATCCATTCTTCTGTCCTGGGACATCTGGGTTGTTTCCAGCTTCTGGCTATCACAAACAAGTTCACTATGAACGTAGTGGAACATGTGCCCCTGTGGCACAGTAAGGCATCATTTGGGTATATTCCCAAGAGTGGTATTGCTGGGTCTTTAGATCTATTTCCAATTTTCTGAGGAAACCCCAGATTGATTTCCAGAGTTGTCGTACCAGTTTGATTACCAGTGGTTTTACAATCCCAACAGCAATGAAGGAGTGTCCCTCTTTCTCCACACCCTCATAAACCAGTGTTATCACCTGAGGTTTTGATTTCAGCCATTCTTATTGCTGTAAGTTGTAATCTCAGGGTCATTTTGATTTGCCTTTCTCTGATCACTAAGGACTTCAATAAAGTGTGTTACTAAGGATGGGCTTTGAGTTTTCAAAATTTTAACCCAGGGTTAGTGGCTCTCTCTTTCTGTAGCCTGAGGATATGGGAACTCTCAGCCACATCTTCAGAAAATGACTGCCTGAGTATCACCAATCTCCCCACTGTGCTTGTGATGAACAAACCTCTGAAATTGTAAGCAAATCCCAATGAAGTACTTTCTTTAATGACAACAGTGCCTAAAACACATACTAAATCAAAAGAAGATTAAGTATGGTGAAAGAATTAGTTCATCTCTCTCTGATTCTTAACCACAGATGCATTGTAATAATCTACCTCATGGTCCTGTCATTGTCTCTTTCCCTCTTCCTTGACATGAGCAAACCATGAGGAAAAATAGCAATTCCTTCATTAAATTGCTTTTGCAGTTATTTTTTCACAGCAATGTAAAATATAAATATAGAGCATTGATATCAAGAAGTAGGTGACTTGCTATGATAAATCCAAGTCTTTGTTTCTTAATATTTGGCAATTCATTTTCAGCTGTGGTTTAGAAACACATAAGAATGCATAGATTAGTAGGATATTTTGGTAGAATCTTCATAGGTCAGAATTCCAAGGGAAATGAAAACAGTGAAGATTTGGGTCATGAGGCTTCACAGAGCAAACAAGAGCTTTATTGGCATTGTAAACTAGTGTGAAATCATTTTTGTTGGATTCTGAAAAGGAATCTGCAAGTAGTCAATCCATATCCTGACAGGTTGAGTCAGACTGAATAAAAAGCATTAAACTAAGTTTTTGGGGGGCATAGGAAATTTAAGATTGCATGGCATCTGGCCAGTGTATGGTTACTACTCAGTTCTTTCAGTCATGCATTGGTGAGAATTTTCTTAAAATGAACAACTTAAAATTAGTGATGAATGAGTCTAAGTAAATGTGAAGATTTAAACTATGACAAGTTAGACAAAATGTATTTATTGATGCCATTAAGAGAAAACAACATATCGACATAGATGCAGATACTTGTAGCCCCAATAGTAGACATAGGACTGAAAGAGCTGAAGGGGATTGCAACCCCATAGGAGGAACAACAATATCAACCAACCAGACCACCCAGAGTACCCAGGGTCTAAACCACCAACCAAATAATACACATGAAGGGACCCAAAGCTCCAGTTGCAAATGTAGCAGAGGATGGCATTATCTGGCATCACTGGGTGGAGAGGCCCTTGGCATGTGAAGGCTTAAAGCCACTGCATAGGGGGATGCAAGAGAGTAGATGTAGGAGTGGGTGGGTAAGTGAACACTCTCATAGAAGCAAGGGTAGGGTGGAAAATGGGGTTTGTGGAGGTGAATCCAGGAAGGGAGATAACATTTGAAAGGTAAATAAATAAAATAAACAATAAAAAATTTTAAAAAGAGAAAACACCATTTCATGCATGGAAAAGTAAGAAGGTCCTTTAAATGGAGTACTACTCAGCTATTAAAAAGAATGAATTTATGACATTCCTAGGCAAATGGATGGACCTGGAGGGCATCATCCTGAGTGAGGTAACCCAATCACAAAGGAACTCACACAATATGTACTCACTGATAAGTGTATATTAGCCCAGAAACTTAGGATACCCAAGATATAAGATACAATTTGCTAAACGCATGAAACTCAAAAAGAATGAAGATCAAAGTGTGTACACTTTGCCCCTTCTTAGAATTGGGAACAAAACACCCATGGAAGGAGTTACAGAGACAAAGTTTGGAGCTGAGACGAAAGGATGGACCATCTAGAGACTGCCATATCTGGGGATCCATCCCGTAATCAGCTTCCAAACGCTGACACCATTGCATACACTAGCAAGATTTTGCTGAAAGGACCCAGATATAGCTGTCTCTTGTGAGACTATGCAGGGGACTAGCAAATACAGAAGTGGATGCTCACAGTCATCTATTGGATGGATCACAGGGCCCCCAATGGAGGAGCTAGAGAAAGTACCCAAGGAGCTAAAGGGATCTGCAACCCTATAGGTGGAACAACATTATGAACTAACCAGTACCCAGGAGCTCTGGACTCTAGCTGCATATGTATCAAAAGATGGCCTAGTCGGCCATCACTGCAAAAAGAGGCCTATTGGACTTGCAAACTTTATATGCCCCAGTACTGGGGAACGCCAGGGCCAAAAAGTGGGAGTGGGTGGGTAGGGGGGTCTGGGGGGAGGCTAGGGGGGACTTTTGGGATAGCATTGGAAATGTAAATGAGAAAAATACCTAATAAATTATTTTAAAATTTTTAAAAAAGAATAAAATAATAAATTATGGGAAGATAAAAAATGTAAAATCTTACTGATCAATTTGTTAAAATGTATAAATATTGATAGAAGAGATCCTCAACTAAGTATATTCTAGTGGTTCTCTGTTGCAAAATTCTCACTTCGGGAAGTATTTCTCTAGAGGTATCATTGAAGACATGTAGAGGCCACTGAAACTCTGGTCCAGTATCCAGGCTACAAGTGAGTTGATAGTACAACTTACCAGTGACGCAAATGTAAAACTAGTTTGTTGGAATAATGTTTATAATAATGGAAGTTCTGTAGTGAATTTAATCAAGGTTCCAGAAAGTTGTATTCTTCAGACAATGTTTGACAGGTTCATATAGATTTACTGATAGTAGATTTAAGTAGGATCAGAGAAAGTAAATAAATTCTGAGATGTAATAGAAGGACAGGATTCTGGCAATGCCAAGATCATGAGTTGTTTGTCAAGGCAAGCTACAGATATGCTGTAGAACCAGCTTATTGAGGAACCACATGAGCTATATAAGCTAGAAAACAGGGTGAGTGGGGTGACTCAAGTGTTTTGGAGTACAGGTAATGCTACCATATATCTCAGATTCCAGATATAATATAAAATTATGCAGTCTTCCTTTGTGTTGACCTTTCCTTGCTTTTATCCAATTATTACCTTTAATAATAGGAATGTTGCTCTGTATCATGAATATATGAAATATATAATTTGTGTGTGTGTGTGTGTTTTTGAGACAGGGTTTCTCTGTGTAGCCCTGGCTGTACTGGAACTCACTCTGTAGACTAGGGTGGCCTCAAACTCAGAAATTCACCTGACTCTGCCTCCCAAGTATTGGGATTAAAGGCATGTATCACCACACCCTCCTTTTGTTTTTTTATTTTTCAAAGCCAGACATGATATAGTTCTGAGAATAAATTGGGCCATTTACTTATAAATATTTATTAGTTTTAAATTATTTCTTTGTATGTGTGTCGACTTGTACATGTGAATGAGAATGACATCAGAAGAAAAAAACAGGTCATTTTAACTGGAGTTATGTGTAGTATAGATAGTGTAGTATAGGATTTGGGGTCCAAGATAGCTTTCTAAGAAAGACCAACACCGAATCTTAACCACTGAGTCATCTCTTCAAGACCCTGAAGGACAGACTTGAACAATGTTAGAATTTTTTATACTTTAGGGATAAAAGGTATAATAAACAATTTGGCATTATGAAGTGAACATGAGACCAGTGCAGCACTATGTTTTAAAAAGGTTGTATCATCTTGAATTGGGAATCAACCTGGCAGGGAGTAGAGTAGAGATGGCTAATATATATTGTCAAATTGATGAAATTTAGAATCATGTAAGAAAACCAATTTTTCTCTAAGGGTATTTCCAGAAAGACTTGATTTTTATAGGAGGATGCACCCTTGGAGTTGGTGGATATATTTTCAAAATATACATTCTATGCAGACAAGTAGAAGCTGGGAAGAGCATAATAAATGTGGAACCGTTTATTTGTTTTCTTCTGACTGTAAATGCACTGTCATGATTCTGCAACTATCCTTTCTCTGCTATGATAGAATGTACCTTCAAACCATGAGGTCAAGTCAGTCTTTCTTTTCTCATGTTGTATTTTTCCCCATATATTTTGCCACAACCTTGAGAAAAATAATTGATACAGAAAATGTAGGAGGAGTTTACGTGTGTGTGTGAGTGTTGTAACATTTGTTTAAAACTATGATTTGTCTCTAACTCTTTGTACTGTGTAACTAAAAACATAAATAATTATTTAATTCTGGGGAAATATGAGCATGTTCATGATCTATTCCAGCATATTTCTGGAAATTGAATAACATGGTCTGGAAAAATGCCAATTATTACAACATTAATTGTCTTAAGACATAGATATTTTAATAAGGCTCTCTAAAATGTTTACCTTTGGGAAATGCAAGGGAGTAGCCAGTTCACATAAAAAAGATCTATTAGACATGTTTTGATTAGTAAGCTTTCATATTAACTTACATCCCATTTTATAAAATATTAAAGCATTTTTCTAGTTGCTTATATTTGCATTTACAAGCTAAGAAATGACAAAGTTTACAGCCGAACTTTGAGTTTTCTTATACCATAAAGACACAAAAACATTACAGTTTCAGAGCTTTCAAGGAGAGCTACATGCTTTCTTTTCCTTTTAGATGATCAACTGCTAAATAGAACTCTAAAGGAAATGAAAACAATTTCCATACTGAAGTGGACCTGAAGGAAAATCTTCCTACATATATCTGAAGAATTCCTCTTTTCTAGGTACGTGAAGAATCTTAATTGTTCTAAGGTAAAAATTTCAAAATTCCTGTGGCAAAATATTAAAATACACTAGCTAATCCAATTTTAAAATTACTAAACTTATAAAATAAATTGAGAAGTTTATTAACAAGAAATTTAATTCAGCAGTAACTTATGCACATTTATTTCTCCCATTTGCTTATTTTCCTGTATATCATCAGTCATGGGTTATAATATTTTGGCATATGTGTTACATTTTAGCCTTCTACCACATATTCTTTCCTTGCATGCAGATTGCTTTTCTGTAAATATTCAAGGTTAGATCCATCTTTATGTTTTATTATAGCCACACTTTCTAAAATACTATTTCCAGATATCTTTGCTATGTAAAAATTTACTTGTACTATGAACTTTTATACAAATCCCTTAAACTCATACAGCCAAGAAACTAATTTCTATCCCACGATCTTTTATTACTCGAAAACATAGCATCTGAAGTTTTTTGTTATTTAGAAAAAATTCCACTGGCTTGTCTTTCTCTCCCCCAGTGAAGAATAGGATACCCCCATAATCTATCATTTATTCTAGTCAAGAAAATGTGAGTAAACACACACACACACACACACACACACACACACACACACACACACACACACAGAGGAAGAGGAGAGAGAGAGAAAGAGAGAGAGAATAAAAATGCATGACTGAGGGAGAAAGAGAGACATATAGAGAAGACGTATAACGAATTAGAAGAGGGTAATTGCGTGAGTATGAGAGAGAAAGAAATGAGAACTGTATTCAAGTACATTGTACCATATGTAGTTCCTTGCTTGCCATTCTACTGACTATGTTTCTATATAAGTGTAATAATTTTGGATAATACCACTTTCTTTTTCTTTCTCCTTATCTGTTAGCAGCATATGAAAAGAGTTGAGGATGCCCAATATCACTGCCTTCACTGGATTTCTCCTGACGGCGTTCTTTGACAGCCAGGAGTTACAGACTTTATGGGGAGTGTTCTTCCTTGGGATATACCTGGAAGCCCTAATGAGTAACCTCATCATCATCACTCTTATCACCCTTGACCTACAGCTCCAAACACCCATGTACTTTTTCCTGAAAAATTTGTCCCTGTTGGATGTCTTTTTTGTTTCTGTTCCAATCCCAAAGTTCGTTGTTAATAGCCTAATTCATAATAATTCTATTTCCGTTCTGGCTTGTGCCTTCCAGGTATTTTTAATGACTTCTTTTTCATCAGGAGAAGTATTTGTCCTGACTGCCATGTCCTATGACCGCTATGTTGCCATTTGTTTTCCCCTGAACTATGGTGCCATCATGAATAACCACACCTGTGTGCTGATGATGGGTGTTTCCTGGGCTACTGGAATGCTTTTTGGAGCCATATACACAGCTGGCACATTTTCCATGCCTTTCTGTGGCTCCAATGTGATACCACAATTTTTCTGTGATGTTCCCTCATTGCTAAGGATCTCCTGCTCTGAAACACTTGTGGCCATTTACTCATGTCTTGGAATTGGTGTTTGTCTGGGTATGTCTTGCTTCATCTGTGTTGTGATTTCTTATTTTTACATTTTCTCCACTGTGCTGAAGATTCCTACCACCAAAGGCCAGTCTAAAGCGTTTGCCACCTGTATTCCCCACCTAACTGTTTTCACTGTTTTCCTTGTTACTGCTTGCTTTGTCTATTTGAAGCCATTCACAAATACACTATCAATTTCAGAGAGGCTATTTTCTGTGCTATATACTGTGTTGCCTCCAGCACTAAATCCTTTGATATACAGCCTGAGGAACACTGATGTGAAAAGTGCTCTCAGGAGGTTGCAGCAAAATCTTTGCTTGAGAAGGTTACTTATTTAATACTCCAAAGCTTTAGACAATTGTATGCTTTTTGTGATACAGGGATGTTTTAAATTTTCATCTTTGGAACTATGAAAGTGATTATCTTTATTTATTTGATGGTTTATATCTTCTGTTTCTTATGTAGAAGGAAACATAGCTATTGAGATTGTTAAATCAGTCAATAGGTGGGAAAGCATATTCAGTATTGGCTTCTATGGAATTCTACCTTGTTGTGAGGTAGAAGAACACTGATTAAGCAATAGACTAAATCCAGTGCATTCTGGAGATTTACCCTTATCCATAGCATTGCATCAGAAGAGCGGTGCAGAGAATTCCCAGATAAACACAGGTGATTTTTAGTAGCTGTATCATCAATATTTGTCTCTTTCTTTAATGTCCAGAAACTTTTTTACCTCTATATCAAGGTACATGTTTCCTCTGAAGTTATCAAGAGTCTCTAGAACCCATTTTAATTATAGCAGAAACCACTAAGTCTGATTTCTCTTGATTTAATCATTAGTATCTTCTACAGGATACTATTCTTTACTGTTTGTTATACTCTGGAAACTGTTTTATCAAATGGAGCCTTATACCTAAGAAACAACTCATTTTTAAATGTATTTTGTATGATTTCATACTTACTCCCAGTAATGTTAAGTGATTCTATAGGCACTTTGACAAACTATTACTCCCAGGGAATTATTACAGAGATAAGGTCAATGACAAACCATCTCATTATTCTATCATATCTTTGTCTAGTAAATAATAAAACAAAGCATCTATCAAAAAAGATAATGACTACTATATGCTCTGAGGTCACTATATCAAATATTCCCTTAACCATAATCAGTGTAAAATTTTGTAAAGCCTCCACTAGTGACCAAAATATCACTTTCCACTGATGAGACTTTACCACTAAGTGAGCATAAAAAATAGTTTTCACTGTCCTGACTCATAATTGCAATGACTAGTTAATTCAATTTCAGTGCAATCTAGGCAATGACTCTTAACAAAAGAGAAGACAAAGAAACCTTACTACCCTGGAGATATTTCTCAATCAAAATTTTCCCCCTACACACACACACACACACACACACACACACACACACACACACAGACACCACACACAAGCATACCTGTGCATGGTTCTCCCTTGCAAGGTAACTATTTGTCCATTTCGCACATGCTTTCAGTTATTAAATTAACTTTGCTCATTCAAATCTGTGTCCTTCTATAAATTATGTCATTATTCAAAGCAAGAATGGAGAAAAGAATGTGGCCTAACATCCCTGGCTGAACTACTATACATCTTAGCAAGTTATCTAGTACTCTTGACTAAAATACATCATCTGCTATAGGGCTGGGTGCCATCCTTTTGAGAATGTGTGGTATGTTTTCTGTAAGTCAACTTCTGTCCACTGATTGTGATATGCTTCTCTGGCTAGTTGAGCTTCTTAGTTACTGGTACTTGTTATTGATTGGTACTTTTGAAATCACTTTCAAACACATCATTACAACTATAAGTCAAGTGTGAGAAAAAAAACACATTAATCTTTCCAATTTGAGGAGAAAATGGGATGGAGAAGGAGGTTCTAAAGGAATGTGGAACAAAATATGATAGTATTAGGTAACAAGGAGTGAATACAAATCCTCTTGACCATAGACTCTGTAACAAATACAGTATACATAGAAGAAAATGTGTGGCTTGTAAATGAGTCATAACGTGGCCACAAGGTGTCAAGCACAGAGATACAAAGATTTTGGCTGTCTCTCCAGATATAGCTCGATTCCATCCTCAAAGTGCATTTCAATCTTAAAGAACAAAACAAAACAAAACAAAACAAAACAAAAAACTGTCATTGTTCTACTATTACTCATATATCCTTGCCTCAAATTCCTGTTAAAGAATACAGGATTCTGAAATTCCACTAGGCCTTCAGACCCTGATCTATGGCTTAAAACAATGTCCTAAGCCATCTGCCAGGAGGTGTGATTTATTACATTAATCTCTTGAAACTTTCTATTCAACCTATTGCTTCCTTTGCATATGCATTTCATTTCCTTTTGAGCATTTGTTATGCAAATTCCTAAAGGAGGGATGACAAACACCAAAATAAATGCATTCAATCGACCTTTCCCTTTGCCCTCTACATCATATTAGGGGGGATTTAAAGTGTGTTCCAACTTTGAATTTCCCTGAAAAATGGCAAGGGCTGTAAAAATTCAGAAAAGATAAGCAGGGAATCTTACATCTATTAGAAACTAACCAGTTTACTACTCAAGAAGCAGTCATCCATCACAAGAGGAAATGGCATAGGCTAGCCGAAAAAAACAAACTAAAACTAAAGTGATACCTTACATATTTCAAAGCAAACAAAAGAAAAAAAAAAAAAAAAAAGAATGGGGCTCTTCCTACTAGGACTACAAAAGCTACCGAAGCAACAAAAGCCCACCCAAAAGAAAGCTGTGACCTCTCCCAACCACTATAGAGTGACAGTGGCTAGTACTTATATAAATGTCCAAGTTTCTTCTAGGAATAAGACATTTTCTATACTGTACTTGGAGGTCACAGTCCTTAGGCAAGAGTCAAGGATGAAATAATATTACTATAAATATAGTCAAACTTTGTAAGAATATCTATGAATAATGGCTAAAGTTATTGCTCATTGTCCCATTGAGAATTAGCATTAAATACTAAGCTCAAGCCCTATATGAACTATTACATGAAAGGCTGTTTTTAATATAAGATCTCATGACAGGCATTGAGACATTTTTAATGACACAATACGTAGTAAATATATCTCATTCCCAACAAACCTACAGAATTATGACAATAAGGCTATATACCCTTCCCAAGGATGGTGTAAAAAAAATGATGAGCTCTGGGAACTGTGACCTGTATAAAAATTCCAAAGAAAGACCCACAGGCCATCTGGTTTCTTGATGGAAGGGATCTTACATGTTAGCCATGAAACCCTCACCCTATGGCTATTAAAATATTAGAAATATCTTGGTTCATATCTGTGTGATAAGACCAGTGATACCCATGAAATCCTTATTTAAAAAAAACAAGGACAGCACTTACAACTGTGAACTAGTAGAAGACCCCTGTAGAGACAAAAATAAATATTACCATAATAATTGGTGCCAGAGACGTCCTAAATCATGAATTGCTCTAGATCTTCTTGATTTTTCACTCTTAAATAATAAATCTGAATGAGACTGTAAGAGATTTCATGTTCCTGAAAGAATGAAATCACCTTATGACATAATTAAAGAACATCAAATGTTAATTCTTGCTTCTATTTTTATTTCCTTTCCTGTATCAATAAAATATCTGCCTGTTTCAATTTTAGCATTGTGTTATAGCTCATCAAATTCATCTGATTGATGGTTTTGTTTCAACCTACATTGTTGGGGCCGGCCAGCGGCTCACATGTCCAGGTTCAAGCCTGGAAGGAATCTTGGAATCTGGAAGAAAAGAGGGAGCCTAGGCGGGTTGAGAAGTGATGGAACCAAGACAACTAGTCTGCTCAAGGTTCAAATTTTTAATGGCAGACACACTTTATAAGAGAGAGGGGAAATTCCATTCCCTCCAATTCATCCTTGGTGCCTGGAAACAGCTGCAGCTGATGACTTGAGGATAGGGCATAGTCTCCATAATAGCTCCGGGGCCTCTCAGAAGGTAGCAATATCTTGAAGAGGAACAGCGGCAGTGGCAGAACAATAGAGTGATCTAGGGAGGAAGGCTCTACCCTAGATAATATCCTTAGTGGTAGCAAGGTCAAGTTCTGGCTGAGCCTGCTTCAGGCTTATGGGAGGCTACACTACATCATTATGCAAGGACCAACTACTTAGGTACCTCCTATTCAGAATGAAGAAAATGTCATACTAGGGCTAGATATGTGAATTTTATATATACTCTATTTAACAAGACCATTAACAGCAGAATGAGAGGTGTTCTAATATGTAAATACCCAATTTGAAATGCAGCTTTCTTGTGATACATTTTCAAGCCAAAAATTGAAAAAGAAATTTAAATTATTTTTTCTGGCTATTTTCATTGACTTAATCAATTTGTATTGTGTTATATATGTCCTTCTATAATTTCTGTTAAAATTTTTTATCAAAAGGACACTACAATTGTCATAGAGGCACAATAAGGATTTCTTGATGCCTTTATCTATACAGTCTTGAAGAATTGCAGAATTTTAGCAATATCAATGCTTAATGAAATGCATTTAGCATGTATTCAATGTTTCCTAAAAATATCAATAAAGACTTAAAAAAATTAAAAATGTGATAAAGTTGTAATCAAATCTAAATTTTCACATTTATCAGGAATCATGGCTGGGTTTTTTTTAATGGATTTATAGTACTGATATCTGTTGTACTTATACTTCTATTCTGACTTTTGCTTTGAATTCTGTCCTCTAAACATAAGAACTTGTTTTTGACATCTAGAGTTTATTGGCAATTACAAGAAAAAAAAATTCTACTGTTAGGGTTTTTATGAGATATTTACTCAGAGATGTCTGTACCTTTAAGGGAGCCTTCTTTAAAATAAATTGATAAACTTGGGCAGGAAGTTTGTCATAACTTTTAAGGAGGGACTATACCCCACATTTTTATGAAATAAGTTATATAAATGGAAATCAGTATCTTTCAAAGTTCCTAAGACATTTCTGGTATGACTTCTCTCTGGTGTAGTTAATTAATGTGAGTAGAATGCAGAGGAAGGCTAAAGAATTGTATGTGAAAGAAAGACATTGATAGAGAAAATTGGAAGCTGTAAGATCTTAGGCTATATGCTGTTCAGGTCACACCCATCTGCGGCTGCTTCCTTTACCCTTCCTATTTCTTTTATGACTCTGTAAGTCTCCTATTCTCAGTTGAGAAGCTTTACTTCCAATGGTTGTGATAAACTCTTCAAAATACATGATAAACTTCCAGTGATGTTATTTTCCTTTTTTTGTGTTGGGGTTGGGTGGGGGGTTCGAGACAGGGTTTCTCTGTGTAGTCCTGCTTGTCCTGGAACTCACTCTGTAGACTAGACTATCCTTGAACTCAGAAATCCACCTGCCTCTGCTTCACAAGTGCTAAGATTAAAGGTGTGTGGCACCATGCCAGTCTGATATTATTTTCCTAGTTGACATAAACAACCAGATAGTCTGACTGTCTTTCTAGGATATATAATATGGTGACATGACTCACATGGAAACGTTTCTGAGCAAGTTGCCATCCAGAGATCACATTACATTTGTTCCTGCTTATCTTACACCCAAACTGGCCTTGGGCCTCTACTCTACTGATTCTCTCTGGTTTGTGAAATGCTTTCCTCTGAATTGTTCAAGAAACTACGTACTAAACTGGACACTTAATTCAGACATTTTGAGTATGATATCATTGCTTTTAACAGTTAAATTGAAGAGTGATTAGCTACACTCAGGGTACTAGTTGTGACACTGGTCATCCAAGAGGAAAGAAGAAGATATATGGAAACTTGTTTTCCTACTTACTCTTATCCAAATGACATGAAAGGCTCCATAATAGGTATGGTATTTTTCTGTCTCATCAATCCATTGAATCTCCAACTATATGCCCTTTATGCAATTGTAAATCACTTCATTCTGAGGGATAATTTTAACTGAAGGGGATCTGAATATATTCTTTGACCCTACTTACGTTGTCTCCTGTCTATGCCCAACTTTTCCAAAATTACTTCTTTACTTATGGGTTCCACTACCACAGGACCAACATATCATCACTCTTTTTTATTTTAATTGGATATTTTATTTATTTAAATTTCATCTCTTTCTAAACCTTTATTCCTCCTCTTTTAGTAAACTCTATCTAGAAGAGTCCATCTCTTTGCCTAATATAACTACTCTCAACAAAACAAATTAAAACCAATATCAAAATTCATTATAGACATTCTATCTCATACTAACACTTACTAACCATTTTGATTTTTATATCCAGAGGCCCCTCTTTAGTTTGTCTAATAGCTCATTTCATACATATCAACATGCAGCATAACACACAGATTTATGAAGACAGTGTCATCATGATGCACAAAGACAAATACTATCTTCAGATTCAGACACTATGAAATAGGGAGACCTCCTCAACCAAAGATGTACCAGTTCAGAAGAAATCAGCCAAAGTAAGAATATAACATCAATCATCCTTCATTTCTTTATCATAAAACCATTCCCCTGTTTGTTCATATATAAAAAGGATAGAAAATCATATATCACAAGAGCTGTTGCTGATGTCATGCCTACATGCAACCACAAGAGCCCATGCATTGGGAGCTGTTGGCCCTTAGGTGTATATCTACTATGATTTTGTTCAACAGTCAGAATCTTAACCTGCTATTTAAATTCATCTCTCTGTACCCATAGACTACTATAATCTCAGTTCTCATTAGAAAATTGTTTTTGTGTAGTGGTGGTGATTAACATAGAAACTCACACCTGGTAAATTTGCAGAGAATATCTGTGGCAAATCTGTATCTCATCTCCAAAACTCCTGAAAGAATAACATAAAGAGTCTATGAAGATTAAGAAGTACAGATCCCAGCATGTATTTGAACTAAACAATATCATATGGATATTACAAGACTGTTGTATTCATGACATCACATCAGCTATGTTTGCTTGCATTAGATCTGTATAAGATCAAGCCAATCAATATTATCTCATCGAAGGAAGATATAGATGCTTATGAAGAAACTCTGTCCCTGGTATGAGGAATAGCAGACACTAGATGGAATCAAGAAAGAAGAGAGTCATTTTTCTTTAGTCACATGGCACCTTGTAAGACAACAGTACTACAGCGGACGGGTCCACATCCCTGAGTGTAAAGACAAACTGGATTCATAGGATATAAAAACATCCAGAAGATATAAAGTTATGAGCAAGTGGGAAAGTAGGAGCTGGAGCATGAATTTGATCTAAACACATTGACTTTTGTATTATTAAATTTTTTAAAAAATCAATAAAACATCATTAATCAGAAAATAGTCTCTCTACAGTACCATTTCAATACTTAGGAACTCCTCAACTCTCCACACTTCTGTTTCTTCCTTACTTGTTCAGGCTCTTTCAAAATGCAGACCTCAGGGGCTTATTTATTCTCTATTCTCAACATATACCTTACACCTCCACTTCAATATTTGTTTACTTGGTTTCTTTGGGAACTCTTAGTATTCCTGGGAATGTAGAAAAAAAATCAGTCGTGAAAACATACAATGCATCCCAATTTGATCAATAGAAACTTGGTATTTGGTTGTGACCTGGACCTCTATAAGAGAGCAAGATGAACAAGCAAGGGGAAGCAAGCAAATAAGTAACATCCTTCCATAGCCTCTGCATTAGCTCCTTATTCCTGACCTGGTTGAGTTCCAGTCCTGACTTCCTTTGGTGATGAACAGCAATGTGGAAGTGTTAGCTGAATAAATCCTCTCCTCCTCAACTTACTTCCTGGTCATGATCTTTTGTCCAGGATTAGAAACCCACTTTTTCCACTCCTGGGCATATACCCAAAAGATGCTCTACCACAATGTGAGAACACATGCTCCACTATGTTCTTAGCAGCTTTATTCTAGTAGTCAGAAACTGGAAATGATCTGGATGTCCTTCATATAAAATGGACACAAAAATGTGGGCACACAATGGAATACTATTCAGCGATTGATAATAAAGACATTATGAATTTTACAGGCAAATAGATGGAACTAGAAAATATCATTCTGAGTGAGGTAACCCAGACCCCCAAGAACAACCACATGTACTTACTTATAAGTAGATATTAGTCATAAAGTACAGAATACCTATGACACACCCCACAGACCCAAAGAAGTTAAATAATAAGGAGAGTCAATGCAAGTATGCTTGAATCACAGTTAGAATAACAAAATAATCATAGGAGACAGAGAGAGGGATGGGAAAGGTGAGAGACAGGAACAGGAATGGAATGGGAAGACAGGATCAGGTATAGAGAATGACAGACAAGAGGCCCAAGAGACCAGGGGAATGAATGGAAATCTGCAGCTGCTGGGTTTGGGGGGAGGGGAGAATCACTAGGAAGTCTCAGAGCCCTGGGAGAGGAAGGCTCCCAGGAGTCAATGCTGGTGTCCCCAAACACTGGAGAAATGGAACATGAAGAGGGTTTAACAATACAGGGTCCTCCTGTAGCCAGACATGAACCCCAGGGGAGGGCTAAGGATATCAAATCACCACAAAACTTTCCACCAAAAACTCATCTTGCTTAAAAGAAGTGTAAGGATGTAGCAGAGACCAAAGGAAAGGCCAATCAATAACTAGCCAATTGGTAATCCAAGCACCAATTCCTCACATTATTAATGATACTCTTTTATTATTGTAGAAAGGAGCCTAGCATGACTGTCTTCTGAGAATCTCTACCCAACAATGGACTGAAACAGATGTGTAGTATCTTTTTGTACATACCCACATCCAAATATCAGGGACACTTTTCTAAGAGATGTGGGAAAAATCAAAGGCCTAGAAGTAGATGAGTACTTCACAGGATAATCAAAAGAGTCAACAAACCTCAATCTCTGAGAGCTCTCAGAGTCTGAGCCACCAACTAAGGGCTTGCATGGGCAGGAATGAGGCCCTTGGCACATACACTGCAGTCAGACAGCTCAGTTTTTATGGTTCCCTTGTCTGGTGTCAGTGGGCAGGATAAGACTAATCAGGCTGAAACTTGATGTGCCAGAGTAGAACGATGCCCTGGGAATCTCTCCTACTCAGATAAGAAGGGGAGGTGAGAGAGGGAGGAATGGTTAGTGGTCAGGAGCAGGAACAGTGTTTGGGTTGTAAATTAATTAATAAAAAATAAAATAAAAGAAGGAAAATAAGGGAACAGTTGTCTATGCCTATACATCTAAGGGACAGCCTGTAAGTGAACAGTTGTCTGAGTCCAGACATCTCAAGGACAATTTCTCCATCTTTCTGGAAGGGTCAAACTAAGTTCAGGTTCTCAGGCCCAGGAACCTATTCCTACTCTGATGAATAGAAATTCCCTTGCTCAACTCCTTGTGTCAAAATAAAATTGGACCACACCGCAGTCCATCCAGCACCTCTTCACTTTATGGTTTCCTCCATTAAAAAGATTTACAACACCTCTTCAGGTTCATAGTGCAGCTCTCATTCTGTTCTCTGGTGCTGATAGGTCAGTAGTAGCTTGATTACAAAACACCTTTCTCTTCTTCATTTCCTGGTATTTGAGTTATGTTAGATTTAAGTAGAGCCAACAACAATCCAAAATCATGTTCCACCACTGAACTACATCCTGCTACCATTACTTTGATATTATTTTTTTCAAAAAAATCATACTATATAGTTTTATCATATTAGTCCCTGCCCCAACTTATGAACTCCTCACAGATTCACCCTCCCCACCCACTCAACTTTATGTTCTTTCTCAGAACACACACACACACACACACACACACACACACACACACACACACACACAAACACACACTCTCCACCCAACCCCCATGCCACCCACACAAATAAAATCCACCAAAACCTAAAAATCACATGCAAAAAAAGTTTTTTATGACCTTCTAATCTGCAGTGTTTACTCAAGAAAAAAAAAATACTACCTAAGTTTAGAAATTTTTGCAAATGATCAGTACATCAAAAAGTTGAAAAGTTTGAAGTCTCCTATTTTGAAAATTTAGCCAGAGGCCACAATTTCAGAAGTGGCCCTATGTCCCCAAGAGAGAAAATTAACTTCCTCTCAAAGGTTTCAACTCTATATATACTGTTACTTAATAGCAAAATGTTTTCAGTAATAAGATCATTATGGTGAAGTAAAGAAACTAGTCAAAGTAAAAGTTGGCAGTTTAACCAGAAAAAGATAAAAAGGAAACAAAGAAAGTGAGAGGAGTTTCAAGTACCAGGGAAGATGATATGTGAAAAGAAATAAAGCATATCATACAATTCAATATGGACACATAGACACACACACAGACACATACATGTACACACATACAGAGCAGAAAGAGAGAGCGGAAGGGGAGGTAGCAGAATAAGATGTAGTCCTTTATGTAAAGGACATCATAGAGTAACAACTTGAAATAGGTGAGGTTGGAAGACAGCATTGTTGCCTTTATGACATTTATGACAGAAAGAAAAAATGGGTAAGCAAAAGGACTGTATTGTACTCAATGTTATGTTGTTTTACATTGTTAAATTTGTTGTGTGATAGATCCATTGTAGCATTTGATCAATATTTCAAATTTGGAAATCAGAAATATCACACACACAGTTAGTTACCTTTGGTAAAAATGAAACAAAAACCTATTTTTATAAAATGTTATCTTATATATTCAAAATCTGAACATTCTACCTATAAGAAACATAAGCTATTATACGTACTCAAAAACTGTTCAAAATATAATCTAAGTTTCATAAAATAGATTAATTAATTATATTTTTATTTGTTAGCTAATTTTAAATGTCTTATGATATTTTAGTAGCAATATTTGTTTTCTTTCCCTCCCCTTCTTTTTCAAAAAAAAAAAAAAAATACCACTGGGTAGCCCAGGCTAACTTGAACTGAGAAATCTTCATATAATGAGTAATGTGATTTCAAATATAAAACATTATTATCATATATGTTTATGTGTATTGTCATGTAAGGTAATGAGTTTCATTATGGCATTTTTATGTATAACTTTGATGTTGTTTAATCCTTTGTCTACTAAATTTGTTTATATTCCTATGTCAATTTTGTTCACCTTACTTGGCAAAGTCTGACTTTGGTGATCTGAGAATTAGTAGTAAAGGCATCCAATCATAGAAAAATGTATGCAGATTTTTAAAAATATGAGAAAATGGAAAATATTCCTGTGTCAAACTAATATTAGTCTATATACCAAAATAATCCAGTAGCATAATAAAGGTAAAATATAGAAATGTAATTTCATGATAAAATGACAGATATTATACTTAATGTATAATTTTTATTCATTTAAATTGCATTATAAAATTTGAAAATCTATGATGTTGAATATATTTCATTCACAGTTTCACGAATTTAAGAAAATATTATGTAATGCAATGGATTTTCTTAATTGTTTTGACCAGGAACTTATACTTTCACATATTAAAGTATTAGCTCTTTTAACTTAAGAATCTGATCTTTGAAACACCTACAGAAAGTCCCAAAATGCACCAGTTTAAAAATGCTGTGACTCTATAGTCAAGTCACCAGGACTAATTCTACTTTAAAAACTCCTTGGGACTCTGTTTCTTAATGTCATTATTTATAAAGTATCATGAAGTCTATACAAACACAGCTCCTGCTCCAACTGGTATACATAAAAAAAATAAGATGATTTTAAACAAAAATATGAGAGAGCAGGCTATAGCAACATGGTTCTACTTTACTATGAATTACTATGAATTGTGGTAATAATTTCTAGACTTTTTTATAATAAAGATCAAAGCAATAAAGTCACAAATTAGGGGATCTTCAAAATACATTGCTATGAACATCAAGTAAGCAGACTAGAACAACATGGGGACATCTTAGCTAAAGGCTTCAGATTCAGATGACATTCTGGGTTTCTGAGTTGATGGATGGTAGGAACCTCATCCAACTTTTTTTAACGGATTTATTCTGACAGTTTCTAGAATGTTAGGGCCAAACGAAGTGGGAGGGAATGCATAACTAAAAAAAGAAGATATCAATTGCCTAAGATTATCTCTGAATCTGTAATATTCTATTTTCCAAAGACACAGGTGTCCTAATGAGACAATAGATACCTCATAGAATCCTTAATAAAGGCCCCCACCTCAACCAATCTTCAGGTCAAAACAACAACAAAAACATTCATATAGGTTTATGAAGATGATATTAGATATTAACTAGTTAATAACAAACCAGCTTTCAGCTAGCAGTAATTCTCATTGAATAAAGAGAGTGTAACAAATATATTGAATTTTCTTTATATAGAAACATTCAGAAATTATGACTCAGTGCCAATAATAATGAATATTGTTGGACTTAAGATTGAAGTATGGTGGGAAACAAGCAAGATATGATGATGATAAGCAGAGAGGAAAGTAGGAGTGTATTTGCTGATTATTCACTTGCTTACTTGTGGAGTTATTTCTTTACTCTGGACATGTTGCAGGAATCTCAACATGTGTAGGTTTTCAGAAGAAAAGAAATTTAGGGAGTGAACAGCCCAATACTACAATTTTCTGTGTTATCTTCATTGTAAAATACCCGTCTTTGTGGTATCACATTCTGAGAATTGACACCTCTGGTGTGATCCAAATAAAATTAATTTGATGCTTCTTGATTCCTGTTTTAAAAAAACAAATGAACAATACATAATATACTAATTTGACTTTAGGGCTTCAACAATTGTTACTTTTACAAGCCATTATGCAAATAAATCTGCAAGATATACATATCTAGACATAGTTTAACAATTTGAGGGTTAATTTTTTAACCTTTTTCCCTTCCTAATGAATGTTAACATCTAAAAAAATTATTCCAATAGGATAATTATTAATCTAATTAATTATGTGGTTTTCTTTCTATTGTAGTATAAGGAAATTAAAAAAGTATTTCTTTTGGTCCTCATGAATTCCCTGGCTGGAACTATACATCTAGACATGAAAAGGATAAACTACAAGAACAAGACAGAGATGCCTGTATTATCAAGACTACCTCCTTCACAAAGTGACCTACTAAAGAAATAAGAATGAGTTTCACAGTTATTGCTTAGCCATGTTTGTTGCTGATCTAGTCACAACAGCTAGGAAAATGAAACAGCCTTAATTTGTTTTTCTTTTGAGAATTTGTTTCAAATAACCTTCTTCTCTTCACATATTTTCATTTACAGATGTCAATGACATAGGAATTTGTTGCCTCATAGTTGTCCTATATGATTATATTTGTATTATTTTATTATTGACATCATCATCTGAAAAAGCACAGCTCAGAAAAGATAAATATTACCATTGTATATCAAGATTATTAATTATAAAAATAGCGTAGACGCTGTAAGTGTTAAGTGTGGTTCCAATTATAATGTAAGTAGTTAGACCAATTTCTCAACAGCTAGAAGCTGATTTTTGTTCATTTATTTGTTTTGCTTTGTTTTGTTGTTTTGTTTTACCATAGAAGTGCTACAAAGGTGGCAGTTAGAAAAATACAATGCATGAAAAAGTTAACCATTTATAGGCTTGGGATGGTATCAGGAAGGCAGAAGCAGGATTTAAATCTTAGAAATCAGAATAACCACAAAAGCAAACCATGATGTAGTTATTAGGGTGACCTTAGTAAATGGATACCCAGAAAATCACTGTACATTAATTTTCTGCATTAGTTTTCTGTAGTATCATGTTTCATGATCTAAATGTCAGGCTTCATGAGTTCAGTTTTTTCATCTTTCTAGGACTTTACTTCTGGACTTTAAGTTTCAGTGAGGAAAATTTGTTTCTAGTTTGAAAATCAGCACCATGATCACAGAGAATTGGACTCTAGCCCAAGACTTCCTTCTCTTAGGCTTCCCTGGATCTCAGGTCCTCCAGTTTTCTCTTTTTCTCTTCTTTTTGGTGATGTACCTCCTCACCATTGGTGGTAATATGGCAATCTTGCTATTGGTTAGTACTTCACACCAGTTACAGACGCCCATGTATTTCTTTCTGAGCAACCTGTCATTCTTAGAGATCTGGTACACAACAGCTGCAGTCCCAAAAGCTCTGGCCATTCTGGTGGGGAAGAGTCAATCCATATCATTTTTGGGGTGTCTTTTTCAGATGTACTTGGTTTTCTCATTAGGTTGCACAGAATACTTCCTCTTGGCAGCCATGGCTTATGACCGCTACCTTGCCATCTGTTTTCCTCTACACTACCAGACTATTATGAACAGTCTGCTCTCAGCACAGCTGGCTCTTAGCTCCTGGATTTGTGGTTTCCTGGCCATTTCTGTGCCAGCAGCACTCATCAGCACCTTGTCCTTCTGTGGCACCCATGCTATCAATCATTTCTTCTGCGACATTGCACCCTGGATTGCCCTGGCCTGTACCAGTACACAGGGAGTGGAAACAGTGGCTTTTGTGATTGCATTTGTGGTTATACTGAGTTCATGTCTCATTACTTTGATATCTTATGCCTATATCATCAGAACCATTCTGAGGATCCCTTCAACCAGTGGTCGCAGAAAAGCTTTCTCCACCTGTTCCTCCCACCTCACTGTGGTACTCATCTGGTATGGATCTACAATTTTCCTCCATGTTCGAACATCCATCAAAGATGATTTGCAACTGACTAAAGCAGTTCATGTCCTGAATACAGTGGTGACTCCAGCTCTAAATCCCTTCATTTATACTCTTCGTAACAAGGAGGTCAGAGAAATTCTAGGGAAGAAATGGAAGAGAAAGTGAACATTCTGGAATAGCATGGACATATTGCATATAGTACCCATCACTTATACAGGGAATTCTACTTTGTAATATATTTTTACCACTTACACGAAAACTTTCATAAAGTTGTGTTTCTGAGATATAAGATTTGAAGTGTTAGAAATGTTTTAATGAAAGTATAGCATAAATCAAAATGTAAGTCTATTCCAAAACATAATTTTCATGAAATAAACTAAAATACTTATGAATTGGAAACTGATAATCACAAAGTATATCATTAATTTCACAATGATTGGAAAAGAAGAAGCCAAAGTATTTCTGCCAAAATGCAGATAAAGCAGGTGCATGTAAACTTACAAAATACATGAGTAGGAATTCTCTATGTAATAATATATAGACACTAAAATAGAAAAACAAGAGGTTATGATTACAATAAAGGTAATGGATTCAAACAACCAATACTTTAAAATTGAAAGATAATTAATATTTCTAAAAAATAAAATCAGTTGATTTTTCTCTTCCAATGAAACAGAAGACAGGGATTAATGAAAAGAAATAGATCTATACGTTGTTTTGTACAAAACTCGACACAGAAAAATTCTTAGTCTACCATTGCCATGTCAGTAAATAAATTAAAGGAAACAGGAAAACAAAAACAAAAATAAATGTGCAAGTTCAGGTGTGATATAAATTTACAGAATCATTTGTTAAATCTTATTTTCCAGAAGATGGGTACTTCCTTTGGAGGTAGATCTCTTCATTAAGTGCATCTGCAATAAGAACAGGACAATGAAATGTCATATGCCTCTATCTAAAAGAAATGCCATATGCCATTTGTTTTTAGAAACCACTCAGGATGTCATGAGACTGGAGGAACTTTAGTGCCAGGAGACCATCTATTAAGTATTCTTTCTTTTTAGACAATTTTTTTTTGGCTTTATTTACTTTCGGAAGAACTGTGTAAGTTACTCCAGTTCTTGTTTAAAATAATCTTTTGGCTTTATTTACTTTCAGAAGAGTTGTGCGAGTGACTCCAGTTTTTGTTGTTGGTTTTTGAGAAATGCTCTGACTGTGGAGTCCAGGCTGGCTTCTCATTGCTTTGGTGCCATCATGGCTTAATCATTAAATAGGCTACTATTACTAACAATCTTTCATATGATACCACTTTATACAATGACAATTTAAAGATGTTAAGACAGTTAAACATTATTAAAGATTTAGTTATCTCAGCAATGAAAATATAATCATATTCCAGGACTAATAACTATAAAAGTTTATATATTATATTACATGTATTATATATTATGTATATACATAGATATTTAGTGTATGTATACATAATTATTTTGAGGTTAATGGTTGCATAGAGATTAACACTTTACTATCTCATTTTAAATTTGTAGAACCCTTCTTTTATCTTGTACACTCATCCTTTTTGACTGTAGAGAACATGCAAAAAATCAAGCCAGTCAAAATTTTAGCATAGGTGGGAGAGGAACTCACATTCCCCAAGCCCTAACTGAGGATTATTATCAGATTATGGTTACTAGGGGAAAAGAAGATCATTTTTTAAATTCAGGACTGTCATTTGATCTTATTTGTAATACTGATACAACTTACAGATAACAATAAAAACAAACAGATAATCTGAATATAAAATTGCCAATGTTTCTTTGTTACATTTTGAAGATGACTGAGGGAACTGAAACGCATATCTATACATTGAATTTGGACACACTTTCATTTACATAATTGTAATAATAAAATTAAAATTTTTCCCATAAAGAAAAAAATATAAAAATGTTTAGTTGAGGTTTTTTTTCTTTATGTCTAATGTTTCGGGTTCTCTCTCTATTTTTTAGTATCAGCCTTCTATCATATGTGTAGTTTGTAGAAAGTCTTTCTCCATTCTGTAGGTTGGCAATTTGTCTGACAGACAGCATCTTTTTAATTTTTTTTTTTGGTTATTTTATTTATTTACATTTTAAATGTCATCCCCTTTCCCATTTTCCCCTCCACAACCTCCTATCCCCTCTCCCTCCCCTGAGGGTTGAGGGTACTCCCCGACCAGCCCACCCACTCCTACTTCTGAACCCTAGCATTTCCCTAGCCTAGGTCATTGAGCCTCTACAGGACCAAGGGGCTTCCTTCCCTTTGATGGCAGATAAGGCAATCCTCTGCTCCATGTCCAGCTGGAGCCATGGGTCCCCTTGTGTGTACTCTTTGTTTGGGTTGTGTCTTTTGATGTACAGAAGCTTCTCAGTTTCATGAGGTTCATTAATTGTTAGTCTTTTCACCTATGTTAGTGGTAGTCTTTTCAAAAGTCTTTTATTGTACAAATAAGTACAAGAGTATTCCTCATATTTTCTTCTAGAGGTTTAATATCTGGCTTTGTTTTTAAGGTCTTTGATTCATTTTGAGTTGAGTTTTGTTCAGGCTGCAATATGTGAATTTATTTGGAGTCTCCAACCTATAGTCACCCAGTTTGAGCAACACCACTGTTTCAAGATCCTGTCTTGTTCTCAGTGCATGCTTCTGGATTTTTTTAAATTAAAAGTCCATTGTCTATAGCTGTGTGAATTCATATCTAGGTCATAAATTTAACTCCATCAGATGCCAAAAGATCAATGTGTCAATTTTTGTGCCAATACTGTACTGTTTTTATTACTATAACTTTTTAGTAGAACTGGAAATCATAGTGATACCTAACTTAGTTATTTTATTATCTAGAATTGTTTTAGCCACCCTGGATTTTTGCTTCATATGAAACTGAAAGCTATTTTTATTTCCAATTTATGTGAAGAATTATGTTGGAATTTTGATGGAGATTGGATTGAATATGTATATTTCATTTAGTTGGATAGACATTAATGTATCTATCATAATTAGCCATTAGGAAAATAAAAATTAACACTACTTTAGATTGTGTCTCACAGGAGTCAAAATATGTGATATCCCAAAATTCAATGATGTGAGATCAGACATTTGTGAGGGTGTAAAGAAAGAAAGTCCGTATTCACTATTAGTGAAACAACAGTGATTGATAACTTTTTAGGAACCTTTTCCTTGGAATAAATTGATTAATCACAAATAACGAAAACAGCAACAGCAGAGTAGCAACAGAAGCCAGTACCACCACCGCCACCACTACCACCACCACTACAACAGCAACAACAGTTATATGCATAGTAACTCCAACTGTGGTTTTTCTGTTGTTGTCTTTTGTTTTTTTTTTTTTGTTTGTTTGTTTTTTTTGGAAAATGAGCATTTTTAAAGAAATCAAGTGCTTTTTTTTTTCCTTTTAATTAAATTTATTCTTTGAGAACTTGATCCAGGTACATAATGCTTCCTGATCATCCTTACATCTGACTCTTTTCTCTCCCTATCCTATCAACAACTCCACCCACCCCATCTACTACAAGTCCTTCTAATTTCTTCCCATTCAAGTCAATATAGAACTTTGATGGAAATTTTACAAGGATGTCAGCAATGTTTTGAGAGAAGTAAAAAAAAAAAAAAGCATAATATTGCTATAGGAAACAAACACATTCAAAGCAACATTTTATCAGAAGACAAAGTTGGCAGTATCATCTGTTTTCAAATTATGATAAAATGCTATAATAACATATATATATATATATATATATATATATATATATATACACACACACACATATACATGTATGTGTGTGTGTGCTAGAAAAATTGATACATAGACATGTAAAAAAAAACAAGATAGCTAAAAACTCAGATCACATGTTTTCAGATAAATTATAAAAGCCAAAAGTTCAGTGTGGAGAGCCGTGCCGCGCCGCTAGTAATCACCATTATAAGATGGGGCTGGCCTCCGCTGTGCCTAACTAGTAAACAAGCCTTGTACGCAGGTGCGAGAGTGAACTCACGCCTAGTCACTGCCCATATCGGGGCATAGTAGTGGGGTGATGGGCGAGCAACGAATCAGGAGCTGACACGCCACATCAGGTGCTGAAACGCCATGACTGAGGGCTATATAAGCAACGCCATTTTCCGGGGTCGGGGTCTTCCCTCCTGAATAAGCAATAAAGCTTGCCACAGAAGAACCTGTGGTTGCATCTTTCTAGCCAGTCAAGTGGGATGCGACAGTTCAGGCCATTTGTGATGTCAGAAGCTATACCAATAAAGTCTAACCAACATGATTGCCAAAGCATAAACTGAACAAGGACAACTTCAGTGAACCAAATAAAGTGGACTGGGGAAATACTAGTGGACCACAACCCCACACAAAGAACTACAAACTAATAAGGAATGTTCCATGAAGAAAAATAATCTTCCCTAGAGAAGAACATACAAATTGGTTATTCACGACCAATGGTCAACCCTAAAGAGCGAAACACAATTAATATTCTAGTTGTATTTATGTATAAGGAAGTTAAACATATGACCTTAGGTATATACATATATCCATGCACAAATATATATAAGCATAAACATAGATGCAGGTAACATTTAATGGAAAAATAGGACCTGAATATATTTTTATTGGGTTTTTCTTTTGGTTATCTTAATTATTTACATTTCAAATGTTATCCCACTTCCTGTTTTCCCTTTTGCAAACCACCTACCCCATGCCCCCTCTACCGTGCTTCTCTAAGGGAGGTCTTCCACCCACCCACTCCTGACTCACCTCCCTAGAGGATCTCTGAGATGGAGCATCAAGCATGACCAAAATCCTCCCCCTCCCTTTGATACCAGATAAAGCCATTCTCTGCTACATACGCAGCTGGGGCCATAGGTCCTTCCATGTGTACTCTTTGGTTGGTGATTTAGTCCCTAGGAGATCTGGGGGGTCTGGTTGGTTGATATTTTTGTTCGTCCTCTGGGGTTGCAAACCCTTTCAGCTCCTTCAGTCCTTCCCTTAACTCCTCCATTGAGGTCACAATGCTCAGTCTTGTAGTTGGCTCTGAGCATCTGCATCTGTATTTGTCAGACTTTGGCAGAGCTTCTCAGGTAACAACTATATCAAGCTCCTGTCAGCAAGTGCTTCCTGACATGCATTTAAAAGAGAATAAAGAGGAGCATTTGTCATGGTTTGAATGGAGGAAAGGGAATGGAGAAATAGTATAATTCCATTAAAGTCTTTCAAATAAAATAAGTAATTAAATGCAGTCAATAGATATTTTTTTGTAAAACACCAAAATTTAACAAAGAAAATATAACAGTCTTTTAAAATAATTATGCTGAGAAATTCGATATTTATATTCAGTATAATAGAGTTAGAATCTCATGTAATGCCAATGACAAAACACTAATCAAATGAATTAGTCTGTTATATCAGAAGCAAAACTGTCAAACTGCCACAGGAAAACACAACAAGAATCCTCCATTAGGTTGTTCTATATTCAATTCTAAAAGCATGGTATGTTATTATATCAGACTAAGGCTAATATCTTTTGATATTCCTTGAATATCAAAGAAGCCAACAACAGGGTAAAGAAATAGCCCATCTGTTATCAAATTGAATCTAAAACTTAAATGTCTAATAAAGGACTTGTATTCATTACATATAAATAACTAAATCAATGAAGAAGAAAGTAAAAATCCTAAACAGAAATGGACAAAAAACTATATATGTATATGTGTATGTGTATGTGTATGTGTATGTGTATGTGTATGTGTATGTGTGTGAGTATGTGCATGTGTATGTATATATTGAATGAGAACATATTCAGGCCCAAGTGCTGTGTGACGATTCTTCAAAATGAACAATCATTGAGGAAATGTAAACTAAAACCAGAAAGAGATGTAATCTTCATAGTTGTTACATCATCTATTTTCAGAAATATGAAAATTCCTAGTGCTCAATAGAGTTGGTTAAAGATCTTTTTGTCTCTGACATTGAAAGTATAAACTAGTGTAGCCATCTGGAACATGCTATGGAGTTTACTCAATGTTGTATGATAATTTCAAAAACTCAAAGACACAATGAAAATAGGATGATAGCCCAGTACCTTCATGATGCGTATATATCAAAGGTAATAAAGCACCACCATGCAGATATAGACATCATTCAGATAGATAATGTATAAAACTATGTTTCAAATAATATTTTATTCAATGTTGTAAAGTTGTTTTAGAAAATTTGAAGCATGTCTAAATCATAGTGGAAATTTTAAATTAATATAGATTCCATCATACAAAAGTGTGAGTGGTCAGTAAAACGTTGGAAATAATTCATTTTTTACCTGATGTTATGGCATCCCATGCTTCTCTGATACTGGCAGAGTGAATCTGTTGTCTATAGGGTTGCAGTGCTGTTGGTTTATCCAAATCCAGCAGTGCTCATTCAGAATGAATAGTGATGAGCTTAAAATCACCATACTTAAAAACTGGCTCAAGAAGGGTAGTAATATTCAAAAATTAAATAACCTATCTTATTCATATTTTTCCAGATAGTACAGATAGTTGTCATGTTATAATATCATATTATTATAATATATTTATGTAAATGACTATAATATTAATATGCTTTTATCATATAAAATATTCAATTCTTTTATATGTTAAAAATATTTCTGAAACAAGTAAATTATGTTTACTGAGTCAACAACAGTCATTTGCAATGACATTGAAAACTACATAAAATTCTCATTTTTTGCTCTCATATTTAAAATGTAATTTGATTAATATTTATAAATAGTACATTATTATAAATATTAAACATTCATTTCAGTTAGTGAAGTAGTATGAAATCTTTGAGGATAATTAACATTTACTCAGGCATATTTCATCTGGCATCAATATAGAGTAAATCTGCATGTTAAACTTGAAGATGTATATTCAATTCCATAATGGTTTATAATAATGCAAATGTCAAGTAAAAGATCTCGTTGTGACATTATCATGAGTCTGTCCCAGGAAATAATGTGTTTGTGGGACACAATATTAAAGAGCATTGGAAAGATGAGCAGAAGTTTTCAATCAATTTGTTTAAAAGGCTTTGTACTTAATACTGTCTGTTATATTCAATTGAAGAACTAATATCACCCAATAATTTATAGATCCCTGCTTGACTATATAGAGGCATAAGAAGAGAACTCTTGTATGTTGCCTTAATCATTCTTTTAGAATTATTATTTCTATATATTATATTTTTTACATTTTTTTCCGTGTAGAATTTTTTCCAAGTCCATGGTCTTGCATAAGACAGGGAAGATTTCAACCATTGAGTTACTACTCATTCTAAGTTCTATTGGTCGGGACAGATAGTCCCAGACAATGTCCACCCATTCACTCCTTGCATCACTGGTAACTCCAATTTCTCTCATTAATTAGGCCACTACTCTATATTCTTGTGAGATGAAAACCAAAGTTACTCCACTTTGTGATTGTTAATGTAGTGTTGACATGTTTTAATTGTCCCTTTGAGATCCATTTTACTATGGCACTAAGCAAAGTGGCTCAAGGCACTCTCTCCTGGGCAGGCTGGATTTGAATGAGGACTAGAAGTCTTGGAGAACCATAAAAAGGATCTGATAGTCAAGAAAGTGTAGAAAAGATACTTAGATGTGGAATTGAATATGGTTACTGTCTATGTTTTTAGTTTTTTTTTATGTTGATTTAATACAAGCTTCTACCTAACCACAGCCAATCACTGAAGTGAGTATTTGTAAAAGTCTTAACTCTGAAATTGTGGCACAAATAGGGATATTCAAGAGCTAGATAATGCATTTATTTATTAATTCAACCATGGCATAAAAAATCACCAGTCGATTGTAATTTAATTCAGACAAAGATTTTAAAGATAAATTTACTTTTATTGGCATTATGACTTTTTCATATAGAATGTTCACAAAACAAGCTGGGAATGTTGCTCACTACCCCAGGATACAATCTTCAAAATCAAAAACAAACAAATATAAGATAGCATGAGACTGGAATTCAAAAGAATGCCCATTGTTGAATACAGTATAAATCATGTAAATATTTAGAAAACTGCTTTGCAATAACTTGTTAAAGATAGCTTAAATTTTTAATTAGAAAAACATCTCTCAGAATCAAAAAGGTTTGTGCAAAATTTTTTTCACTTATTTGATGCAAATTCTACTTGCTACAATGAAGAATGTAATCAACTCTGGACTAAAACAGAAACAGGTTAATTATAATTTTTTTTTAAAAAAATCTCTTTTTAAAAATATAGAAAAAGATGCTTTTCAAGTGTTGTATATTGTTGAAATTTACAGACAGGCACAACAACCTGAAGTTTCCTGTGGTTTTCAACTGTCCCAAAACCTGAGTCTTAAGTGTCTCTAAGTACAGAGGCCCCTTCAGTATTCAAGCTAAGGTAATTTTAGAGTAACCTAGATGATGAAAATTTAGGGTAAAGGCAAGGCAAGTATGTAGGTATTATCACATTGAACATATTTGATCTTTTTGTTGGGGTGGGGCAGGGAGAATATGTCAAACTCTTTGGAGCAGACTGGCTAAAATATATTATTCTGGCTGGGCTGGCCTGGCCTTAAATTTGTTACAATCTTCCGGCCTTATCTTCCTGAGTTCTGAAAGGATAGATCTTTATCAGCTTGTGAAGATTACCACATTTTATTGTATTTTATATTTATAACTCATATCTTTCCTGCCTAGTCAAGATCTTTAGTTCTTATTTTAGGTCACTATAACAATGAGTCATCAGCACTATCTGTGTTAGTAACACACAATGACAGAAGCTAAGCTAAAGAAAATATCATTTTTTAAGCAATGCCTGAGCACTTTTGATTCAACAGTGCTTACAAAAGAATTGTCTAGAATGAAGGTGTCTGATAGAAATCACTCAGAAATAGGGAGATATGGGATAATTTCCTCTATTAGGTTCCCACAAAAGCACAAAGACTGCTGTTTTATGTTTGTAGGACATTAAGTGGGCAGCACTTTGCAAATGTGGCTATGCCCATCATAATGTCAGTGATGTTAACAATATCTGAAGACAGAGATGGCAGAAATTATGCAGGATAATTGAGATCCAGGAATTGTGAATACTTAACTTTGTTTCATAGATTACTTGTCTTTAGATGCCATGGATCCAGATACCGATGCCATTATGGTGAATGTATGGAATGAGCAATTTTGTTAACTCTATTAATATTACAGATTATTAATTATGAAAAATAAGGGCAATGATATTGTGGGACTTAATCTTATCCTATAATTAAACAGATATTTTGGTGAGTTAAACAAAAATATATCACTATGAAATCAACTATTGTTTTAACGGTCTGTGTTCTTGTGTCCTTAAATACACATAGATTTTAAAATCACCCATCTGGGAAGATTTTGCTATTTCTTCAGTAATCATTCAAAAATGAGCCTGTTTTAAGTCATCTCTGTGAGTGATTATAGATATTACATAACTTTATATTTTCTGGTAGATCAATTAATAATGAAAGATTAATCCTGATATAGTTAGCTAAATTAACATATTTCTAAAATAAAGAATTTGTAAACCTATTATTAGGCCAAGATGGATAACATAAATGTCTCCACTGAATTAATCCTCAGTGCTGGTATTTGGAATGTTTGTAAAGAGTAAAGAAATATTACGTATCACATATTCCCTTAGAAGTGTGATTTGTGCCTATTGACTGTTCACAAGATAACTTCTTGTAATAGTATCTACACATTAAATCTTCTCTTTCACAGAAATACTCTTGAGTATCTTAAGCTATCACTTGTCTTTAGGAATCCAATTGCCACATTCTGAATATATTCTATATCCCATCTTCCTTAACTATTAATTTTAATGTCTCTTTTAACCATTTAATATTTCTAGTCTCTTCATTTCATGATCTTCAAATCAAACTTACTTGTGAAGAGAATACTACATTTATGTGGCCTCAGAGTGGAAAAAGCCAGAAGAAAAAGGACTCTGTGTGCAGACATGCAGGAAATATGAAGAGCAGTGTCACTGGTAAACATAAGGACACATTACAGAGAAGATTGAGCCAGGACAGTTGTGGCTAAGGGATTAGAGGTTCTACAATCAAATTAAATGTGCTATTACTATGCACAATTTTTATAACTTAATATAGCTTTCATTTTATAAAATTATTTGTTTGCTGTTTTATAATTCAGTTAACTGCAAAATGGGGACCATCTACTATACACATGGCAATAGAACTCAATACAAAAATATAGTAATTAGTAAGAAATGTTACATTTAAAAATTTGCTCAAAAATGCTTGTCCCTTGTAAGCAGAATTGATTAAGTTATAAGTTATTGCACAAAATCCTGCTTACTTTCTTATATGGTTTACCCATTCACTATTTTTAAATATATTGTAAGAAAAAAGTCTACTGAATATACAAACCAAAATTATTAGCCACTAATTGTTACTTACTAATTATTAATTTTATTTGTTATTAATAATTGCAAATAAAATAAAAGTCCATTTATTAAAATATGGATTTTGAAAATGACATGCATTGGGACTCTAAATAAAAGCAATCTTAATTGTATTTCCATGTTTTCCCAGAAAAGGTTTAATATTTTATAGTCAGTATTTAATAATCACAGAAATCCAATGAAGCCTGTCATTTCTATTTAACCAGTGAATACATACTGAGAATTTAAGACAATATTCATGAGGGCTCACCACTCTTCTGCTCTGTATTTCTATAAGACATAATTTTAAACTCATAATATTTTCTTTTTATACCTTGGTTATTTCTCTAGATACATGTCTTTCAAGTTTGCTTAAACTTTTACAATCAATATTTATTTCTTTTCAGTCCGCACAGTATTTGTAATATACCATATTGCCCATTTTCATTAATTCATTGATAGGCACTTGAGTGACTCCATGGACTTTCTACTATGGATATTGTTGCAATGAGCATAAAAGTTAAAATATATATTTTTGAACATTCAGATTCAATCTCAGTGAATCTATCTCCAGGAGAAGAAATGTCTGACCATCTAATAATTTTACTTTTACTGTATCTTTGAGACTCTCAGGTTATTCTTGAAACATAACCTGTAATTTATATTTTGACCAAAAGTGCATCAATGTTTACTTTTTCCTCATGTTTATTAAACATAGTTATCATTCTATTTGTTCATAGCTTTATAATATACTATAATACATCTATTTATATCACTGCAGTTTTAATTTCTTTTTATTTGATGATCATTAATGTAAAACACTTTTCCACATATGTGCTCAACATTCATATTCCTTCTTTTGTGAAGTTTTATTCCAGATTATAAAAAGATTGTTTGTTTACTTTTCTTTGAGATTTTTTTTGCTTTCTTATTTGTTTAGAATATTAGCTCCTTTCCACAAAGTTATGGCTTGAATGTATTTTTCCATAAAGTGAGATCTCTGTCTACTTTATTAATTACTTATACTGCTATGAGCAAAAATTTTAGTTTGGCAGGCTTCTGTATGCTTCATTTGCCTGTATTTTTGGTTACCTATTTAAGAAACCCTTCCTTAGCCTATGTTCAAAAAACAGTTATTCTCTCCTTTTATGCTATGTGATAAGAGTTAAAAAGTAATCGTTGCTTATGTGACTGACAGTTTTTTCAGTGCCATTTACTGAACAGACCCCTCAAAACTGTGTTCTTGACACATCATAGAAAAGCAGTTGGTTCAATACTTGGGTTTATTTTGGGGTTTGTAAGCCTGTTCAAATATATTTGTTAGCAAATATTGTTTGGTGTTAGAAAAATCAGTCTCAGCTAACACAAAAGGCAAAATTTACAACATGCTAAAACAAAAGTGAGAGAAAAGGGAAATATTGGTAAGAACTGTAAAGATTCATATAGAGCAATTATTTTTAACTTATCTAATGTACTTTTTGGTGGCTACAGTTAATGTTAGTAGACCAAAATTGATTTTTAATATTTATACAACAAAAATAGTAACTTAGTCAGTAGTAATGTTAATTCAGTTCAATCTTCCCCATGTAGGTTAATATCACATAGTGTAAAGATTAATATGATTATTAATTGTCTTTTAAAAGGTTAATTTAAAAAATTAGATTCTCGGAATATTTAAAGTTTAAAGAACACATATGTCTATGCATAAATGCATATTTCCTAAAAGAATTTTATTAATTTTTCTTTGCTATAAATTTTGGTCAGTAGAAAATCCACTAATGCAACACTGATAACTCCAAAAATAAGTAAAATGATTCTTTAGGTTCTACAAAAAGTAGAATTTCCTGGTGAAATATGCAGCCCCCTTTTCTCTAGATATCATAGCTCAAGGAACTCATGATTGAGTGAAAAGCATAAAGTAAAATCCAAACAAGACAAATGTCCCTTGCAGAACGATAAAGAAACTATTGACAGCTGTTTGATTATCTATAGGTAGGAAACTATATCATCACATTAAAATAATAATGACACTCCAACATTAATTAAAATATAAGCAATATTTTTATATTAAGAGGCATCCTTTATTTAACTCTCAAGGCCTTGGGGTGATACCTAGTTTAGCCTTTTGGGATGTCTTTTGCATGGCAATAGGACATAAGCAAGTAAAACCATCCTGTAGAATAAATGGAATGTTATTAGACTAGTGTTCTACGTGTAGTTGCTTCCTTCACTTTGAAGAAGGTTTTAAATTCTAATTATATTATAATTAAATTAAATCTATTATAATCAAATATAATTAAATTATAATTTTTCAGGATTTTTAAGTGGATTACATATTAAACAAAAATTATATTTGTTCCTTCCTTTCCCAAGAGTTACAGAAGAAACTATCCTAAATCAGTTCATCAAATAGGGGAATTAAGCCTATAGATCAAGTTTGACAATCTACAGAACATTTTTATCACTTTTGCCTTTATTTAAATATGATAAATAATATAAAATACTTGAAAATATATGAATCACTGATAAAGTTTTATTGACAAGATTGCAATTCCGGAGACACTTAATATATTACCTTGTCACAATCATCATGAA
This sequence comes from Mus musculus, assembly GCF_000001635.26. Lineage (NCBI taxonomy): Eukaryota > Metazoa > Chordata > Mammalia > Rodentia > Muridae > Mus > Mus musculus. The sequence continues at coordinate 86,308,095 of NC_000073.6, read as the reverse complement.
AGCCTTGAATTGTCATCTCTTATTGGCAGTGCATAAAATGGAATTCTATCAAAGTAAATGTACAAAAATTTATTACAAGTATGGGAGAGACTTTTTGGAAAGAAGTATTATTTGGCACTAATTATATTTTTTAAGCTCATCTTTTGACTACCTTGAAAAAACACTGATTAATTCTAAATAGCATATTGTATCAGTTTATTTAGAGTTTGGTAGCAGACTATGAGCCCTTGAAAGTTGTATGTAATACATACATACATACATACACACACACACACACACACACATATACGTATGTGTGTGTGTGTGTGTGTATAATATATATGAAATAAGATATTTAACAATGTAATTATCTTGAATTTAATGGCAACAATTATTTTACACATTTTATTTGATTTACTAACAATCTGAAAAACTATAAGAAAACAGATATTTGAAATTTTCTGAGTGTTTGGAGTACAATAATCTATTTTTCAGGGATTTCAAGAATATACAAATCAAGATAATGTGTTGAATATATTCCTCTGAGTCATCTTCATTATAGTTAGTCCCATTGGCTTTTATGAATCCAAATATTTTTGCTTCTATATTTGTCAAAGAAAGTCACCTCAACAACATTATTCATCCAACCAAATTATTAGAATATGTGTTTTTGTATCTTATTTCTATATTGGTAGACTGTGTGAATGAAAATTCTATTCAGACAAGTTGCAAGTAAAATGGTGATATTAGAATATTTGATAATATGTATCTTTCTCCTATTTTTAAGCCCACTATTGTCTTCAATTTATTTAAATTATTCATGGAAGAAAAGAAATCAAAGAATGGAATCTGGAGAATAGAGGATATTGCCTGGAAATCAGTATCCCATCATAGAGAAACTTATGCTACAAAATTGCATATCATCAGTAGTGAGACATCATATACCCCAAATTATCACTTGCAATTGTTTACACACAGAGAAATTTTCTGTCTAACCACTCATGCATGATGAACTTCAGCATTGTTAGTGAGTTTATGATTCTGGGACTTACTCAAAAGTCTGAACTTCAGGGAATACTTTTCATTGTTTTTCTTTTTATCTACCTTGTGGCTCTACTTGGTAATATGCTAATTGTTGTTGCCATAATCTATAACACCACCTTGCACACACCCATGTATATTCTCCTTCTGGCCTTGGCTGTGGTGGACATAATCTGCACTACAAGCATCATACCCAAAATGTTGGGAACTATGTTAACATCAAAAAATTCAATTTCATATGGGGGTTGCATGTCCCAGCTCTTCTTTTTCACATGGTCCTTGGGGGCTGAGATGGTGCTCTTTACTACAATGGCCTATGACCGCTATGTGGCCATTTGCTTCCCACTTCGCTATAGTACTATTATGAACCACTATACATGTGTAGGCTTGCTTAGCATTGTCATGGCTATTGCTGTAACCAATTCCTGGGTGCACACTGGTCTCATTCTGAGGCTGACTTTCTGTGGGCCGAATATAATTGACCACTTCTTCTGTGAAATACCCCCGCTGCTTGCTTTGTCCTGTAGTCCTGTAAGAGTCAATGAGGTGATGGTGTATGTTGCTGATATCACCCTGGCTGTGGGAGACTTTACTCTAACCTGCATTTCCTATGGATTTATTATTGCTGCTATTCTCCGCATCCGCACAACAGAAGGCAAGAAGAAGGCCTTCTCTACGTGCTCATCGCACCTCATGGTGGTGTCCCTTTACTATTCTCCTGTTATCTACACCTATATCCGACCTGCATCCAGCTATACCTTTGATAAAGACAAGGTGGTAGCTGCACTATATACTCTAGTAACTCCTACATTGAACCCAATAGTATATAGCTTCAGGAACAAAGAGATGCAGTCAGGAATTAAGAAAGTATTTGCATTTTTAAAAGGTTAATGGTTTCAGAATGGAATACAACCTTACTCCAGTAAATCATTTTACCTGTAAAATCTCAAATTTATATCCTTTCTTTTATAAGTAATTCACATATAACTGTGGTATCTAAAAATCCATATTCTGTTTTAAAAAGTCACAGGTTTTTTGGGAAATGATCCAGAGTACAATTTATATGTAGCAATGTTAATTACATTTGAATATATAAGCAATATCAAAAAGGCAACTTCAAATACTTTAAGGCATCAACTAATAGGCTTCCTTTACTTAACACCAGACACTCATTTACCAATGTAGGCAGGTATAAAAATGAACTTTCCATAAAAGATGTATTCAGATTTTGAACTTACAAGTGACCTATAAGTATTTGGAAAATTTCGAAAGCTATTAAAATTTATTAAAATATTATTATAACAAATTTTATTAAAATAGTGTTTTTTATTTTGTGATTGAAAGCCACATATTTGATATATAAGTTAAGTAAAGACTAAAACACAAAAATGTCTTGGTAATAGGCTGGGGATATGGATCAGTAGACAAAAATGTTTGCTGTGGAAAGATTAGAACCTCTGTCCAAATATCCAGCACAGATATAAAATAAAGTCATGGCCACATATGCATGTCCTTCCAGTGTTAGTAGCCAAGAACAGGCAGATCCAATCAGATAAGCCAAAATATTCAGCTTTAGTCTCAGTAAGAGATTCCAGCCCTATTAATACATGTGCACAAATATACAATGCAAAATATAATACTTATATACAGTCTAGTGATATAAAAACACTGAGCAATAATCATTGATAGCTTCTGAAGTTGACTGAAGACAGATGATATAAACAAAATAATAAAACCTTCATTACATAATAGATTTCAGAAATTCATCAACACCCAGATGATGCAGAGTATAATTAATCTATTTCCTTTAAAATATACATATAAGCATAAAAATATACAATAGGTTACAAACAATAAGTTCTAGGCATTTTACCAATTAACAACAAAATAATATTCTCCTATGTAACCCCATGCTAATTACTACAAAGTCAATCTTTTGTAATGATATTTAAGAAGTATTGTTTAACTGGATAATAGCCCCTCCTTTTTTTATTTATAAAACATCTCCATATTAAGTGATATATGTATTTGGAAAAATAGGTTAAAACACTATGGAATAAGTTTTGATCAGTAATTACTCATTGACACTTGTTCATTACTAGGCTTCACTCAATAATTTTCTAAATTTTTGTTAAGAAATTTTCTCAATATCAATGTAAAATGAAACATGCTATTTGCCTTGTGAAGTGAAACCATGATTAAATTGACTTTGCCAAAAATAACGACTTGATTATATTTGTTTCAATAATGTGTGTATCTGGGGTATAGCACTTGCTGATTCTATTTTATTATTTGTGTATATGCATATGTTTTAGAGGCTGGTCACTCTTCACTGGACCACTAACTAATAAGGGGTCTCTCTCATCCCAGTAGTCAGTACTAGCCTGTAGTTCTTTGTCTAGAAGTGAGACTCATGAAATATTCTCTTTTCTACATTAATAAGGCCATTAATAATGTCATTATAAGTTTATGTTTATATATCCATTCTAAGAAATAATATTTTACTGTATAATAGTAGGGGTATAGAGGAGCGTAAATGGGAGTGACTGGATGGAAATATGGTAGGAGGAAGCAATGTAATTCTATTTTAATTAAAAATACCTCCTTAAAAATTGTTAATTTTTTTCTTTATATGCATAGTTTATATTTTTGTGAAAATATTATCTTCTTTCTGAAAATATTAAATAAAAGAAATAAAACAAAAATGGCTTGGCAATTGATTATTGTGTATGCAGTTCTTTTAACAAATATTTTGTTTATTAAACTTTTATTATTAGAGACAACATTAAAATTTTGAAGTGCATCTTTTCTGATATATATGTTTCCCCATAGCCTGGGTACTGTGACATAGATAGTGATGTAATGTGAGGTTTTACATTACTCATTTTAATACTACAAAAAGAAAGTAAATTGACAGAAAAATTATATTCCATATTAAAATACATAGAATTTAAATAATTGACTATTGCATATATAAATCACACTAGTTTACCAAAATGGACTATATTAAAAAACTAAATAAGTGACTTAGAGTACTCAGCCACAAATAGGACATCAGTATATTACGAATGTCTTCTGCTAAGTAGTCTTTTTCTTTTCTAGTCATATGAAGTTTATTTCAACAGTGGAGTAATTCAAAGCTGGACATGTGGCCTTTGAAAGTTACATACATAATCACTGAGAACAATGATAGGAACTCATAGCTCTTGATATCGAACATCTTTTCTAGACAGCTCAACCAGGTAATTATGACATTATTATTATTATTATTATTATTATTACTATTATTATTGTTATTGCTATTATTTAATGCTCCTTTACAACCCAGCTGCTACTCTATACTCCTGGTCCAAAAACCAATTGTTCTCCATTCCATAGTTCCTCCCCATTGCCAAGAGGATGTCCTCATACCCCATAGTCTTAGGGATCATCATGAGAGAGTGGATGAGATTCTAAGAGTTAACAGTTATGAATGTACCAGTATCTTTGGAACAAGACATTTCTGCTTTATTCATAAACTCACAACAGCTGTGCTTGGTAGAAAAGACCTCATCAAGACAGTGATCATTCCAGTGTGGAATGTGTAGAGACGTCTAGCTTAGGACCCATTGCCAACTTGATGGCTTCTCAAGAAAGGGAAGTTAGTTTTATTTAAAAGTATCAAACTCTATAGGTGAACTACACTATAGTGGATGGCCTTACCCCAATTACTATATGGGCAGCACAAATTGGAACTAAAAGTTTGTTTAAGAAAGAGAAGACATGAAGTTGGGCGAGGGTGGTGTTGGAGTGGGCAGTGGATCTGGATAAAATAAGGAAAGAAGTAGGGGGATAAATACAAGCAAAAGACATTGCCCACATGTATGAAATTCTCAAAACTTAACTAGTATATATTTAAAATGGGATAAAACAAATAATTTTGTAATTTCTTCTTATTATATGTTATTGATGACTCATTTCATAACTGCTGACATATTTTCATTTAAAGTGTAATCAAACTATTTAGAAGCCTTCATTTTTTTCAGAAGTGTTACATTTTAATTTTATTTTTTAAAAAATTTATTGATTATTTTATTTATCTATATTTCAAATGTTATCCCCTTTCCAGCTTTCCCCTCTGCAAACTCCTATCCCAATTACCCTCCCCCCTGCTTCTATGAGGGTGCAGTTTCTTGTGACTACTTAATGTTCCACTGTGTGGACATGTATTTATTGGGAGTTTATTTAACAAGTTTTTAATTGAGAAACAACTGGCAGTATTCAGTATACTGCTATTAAGTCTGTTGTGTTAAGTAAACTCATCTATGCCTCATTCAGCATTTTTCCCAGTATATAGCTTTGCTAAAGTAAGCATTAGGTTCTATGACTTTGCAGTTTTTAAACTAATTTTAAAACATAAGTTTCATTTCTATAAGAAGTAAAAGCAAGTCCAGAATACCATCTAAAGAGAGCTAAATCCAATCAGTTATTGATGTGTCTTTAGAAGTGGGTCTCACCACTACTTTCTGGAAGGCACCTTAAAACAATGGCAATTTCTTGTGAGGTTATGGGATATCTAGGGAAACTTAGAAACCAACAACTCCAAGAGAGTTAACCTTATCTGGAGCTGGCTTTTCTATTTGTTATCCCATGGTGTCCTAGAGAGGAATTGCCTTCATGTTAAATATAGAGTACCATGGCATAAACTCTAATCATGTATCTATATATTTTATAAATTTCCTGTATTAGTAGATTTCCATATTGCTTATTAAATTTCTTTAGTTTTAATTATTTTTTTTTCATTATTCTCCCATCTATCCTGCTCTCCGGTCCCATCCTCTTTCACACGTTTTGTTTTATTATTAACCTTTCCTCTGTCATAGCACCTGGATTGTACTCTCTTTCATGTGAACACCTCACCCCACCATGCCATGCCCCTTACAACTTTTCTGAGTTCGGTTGGTACTCCAATTTAAACATTTTTCTAAAGATTCAAAGATAGTATCTATTAAAAACAGAGAAAGTACAGTGTTTCTTTTCTGTGATTGGACTAAACTGGGTTAAAGTGATTATGAAAATCTCAAAATATTTACCCTCAAATTTCATTTTTTATAGTTGAATAATATCCCATTGCAGATATACATCACATTTGGATTATCCACTAATCAGCTTAAGGATATCTAGACTGTTTCCATAACCTGGATATTTTGACTGGAGCACAATGAATATAAGTGAGAAAAATTTCTGTAGCAGAATGTAGAGAAAAGTTTCCCTTTCTCATTATTTTCTTTATAAATTTACCCATTCTAACTACATATGATAAATATCAAAGTAATTTTAATTTGCATTTGTTTGATTGATAAAGGTGTTGAACATTTAAAAAATCTTAGCCCTTTGTATTTCGTCTTTCTGGATGCTCTGTATATTATATGTCCATATGTTGAATTGAACTCCCTCTATTCTTCATGTTCAGTTTTTTTTTAAGTTCTTTGTATGTTCTACACACAAGTCTTCTGTTAGATAAAGCAATAAAGAATTATTCCCATTCTGAAAGCTGCCTTTTCACTCAACTGATAGGGCTGGTACAATGCTGAAATCTTCATCCCTACTGGCTAGCTTTAAAAGCTTCTTTGGAATAAGGTACAGTGAATGCTAAAGGTAGTGATGACACTATATTAGTAGTCTGGAGTTTGGATCCCAGCACCTAAGTAAGAAGTCAGAAATACTGTGAATGTTACTAACTACATCTCTGAGAGATCTACCCAATTGTTCTGGCATATCCATGTTTACATGTACACACTACCCATGCATATAACACACACACACACACACACACACACACACACACACACACCCCACAAAGAAATCTAAAAATATAACAATAGTATCAATAACATTGTGGTAAGTTGTTGAATTCTGTAATATTTCATAACTCTTGAATAATTTTGCAAATAGTGTTACATGCTAGAAGGGCAAAATAAATGTCTGGTAAAATAAGACTGACAATATGCCAACATTTTATTATTCACCCTAGTTAAATTTTCAAAAAAAATAATGAGGTTGAGATCATAAGAGATATAAGGCATGTTTAAGTTTCAGGTACATTTTTAAAATATTGAACAAAAAAATTGAACAGAATGTGGATTAAAATGGCAGAAAAGAACTTCCAGAATATATACTTCCATTGAAACCTGACTTTGAAAAATGATATAAAAATTATGTTTCAAAAGCTATGGAAATGGATGGTATTACATTATATGATTATAGTTTAATACAAAAAGAAATGCATTGATAGTAGTGGTGAGTTTTACAATAACTCAGTGCTTTTCCCGAACCAGGACACACAGCATGATGTTAAAAACAATGCTAGCCATCTTGTAATAACACTGAAAAGAGAGTATAAGACTTAAATGTAAATACTAACATTGAGCTCTCTAGGAAAAAGAGGCAGTAGTAGGCAGACATTATTACCCTGTATCTTGAAAAGGACATTCATTTAAAGGATATAAAATAATCAGGTCAATGGATCACACCACAGGGGCATGTGTTTCACTATGTTAATAGAGGCCTTGTTTGTGATATCCAGAAGCTGGAAAAACCCAGATGTCCCACAAAAGAAGAATGGATACAGAAAATGTGGATCATTTACTCAATGGAATGCTATGCAGCTATTAAAAACAAGGACAGCATGAGTTTCCTGAGTGAGGAACCTCAGACCCAAAAGGATGTGAGTAGTATGTACTCATTAATAAGTGGATATTATCCCAAAAAAGTACAAAAAAGCGGGGTTATATTCATAGAACTCAAAAAGGTTAATAAGCGTAAGGACCCAAGTATTGACATCTCAATTCTACATGAGATGGAGAAGAAAGAAATCACAGGAGGGGAGAAAGACAGAGGGTCCTGATTCGGGAAGGTGACAGGGAGGGGAAGAGGGTAATGTGATCAGGTATTAGGTGGGGGAAAAGGACTGAAGTCCGGAGGGCCAGCAGAAAGAATGGATACAGGCAACCTCATGAGGTAGGAGGTGAGGGGACTCTCCAGAATGTACCAGAGACCTGGGAGGTGAGAGACTCTCAGGACTCAAAGGGAGGGACCTTAGGTGAAATGTCCTACAGTGGGGAGAGGGAACTTATAGAGCCCACCTCCAGTAGAAAGATGGCATCAAGTGACTGATGTTGTTGCCATCCCACAGTCAAAAACTCTGACCTATAATTGTTCCTGTCTGAAAGAACTGCAGGAACAAAAATGAAGATGAGCCTGAGGAAAAGGAGGCCCAGAGACAAGCCCAAAGTGGAATCCAGCTCGAGGGGAGGTCCCAAGGCCCGACAATATTACTGAGGTTATAGAGTGCTCACAAAAAGAGGCCTATCATGACTGCTCTCTGAAAGTTCCAACCAGAAGCTGAAGGAGTCAGATGCAGATATTTACACCCAACAAGTAGACAGAAGCTGATGCCCCCGTGGTTGAATAAGGGAAAAGTTAGAAGAAGCAGAGGAGGAAGGGGACTCTGTAGAAGGACCAGCGGTCTCAATTAACCTGTACCCCTTAGATCTCTCAGAGACTGGACTACCAGCCAGGCACCTTACACCAACCAATATGAGGTTACTAACACATACTCAGCAGAGGACTGCTGGGTCTGGGTTCAGTCAGAGAAGATACACCTAACCCTTAAGAGACTGGAGACCCCAGGGATTGGGGAAATCTGGTGAGGTGGGGGTTGGGGGGATTTAAGACATCCTTGTGGAGACCGAGGTTTGGGGAGAAGAGGTACGGGATGTTTAGCAGTCAGAGGCTGGACAAGTAGAGGGATAAAATTTGGAGTTTAAAAAAAAATGGATTAAATAAAATTAAAAATAAAATAAAAGCAGCATGTCTAAAAGCTATCTGCATACATTTATTACAGTGTGTTCATAGAAGTTGACACATGGCTTAAGCCTGAATCTTCATCCTTGTATGGATAAATAAATATGGTACATAATGGTATACTAGTCACCCATAATACTAATCAGCCATGCATAGTAAAGCATATTCATGAGCTTAGCACTTGGGAGACAGAGGCAGGAGGCAGGATTTCAAGGTTAACCTTGGGTATAGTAAGTCTGCAGTTACTTTGGCTACATAAGATCATGTCTCAAAATAAATCTTGTTATTAGAAAATTGAATGAGTTCTTCAAGCTTGGGTGATGGTTCTGGCGACAAGGCTAAATGCCCAGAGAAGGTCGGGATCGTTGGGAAAGATTGCACCGGCTGTGATACCTCACTCTGGAAAAATGAGGAAGAAAATTAAAATCAGCCAGCATACCTTCTGTGGCAAGACAGAGATGAAGAGATGAGCCATTGGTATCTGGAACTGTGGTTCTTGCAGGAAAACAGTGGTTGGCAGGGCCAGAACCTATAGCACCACTTCTGCAGTCACAGTGAAATCTGCCATTAGAAGACTGAAGGGACTGAATTACCATAGAAGCCCTACCGTCTGAGACTAGCTTAGCCTGCAATAAATGGGTTAATTTATATAAAAGAGAGAGAGAGAGAGAGAGAGAGAGAGAGAGAGAGAGAGAGAGAGAGAGAGAGAGAGAGAGAAAGGAAGGAAGGAAGAAAGGAAGAAAGAAACAAAGAAACAAAGAAAGAAAAAGAGGAATGAGCCTGGAGGACATAATGTTAATGAAAAAAACAAAGCACAATGTAATGACAAATACCACATGATACCACTAAATGCAGAGTCTAAAATCTTTTATCTCTAAAACAGTAGAAAAAGTAGAATGACCATGGGATACAGCATTAGTTGTGGATAGAAGTTGAAGAGACATTGGTACAAAGATTCATTCTTTTTTTTTTTTTTTTTTAATTTCTTTTTGTGACACTGTTTCTCTGTGTAGTGCTGGCTGTCATGGAACTCACTCTATAAACCACGTTGGCCTCGAACTCAGAAATCCGCCTCCCTCTGCCTCCCAAGTGGTGGGATTAAAGGTGTGTGCCATCACTGCCCAGCAGAAAGATTCATTCTTATAGGTAAAGAATTAGAAAATTCAGGAGATATATCATATAACAAAATGACTAGCTACTTATTCTTTAGTCTTTTTTAAAATTCTCAGAAAAGAAATTGTGTTATTGATAGTCAAATAATGCATTTCTTACTTTGTTCGATTTAGTCATTTTATAATAATATATGATTACAAATTCCACCACATGATAACTACATACAATTATGAATGTTACTGCTATAAAGAAGCCATTGATGTTAATCCCAGAAAATCTGTAGCTAGGAGACTGCAAAGGAGAATGATGCCTCACGAAGAGAGTAATTTATCACACTGCCACTGTGTCTGTTTCTTCCATTCAGGATATCTAGGCCTGTTAAATACTAGGCTGGAGGGAGGGAAGTTTAGCTGGAGCAGGTGGGTACAGTACAGGGCCTTGGTGGGCAGTAAGTCTGCTAATAAAGAAAATACACACACCCAGGAATAGCTTGGAGAACTGACTCAATATATTGTAGGGTGGGTATTTATGCTACTGGAGAGATGGGCAGCATCTATGGGGCAAGCTTTGTGTGTCCATTTACAGTCTGACAGGACAGTGTTGTTGGAAGATACTTCATCTTCACATTCAGGGCATTGGAGGTGCATGGGAGTTCAGGGAGTAGGAATCCTTAAAAGGGTAAACACTGTCAGGGTAGTAAATTCCTATTAGGGTTGATAGTGGGACAACCAACTTTCTGGCGCCAGGTTGGGAGTGGGGAGAGAGCCAATGCCTGTTGTCCTCACCTGAGGTATATGGGTTAAAGCTCTCTCCATCCTTCCTCCATTTCCCCATTTCTCTTGGGCCATTACAATCCCACAGAAAACATTTTCATAATCCAGAAAAAATAATCTCTTCTTGCTATTTATGCACCATGAGCTTTATACATCTCCTATATATGATGATTTCCCCACAGTTCATGTATATGATTATACTATATTATATTTTTATTATATATTAGATTATGATGCTTTCATTTGATATTATGAATAGAAGTATACCGTCATGTGTCATATTTATTTAGCCATTATGTGATGGACATTTAGGCTGAAGTCAAATATCAATTGATGTGAATATGCTTCCATAGTGCATAGAAACTTATCTGAGATATTCTGACTCCACTTCCTTTGGATATAGGCTCAGCCACTGAATTACTGCATCCCATGGTTACTTACTTTTACTGTTGAGAATCATGCAGCACTTATCAATATGTCAAAAAACATTTTCAACTTTAATTAAGATTTCAAATAATAAAAATAGTTGCTAGAGAATCTTGTTCAGCAAGGGTGTCTCCACCAATGAATTCATTCCAGTTCATGTGCTGGGTCTTCCAAACTTGTGAGCTCTCTATCCAGTAATTTGATCTCTCTTTTTCTTAACCTTTTTGAATATATCCTTAATTTACTATGGGATGTGTATTCTACTGCAATGGTATATTTTCTCCAGATATCCTTAATTAATCCTGAGATTTATTTCTTTAAGTTATTTAATTCTACACAATTTGGATATTATTGATTTTCTCCAATACTTTGAAAATGTACATTTAAATACTTAGAAAAACACTCTGCTAATTAGGAAATGATAGACATTGAACTGCATTTCCACTGAGGAAATGGGTTGTTTAAGGTCTGATTTACTTTCTGGAGCCAGGACAAGCTGTTTTTTTGGTCCATTCCTTACTGTTTATTCCCCCTCTCTGTGATCATCCCTTTTCTGTAGTGATGAAACTAATCAGCAAGACTTAAAATATCTCAGAATTTTAGACTCACAAAAATCTAAAATAATGCAAATAACATGTTTGTTTACCATGTAGAGCTATTGTGTGACAAATTAGGGTACTAAAATTTATAATACATATGTAACTGTTTGCCAAATAAATATATCACTATACGATTAAAAAAAAAAAGAAGTTGGAAAGGATGATAACTAATGCAACTTGGCTTTTCTCAGATGTTTCATAAAATAGTGAATACGTTCTATTTCATGATAGGGGAGGTGGACATACAAATGAAATAACTCATTTCAGTCCATCTATTATGTAGATTCTTTTGTATACATGATTCCCTTTAGCACAGAGGTGTAGAGGAGTGTGTGTATGTGTTTAGGTTTTTGCATTATATATATATTTGTATGTATATATGTACGAATTTAAATGCATATGTATGTACATATGTGTATATATACTTATTAGGTTTTTAGGATTGATGCTTAAATAAATGTGAATGCAATCTTTAAGTAATTAAATAATTTCTTGTGAATTGAGGAAGTTAAATACTACATCATATTTTTACAGAATATAAAACAGTTAATTATGCTGTAGTCAGTGAGAATTTTACTGTAAATGTTGGAGGAGTGTGAAAGAATTAAAATATTAGAAGTGTAAGTTTAGAGTATAAAGCTATGTCTTTCAGTTTGTGAAATCATATTAAAGGAAATCAACATAATAAGGGAAATAAATTTTCCTTGAAAATACCATTATTTTAATAGTGAATAATCAGTCACAGAAAAGCCAGTTGGAATAAAAACAAAACAATTAAAGAGTTCAACTCCACCATCAAGGACTTATAGTGCAGTTATATTTCAAGATAATGAATTTAGATAGTACTGTCCTGCATCTCCCAAAACACTAACAAGCACAGAGGAAGTATGTTGAATAACAACTAAATAGGCCTGTGTTGTTCATGAAAATCACAGCTAGTCCCAGAAGAAACCTGGAATATTTTGCCAAAGTTTCACTTTGATTTCAATGTTGCCAAGTTATAGTTAAATCAACTAGGGAACTCATTATTGTCAGGTCAGCTAAGGTACATACCCTGAGGTTATTTTTCTATGTTCTCCTGAGATCAAACTGCAAATTCCTGTCCTTGTAATTGCCAATACTTAGTTGTAACTTTTTAATTGTCATAGTGTAACACTCTAACAAGTCCCCTGATAAACCCAGAGCAGATGCATAGCTGGCAGGCAGTTCAACACCAGAAGGTTCCTAATAAATAAAATAAGACTGACAAATTGTTTTTTAATGTTCCATGGGAGACAATTTATACAGCTGGGACCTTGTGTTTTAACCATGGACATTTTAAATTTTAAATCTCACAATGAGGTCATGTATTGGAAATCATGGCCATACAATTACTATAGACATTTTCATACATTGCATTGAAATATGAGATAATTCTGACAATTTTGCTTTTTCTAATAAAATGATTTGTTTTTCAGATTGTTTTCACATGCTCTATTCATGGCATAGAGCCGAGCAGAGTGCACCACAGATGAACAAAATTCATAATATGCTAACCACATTTCACCATCTGTAGAAAAACTTTTGTTTTCATAACCTGGTATAAAATTTCTTACATATAAAATAACTTTTGTGAATATTTTTATATGTATAGGTTCATGAGAACTTATGCTTGTGCCAGTATGTTTGGCATTGGAGAACAATTCCAAAGTCTTGTCCATACTAAACACATGATCTGCAACTAGAACACACCTCCACACATATTCTGATATGTTACTACAATTTAATCTTACATTTATCAATTCTTTTAGATTTCAGTTCTCAGAAATGATTTGTTTTGTAGAATAGACCTTCTCTAATAAAAGTAATAAACCTTACTGAATCTTGTTTGCTTGTCTTCACTCTATATAAAAGTTCTATAAACTTCACTTACTACAGAAACTGATTCATCATAACGAAAAAGCACACATTTTATAGTAGTCATCAAAGAGTTATAGAGAGGATGCTCATCTTTGCAACACCATGTTTTACATTTCTAACTCCTGTAAAAATAAAAGCAAAAATAAAAGCAACCATTAGAGAGACAGAAGAGCTAAAGATGATATTACTTTATATCGTCTGAAATTATTTACAATGCAAACCTATAGTATATATTAATATGTTCATATATAAAAATTATACACATAATATTTTCATATTAGATCTATGTGTTAAATGTATATAGATTATGCTTCACATATATATCTCTATGTTATGATTCAGAGCTATTTTTATAAATCTAGATTTTGCTATAAGCATGTGTTCACAGAGGACAGATCTGCATTGAAAATGTAGAAGGCTCAGATCACTCTGAGGGCACAAGAACACAGAAATTTCCAGTAACTCTATGAACTAGGAAGGAAGTAAATCATGGTAATTGTAGTAAATAATAATTTTGTGCTTTTGAAAATATTTCACAGTAGCTTTTGCTCTCACAATCATAAGTAAATTGTGTGATAGTGCATCCATTATTTACTTAAATTTAGAAATTCTACTATATATTTCATTTTTAAAACAGTCTCCTGTGCATGACAACTATATACAACTACTAAAAATATAAATACACTGATATTTTCCAAGAGGCTGCATGCTGCAAGTTTGCTGATAATATCAAGCAGGATATGATTTCACAGGATCTTGTAGCCATGGTATCCCAGGTCTGAGGCAGGAGTATATTAATATTTACTCACAAATGAATGATCATATTTGATTGCTTCATAAAAATTTAAAAAACATGCTAAGGAAAAATATATTTGAGGATTGTTGAAACATTAAGTATGGTTGAACACAAGAGACTGTAGATGAAGAAAAGGTGTGAGATTAAGTACTGTGTTCCAGAACAGCATTATTGCCAAAGACATTATTCAGGTTTTTGCTTTGTTTTGTTTGTTTTGGCTTGGTTTTGGTGTAGAGTAGGTTCTTATTATATAGTCTAGTCTGATTTAGAGCTCATAACCCTACAGCCTTTATCTTCTGAGGTGTGAGATTATAAGAATGAACCACTATCTCAGGCTTAGGTGTTTCAAAAATGGCATGTATATTATTATAATTTATTCAAAAACTAATATTAAAATATCTATTCTGGTTTCTGTGGTCTATAAGCACTGGATTAAGTAAAATTTTTATGTAATTTACTTTTTCCTTAACCTCAGAAATTCCACATACATTATCCAGAAATTTGCAGAAACAAACTACTTTCATATGCATTCAGTCTCAGTCAGGTATTTTATGATATCTGTGTGTATATGTGAAAGAGAAATAGATTACTGTGTTGTCCTAGCTTGTGTTTTCTGAGATCCAGTGGTCCTTCCATATAGTAGCTCAGGTTATAAACATGTATCACTGTCCATTTTCTAGATTCTAATGAAAAATGGTTGGTGATTAAAATAAGATAAAATCTATTACCAATTATATTAGCATATTTTAATGGCATTCCTCTTGTACTGCTTTAAAAATTATTGGCACTTTTATATTAATTCATGGAGTTTATATTTTCTATGCACTAAATAATATATTGTCTATTGAGACATTTCAAACTACACAACACATATATCTCTTAAACCACATTCATCCATATGTATATATCCTATATTCATTATTGTCATTTTAATTAAAGTACATAACTGTTATTATATTATTATTAATTTCTTTCATTAAAACGCATACTTTTAAACATATTTAAAGTTGGTGTAGTCTTTAGTATCTATGACACCAATAAAAATAAGGTTAAGTATGTTAGTATTACAAATCACAAAAAATATGATTAAAATATGGAACTTCCAGAAATAGGAAACATGTTACCTTTATAGACATTATATAATTTATATTGCTCACTAAGAACGTTTCCTACATATCTGTCATCAAACTATTTTGCTATATGAAATGTACATAATTTGACTTGAACAAAATGGATAGCCAGTTTAAAAACTATGTGAAGCATGATGACTTAAATTTGATCCCTGTGATCCACACAGTAAAGGAGAGAACTGATTCTAGCCCTCTGTCCTCTCACTTCAAAATTCAAATTATGGCACATTCACTTCCCCCAAACTGCAATGACAAAAATAAATAATGAAAAATTAGGACTTTAGGCTTATTTACTAAATCTATTTGTACTATGAATGACCCTCAGGCAGTTGATCAAATATTTTAAGTATACTTTTCTCTATGCTTAGAAAAACTGACTTTTCCACTAATTAATTGACTTTTGCCCATCGATTTATTGTTTAATTTTAAATTTGATTTCGAACAACCTATTGCTTAGGATCTTGAAATTAAGATAAAATTAATTAATAGTTTTAAAATAGATATTCTATACAAGGTACAAAACTAGGCAAATGTAACAATAAAAACAATTCTTTCTATACAAAATTTAAACATTTTTTATTTGAATTTGCATTTCATATTTCTGTTACTGCATTCTCTTTTTCAATTTTTATTAGATATTTTTTCATTTACATTTCAAATGCCATCCCAAAAGTCCCCTATACCCTCCCGCCACCCTGCTCCCCTACCCACCCACTCCCACTTCTTGGCCCTGGGGTTCCCCTGTACTAGGGCATAAAAAGTTTGCAAGACCAAAGGGCCTCTCTTCCCAATGATGGCTGACTAGGCCATCTTCTGCTACATATGCAGCTAGAGACAGGAGCTCTGGGGTTACTGGTTAGTTCACATGGTTGTTCCACCCATAGGGTTGCAGACCCCTTCAGCTCCTTTGGTACTTTCTCTAGCTCCTCCATTGGGGGCCCTGTGTTCCATTCAATAGATGACAATGAGCATCCACTTCTGTATTTGCCAGGCACTGGCATAACCTCACAAGAGAGAGTTATATCAGGGTCCTGTCAGCAAAATCTTTCTGGGATATGCAATAGTGTCTATGTTTGGAGGCTGATTATGGGATGGATCCCCAGGTGGGGCAGTCTCTGAATGCTTCATTCCTCCTTAGAATAGGGAACAAAATACCCATGGAAGGAGTTACAGAGACAAAGTTTGGAGCTGAGATGAAAGGATGGGGATGCACCATCCAGAGACTGTTACTGCATTCTTTTGTTGTTGTTGTTGTTGTTGTTTTGGTTTTTCGAGACAGGGTTTCTCTGTGTAGTCCTGGCTGTCCTGGAACTCACTCTATAGACCAGGCTGGCCTCGAACTCAGAAATCTGCCTGCCTCTGCCTCCCAAGTGCTGGGACTAAAGGCATGTGCCACCACGCCCAGCTTGTTACTGCATTCTTAAAACTGTTACTTGTTACATAAATTTTGACATATAGATAAAATTTCTGTTACTTATTTTCTACATATACATTATCTATATCCAATAAAAAAAAATAGTTGTTTTAAAAACTACATATCTTGGCCTGAGGAGATGGCTCAGCAATAACTTCAAACCAACAAATCTGAGTTAGATCTCCAAATTTACAGAATTGAAGGATAAAACCCACTCTTAAGTTGTCATTTGACTTTTATAAATATTCTGTGGCACATATGAGTGCATATATATATATATATATATATATATATATACACATATATATAGTATGTATATATGTATATATACAAAATAAATAGTTTTTTTATTTTTATTAATTATATTGGATATGAAACAATGTGACAATTAAAAATAGGTTTCATTTTACTAATTATATTTTATTATGTATTTTTTATTTATTTTTAACAGTTCAGTCTTTATCCCCCTCCTTGGCCATCCTCTGACTGTTCCATCTTCCATACCTCCTCCTCTCTCAACAGTCTCTAAGACGATGTCCCTACACCTTGCCAACACCCCACAAAACCCCCACCCCTAACTCCATAGGGCCTCAAGTCTCTTGAGGGTTAGGTCTGTCTTTTCTAACTGAGTCCAGACCCAGCAGTCCTCTGCTGTATATGTGTCAGGGGCCTCATATCAGCTGGTGTATGATGCCTTACATGTTGGTGGCTCAGTGTCTGAAAGATCTCAGAGGTTGAGGTTAGTTGAGACTTAGATATAAACAGGTAAATATAGAAAGCACCCTTTATTTTAGAAGAACCAAATTCTGACCTCTCTACCAATGCTCTTCCCCTACGGTAACTTCCAGACAGAACAACCAGAGTCCAGGGCTCATCTCTGGCACTTTAGCAGTTATGTTAGGTCCATTTGAGTCACAAAGTCTGTTACTTCCATTATGTATCGTTTTACTTTCTGTCTGGATGACCTGTCCATTTGTGAGAGTGGGGCATTGAAGTCTCCCACTGTAATTCTATAGGGATTTTGTTTGTGATTGAGGCCTTGGTAATGTTTCTTAATGAATGTGTGTCACTTTGCCCAGATGTTCAGAATTGAAATCTCATCTTGGAGGATTATACTTTGATGAGTATCAAGTCCTTCCCAACTCTTTTTATTAATTTTGGTAGAAAGTCTATCTTGGTAGACCTGAGAGTGGATATACCAGTTTGATCCTCAGCTCCATTTTCTAAAATAATTCCAGCCCTTTAATGTGAAATAATATCTATTTTTAATGCCAGGGTGTGCTTCTTCTATGCAGCAGAAAGATGGAACAAGTTTGTATCGATTCAATAAGATTGTGTCTTTTCACTGGGGAATTGAGCCCCTTGATGTTGAGAAATATTAATGAAAATTAATTGTTAATTCCTGTTATTTTGATGTTATTGTTGGTAGTAGTAGTAGTAGTAGTAGTAGTAGTAGTAGTAGTAGTAGTAGTAATTTGTGTGTGTGTGTACGTGTTTGCCTCCCTTCTTTTGTTCTTTATTGGTGTAGAATTATTTATATCTGTTTTATTCTTGGATCTAGTTAACCACCTTGTTTGTTTGTGTTTTTGAAAATGTCTGTTTTTTTTTTCAATTTTTATTGGATATTTTATTTATTTACATTTTCCCTGTTTCCCCTTTGGTAACCACCTATCCCATCCTCCTTCCCCCTGCTTCTTCTTCTATTATTATTATTATTATTATTACTATTATTATTTATTACGTATTTTCCTCAATGACATTTCCAATGCTATCCCAAAAGTCCCCCATACCCCCCCAACTTCCCTACCCACCCATTCTCATTTTTTTTGGCCCTGGCGTTCCCCTGTACTGGGGCATATAAAGTTTGTGTGTCTGATGGGCCTCTTTCCAGTGATGGCCAACTAGGCCATCTTTTGATACATATGCAGCTAGAGTCAAGAGCTCCGGAGTACTGGTTAGTTCATAATGTTGTTGCACCTACAGGGTTGCAGATCTCTTTAGCTCCTTGGATACTTTCTCTAGCTCCTCCACTGGGGGCCCTGTGATCCATCCAATAGCTGACTGTGAGCATCCACTTCTGTGTTTGCTAGGTCCCGGCATAGTCTCACAAGAGACAGCTATATCAGGGTCCTTTCAGCAAAATCTTGCTAGTGTATGCAGTGATGTCAGCGTTTTTCCCCCTGCTTCTTAACAACCTTCTATTCAAGTTTTCCTTCTAGTGTCTTCTGTATGGTTGGATTGGTTGATAGATCTTGTTTAAATTTGGTTTTGTCATGGAAGGTTTTGCTTCTTCTGTCTATAATGATAAAAAGATTTTCCTGGTATAGTAGTTTGAATTGGCATCTGTGTTCTCTTGGGTTCTGCAAAACATGTGTCAGGCTTTTCTGGCTTTTAGAGTCTCTGGTGAGATGACAGGTATAATTTTAAATGGTCCTTCTCTATATATTACAAACTCTTCTTTTCTTGGTTTTAATATTCTTGGTTAGGTTTTAATTATTATGTGATGGGAGGACTTTCTTTTCTGATCCAATATATTTGATGTTTGGAAAGCTTCTTGCATGGCTATATACATCTCTTTCCTTAAGATTCAGAAAATCTCTTCTATGATTTTGTTAAAATATTTTCTGGGGCTGTGAGCATGATGTCTTTTCACCTTCTATTCATAATACTGGTTGGTTTGGTATTTTTATAGTGTCCAATATTTCTTGGATGTTTCTGTTTCTGTTAGGAGTTCTTTAGGTTAAATCATTTTTTACAGATGAATTTGTTCCTTCTAGCATATCTTCAAGACTTCAGGGTTTTTTTTGTTTTTTGTTTTTTGTTTTTTGGTTTTTTTTTGGTCATGTTTTGTATTCTGGTGGTGATGCTTGCATCTGTAGTTTCTGTTCACGTGCTTTGATTTTCCATGTTCATAATTGCCCCCACTTTGTGTTTTCTTTATTGCTTCTGCTTCAATTTTCACATATTAAACTGCTTTCTCCACATGTTTGTCTTTTCTTGCATTTCTTTAAATAATTTATTGGTATCCTACTCATTTTTTTCTTTTCTTCTTTTTTTTTGATTTTTTTCAAAAGGTTTTTTTTTTTCATTTTTTCTTTAATTTTTATCATCAAAGAAAAAGGTGAATAGAGGAGAGAGAAGCTGCCATAGGTTAGATGATTCATGAAAACATGGCTCTGAGGGCTGGCCAATTGGAGTTAAGAGCAATCCAGAGGAATCATACAAAGTAACTTGAGGTTATTCATATGAAAGTAGAGTCCAATAGCATAGATGGTAGATATCTGTCTGGATCTTGTGCTCTTTAAAGCTTATTATAAATATAAGGGTTGTGTGTGTCTGTGTTTTATTTGGGAACTAAATGTTCAAAGGAACTTCCAGATTGGGATTAAAAAATTCTACAACATATTGGTGCCTCAATGTCTAACAAAAACTCACTAAAAAAAAAAAAGTAATTTCAGAATAGAACACATATGCTGTCAATTTAAGATTAGGAGATGGGGAAGAATTGATTTCTTAGCTAAGTCTTTTTCCCAAATTCTTGGATTTTCCTCAAGTGGCATAGAACTAGGACAAGACTTTTTGCTAATTTGGTACACATAATTCTAGGGTACAGAGAATTCTAGGTACAACTGCACCTGCCAAATAAAACTCAACAACCCACTAAGCAGCAGGCTCGATCTTCAGCATATGGTTTTCCCTAGCAGTGCTCTATACAGCCTTTGGGATAAAGCTTGATTTCAAGGATGTTAAAAGCTGCTACTGTACAATGAAAGGCAACTTCCTGTTGCTCACAGAGCAGAAAGCAAGGCTTCATGCCTCATGCAATCACAAAATTATAGAAATTAGATTAAATAGTATGTCCAATGCTATCTTAACCAATAAAGATCAGTAAGTTCAAGTAATATGTAGATATTTTATTAAATTTATTTTTTCCTTAGAACGTAATATCTGCTCTTCTACATTTCCCAAAAGCCCCTTATGTAAGTCTTCCCTTCATCCCTCCTTCTTCTTTTTTTGAGAAGAGAACTCTCCCCTACCCCCATACATCACTCACAAACAGACAAGGTACATCCCAATCCATTAGGTCCAGACAAGGCTAAACATTTAGGGACATGAGGTCCACAGGCAGGCATGCAGGCATCAGGCTCAGTTCCAGGGAAATAAATTCAATATATGAATAGATTAGAATTGATAGTTATCCATGACCAAGGAGTCAGGAAGAGTAAATGTTCCATAATTAATCAAAAGACACATAAACAACAAAAGGACTAAATCACATTTTAAATTATCTTTAAAATTTAATGCTATCAACTGAGCAATGAAGAGAAGCAAGTTAACATACTGGGTCTGAATAGAAGGCCTATCTTTATCACATAAAAGGGAACATAGACACCACCATGGGGCAAAAGGAAAAAAAATTCAGAAAAATGGAAACAAGTAATAAGCAGGAGTATCTAGCTTAATATCTGTAAAAAACCAAGTAAACCAAATAAAATCAGAATACAAGAGTACACATTATAGGAAAAAAAAGCAGGTAATAAAACAACAAAAATGATAGTCCAAATAAAATAATGCCCACTCACTTTTCTAAAAGAAAAACTGTTAGACTAATATACAGATATTGATACCAACACAATGATAGAGGATGATTTCAATATCTCATCCATATATATATATATATATATATATATATATATATATATATATATATATATATACCAGGATTCTGTCTCTGTGCCCTCTTGTTAGTCTGGCTAATGTTTTTTCTATTTTGTTGACTTTCTTAAAGAACCAGATCCTGGTTTGATCGATTCTTTGTAAAGTTCTTTTTGTTCCTACCTGGTTGATTTCAGACCTGAGTTTGATTATTTCCTGCCTTCTACTCCTCTTGGGTCTATTTGCTACATTTTGTTCTAGAGCTTTCAGTTGTGAGGTCAAGGTGCTAGGGTGTATGCTCTCCCCAGTTTCGTTCTGGAGACACTTATAGCTATGAGTTTTCCTCTTAGAACTGCTTGCTTGTGTTCCATAATTTTCCATATGTTGTGGCTTAATTTTAATTAAATTCTAAATAGTCTTTAATTTATTTTTTATTTCTTCTTTGACTAAGTATCATTGAGTTTCTATTTCCATGATCTGACCTTTGCTGAGAGTGGGGTGTTGAAGTCTCCCACTATTATTATGTGAGGTGCAATGTGTGCTTTGAGCTTTAGCAAAGTTTCTTTTATGAATGTGGGTACCCTTGCATTTAGAGCATAGATATTCAGAATTGAGAGTACTTCTTGAGTAGATTTTACCTTTGATGAGTATAAAGTTTCCCTCCTTACTTGTTTTTGAAAACTTTAGGTTGAAAGTAGATTTTATTCGACATTGCAATGGCTTCTCCAGGTTGTTTCTTGGGACCATTTGCTTGGAAACTTGTTTTCCTGTCGTTTACTCTGAGGTATTGTCTGTTTTTGTCTCTGAGGTAGGTTTCCTATATGCCACAAAATGTTGGGTCCTGTTAGTGTGTCCAGTCTGTTAGTCTACATCTTTTTATTAGGGAAATGAGTTCACTGATTTTAAGAGATATTAAGGAAAAGTGATTGTTGCTTCCAGTTATTCTTGTTGTTAGAGGTAGTATTATGTTTATGTGGTTATCTTCTTTTTGCTTTGTTAAACAATGACTGTCTAGCATGTAGTTTCCCTCCTTGTGTTGGAGTTTTCCATTTATTATCCTTTGAAGTGCTGGATTTGTAGAAAGATAATTTGTAAACTTGATTTGTCATAGAATACCTTGTTTTCTCCACCTATGGTAATTGAATGTGTTGCTGGTTATAGTAGGCTAGGCTGGCATTTGTGTTCTCTTAGATTCTGTATGACTTCTGCCTAGTGTCTTCTGGCTTCCACAGTCTCTGGGGTGAAGTCTGGTGTAATTCTGCTTGATCGGCCTTTATATGTTACTTGACCTTTTCCCCTTATTGCTTTTAATATTCTTTCTTTTTTTGTGCATTTGGTATGTGACAGGAGGAATTTCTTTCCTGGCACAAATTATTTGGAGTTCTGTAGGATTCTTCTATGTTGAAGGACATCTCTTTCCTTATGTTAGGGAAGTTTTCTTCTATACTTTTGTTGAAGTTATTTACTGGCTCTTTAAGCTGGGAATTTTCAATCTCTTATATACATATTATTCTTAGGTTTGGTCTTCTCATTGTGTCCTGTATTTCCTGGATGTTTTCAGTAAGAAACTCTTTGCATTTTCTTTGACTGTTGTGTCATTATTTTCTATGGTATCTTCTGCACCTGAGATTCTCTCTTCTATCTCTTGTATTCTGTTGGTGATGCTCGCATCTATAAGTCCTGAACTCTTTCCTAGGTTTTCTATCTCCAGAGTTGTCTCCCTTTGTGGTTTCTTTATTGTTTTGACTTCCATTTTTAGATCCTAGATGGTTTCCTTCAATTCCTTCATCTGTTTGTTTGTGTTTTCCTGTAATTCTTTAAGGGATTTTTGCATTTCCTCTTTAAGGGCTTCTACCTGCTTTCTTGTGTTCCCCTGCTCGCTCTTTCTTTCTTTCTTTCTTTGTTTCTTTCTTTGTTTCTTTCTTTCTTTCTTTCTTTCTTTCTTTCTTTCTTTCTTTCTTTCTTTCTTTCTTTCTTTCTCTCTCTCTTTCTCTCTCTCTCTCTCTCTCTCTCTCTCTCTCTCTCTCTCTCTCTTTCTTTCGTGTGTGTGTGTGCGTGAGGGGGTTCTTTCTTTTCGAGAAAAGGTTTCTTTTTGTAGCCCTGGCTGTCCTGGAACTCACTCTGTAGACCAGGCTGGTCTCACACTCAGAAATCTTCCTGCCTCTGCCTCCCAAGTGCTGGGATTAAAGATGTTAGCCACCACCCCCCAGCTTTTATTTTTCCCTCCTGCATTTCTTTTGTTTTTTTTTCACAATATCCCTTTATTTTATAGTGTTACATTTTGTAGCTATTTTACAACACAGTTTCTCATAAAGATCTTTAAAAAATTTTACTTCTACTTTTAATCAGAGTTGTTCTTTTTTTTTAGGTATTTTCCTCATTTACATTTCCAGTGCTTTCCCAAAAGTCCCCCATACCCTCCCCCCCCCCCCCACTCTCCTACCCACCCACTCCCA
This sequence comes from Mus musculus, assembly GCF_000001635.26. Classification (NCBI taxonomy): domain Eukaryota; kingdom Metazoa; phylum Chordata; class Mammalia; order Rodentia; family Muridae; genus Mus; species Mus musculus. Next base: position 86,283,968 of record NC_000073.6, on the reverse strand, counting down.
CTTTTTGGCCTTGCCATTCCCCTGTACTGGGGCATATAAAGTTTGCAAGTCCAATGGGTCTCTCTTTCCAGTGATGGCCGACTAGGCCATCTTTTGATACATATGCAGCTAGAGTCAAGAGCTCCGGGGTACTGGTTAGTTCTTAATGTTGTTCCACCTATAGGGTTGCAGATCCCTTTAGCTCCTTGGGAGCCCTGTGATCCATCCATTAGCTGACTGTGAGCATCCACTTCTGTGTTTGCTAGGCCCCAGAGTAGATTTTTTAAAGGGAATTATTTATGTCCTTTTTTAAAGTCCTCTATCAGCATTGTGACATGTGATTTTAAATTTAGATCTTGCTTTTCCAGTGTGTTGGGTTATCCAAGACTTTCTGTTGTGGGAGAACTGGGTTTGATGATGACGTGTAGACTTGTTTGTTCTTGGTAAGGATGTTGTATTTGACTTTTGTTGTCTGGTTATTTCTGGGATTAGTTGGTCTTTTGTCTGTGGCTTGAGGTTGTCCCTCCTGTGGATCTGTAAGCCGGTGTCAGCTCTCCTGGGAGACCAGCTCTCCCCTAGCAGGACCCGTGCACTGAGAAACAACCCCAACTCCTAGATGTAGATAGAGGCAGGAAGGTCCCTTTCACAGCTCTTCCACCACTTCGGTGGCCTGTGAGCTCCTGGCTGGTCCCAACTTAGGCAGTCACAGGGAGAAAATCCACATCCCTATCCCTAAATGTCAGCTCCTAATATCTAGAATTACATCTCATATAACTCTAGTGGTCACACTTACCGGAATCTCAGAAGTGTATCCTACCAGAAATATAGATTCCAAAATCTGCTAAAAGTCAGAGATAGCAGCATAAACAAAGCACAACATATCCCCTCCTGGTAAACTCTCTGACTGTTCTCCATTTCATACCTCCTCACTGCCTCCCTGTCTCCACAAGAATGTCCCCAGCAGAATCCCATCCCACCAGACTTCTAACCTCCCTAGAGCCTATAGTCTTTTGAGGGTTAGGCGCAGCTTCTGTGACTGAACCCAGACTCATTAGTCATCTGCTGTATATGTGTTGGGGGCTTTTATCAGCTGTTAGATGCTGCCTGGTTGGTGGTCCAGTGTCTGAGAGATTTCAGAGTTCCAGGTTAATTGAGACAGTTGGTTCTCTCACAGGGTTGCCCTCCTCCTCAGTTTTTTTCCAGCTTTTACCTAATTCAATCACAATGGTCTGCAGATTCTGTCCATTGGTTGGATGGAAATATCTATATCTGATTCTTTCAGCTGCTTGTTGGGTATTTTGGAGGGCAGTCATTTGAGGTCCCTTTTTGTGAGTACTCCATATTGTCAGTAATATTATCAGGCCTTGGGGCATCCCCTTGAGCTGGATCCCAATTCGGGCCTGTCTCTGGACCTCCTTTAACTCAGGCTCTTCTCTACTTTTGTCCCTGTAGTTCTTTCAGACAGGAACAATTGTGGGTCAGAGTTTTGACTCTGGGATGGCAACCTCATCCCTCCACTAGATGCCGTGTGTTTCACTGTCAATGAACTCTATAAGTTCCCTCTCCCCACTGTAGGAAATTTCATCTAAAGTCCCTGGAAAAAATTCAGTTTCTTAAAGTTTGTAATCTTTTTGTTCTTGCTTTGTTGATATCTACCTTTGATCAGTGTTGGTCTGATAGGATATAGGGCATTTTGTCAATTTTATTGCATCCATTGAGGTTTGTTTTGTGGCTATATGTGTGGTCAGTTTTGGCAAACATTCCATGAGGTGCAGAGAAAGAATATTCTTTTCTGTTTGGATGATATGCTTGTTCCAATTGACTTGTCTACTGGTGAGAATATGATTGAAGTTTCCTATTATCAGTGGATTAGGATCAGAATATCCTTTAAGCTATATTTTGTTCCTGTTTAAAAGAACTGCATGGATAAAAATTGAGAAGTGACTGAGGGAAAGGAGGTCTTTTTACTGGCCCAAATTGGGACCCATCTCAATGGGAAGCTCCAAGGAGTGACACTATTACTGATGCTGTGATATACTTGCAGACAGGAGCCTAGCATGTCTGCCCTCTAAGAGGCCTAACAAGCAGCTGAATGATTAAGAAGCAGATATTTACATGCAACCAATGGACAGAAGCTGGAGACCTCTGTGGTTGAATTAGGGAAATGTTGGAAGGAGCTGAGGAGGAGGGCAACCCCATAGTGAGACCAGCAGTCTCAACTGACCTTGACCTCCAAGATCTCTCAGACACTGAGCCACTAATCAGGCAGCATACACTAGCTGATGTAAGGCCCCACCACATATACAGAAGAGGACTGCCTGATATGTCCTCAGTGAAAGAAGTTACACCTAACCCTTGAGAGACATGAGTCCCCAATGAGTAGAGTGGGTGGGGACATCCTCTTGGAGATGGGGAGGGGGTAAGAATGGGGTGAAGAACTGTAGGAGGGCAGAACAAGAGGGGGATAACAACTGGACCATAAAACAAAATTAAAGATAAAAAAAAAGAAGTTATTATAAGTCTAAATACTGTTTGTTTGTTTGTTTTTTCTGGATGTGTGTTTTTTTCCTGTGTTTCTGTTTTGTTGCTCAGTTTTTCATTGTATGTTACCTGCGTGTTGCCTGTTTAATTGACCTGTACCGTGATTTTATTCATGGGTAATGCTGGTGGGTGTTGCAGGTCAGGGTGTGGAAAGTCCAGTGGGAGATAGTGTTTTGAAGTGTTAGTTGAGTCACTGAGGATTGGGTGTGGGATAATGAAGAGTGAGAAGAAGGTCCATAAGCAGCCTACCTGGTTATCTGACAGGCATGTTCTGTGGTATCACAGAGGTGTCTGGCTAAGTTGGTAGATAGAGCACAGCAATGAGCTGTGAAGGGGAAGTCCCTCTCCTGATCCACAGGACAGGGAGACTGGATGGTTTCAGCATTTGGTGTTCACTTGCAGCAATTAGAGCAACCCTTAGTATTAGATTGAGTATTGGGAAAGAGAGAGTAGAAATGTCTAAATAACCGCCTAGCTCTTCTCCTGGGAGCCTTGACCTATAATTGAGCATGCAGTGTGGTGTCCACTGGAGTTGTTTGGGGAAGAGATATAAGGGTGAAAAGGGTTAGGTGGTCAAGGATTAAACATTATTGTGGCATTCCTGAATAAATGTTTCCAGGTGAAAACGATATGCATGCATACTAAATAAGGAGACACTTCCTATAGATCTGTAACTGAAAAGAAACACTAACAAAAAGTAATTAAATGCAATAATTTAAGGAGATACATCCTGTAACTTGGAATGTGGTCACTAGTGATTCTATGGCTTACTTAATTGTTTTGTTATTTGTTTTGAAGTATATTCCACTCATGAGTATTTCATAGGATGCATAACATAGGATGCATAGCAATACTCATTATAAACCATAACTAGAGAGGTATATGACCCATAATGCAACATTCTGATTATATCTTCCCATGTGAGCATATGTTCACTTTACTATCTAAATATCAATATTGACACCCAAGAGTCTTGGTTTGTTCTGAAAGATAGCCAGAAGATATTATTCTCTTGGGGCCCTGCGTATCAAAGCAAAACCTAACTGCCCATAGTGCAAGAATAACAGAATGAGGGATCATTCTGAGATGGGGCATCTATTTATAATAATCATAGCATAGGCTCAGAAACTATTGTGAGAAATAAGGAAGAGGTAATTAATATCCAGATATAAGAGATGCTGTGATATATTAACTTTTTGATGTAACAAAACAATTATAATGGTAGTTACTATTTTCTAACTCTTCCATAAGTGTTCAATGTTTGGCTGTGGTTAACTGCATCTGTTTCAGTTTGCTGTGGCAGAGAGACTCTCAGAGGACAGTTATGTTAGCTTCCTGTCTACAAGCATAACAGAGTGTTACTAATAGTTTCAGGATTTGATGCTTGCCTGTTGGATGGATTTCAAGTTGGATCAGTTATTGGTTGGGCATTACTTCAGTCTTTGCTATGTCTTTGCCCTTGCATTTCTTTTAGACAGGACAAAGTTTGAGTCAAAAGTTTTGTGAGTGTGTTGGTATTCTTATCCCTTCACCGGGGCTTCTTCCTGGCTATAGGAGGTGGTCTCTTCCTTTTCCATGTATCCACTGTTAGATATGTTAGCCAAGGTCATCTGCAATTGCTACTGGGAAACTCTCCTACCTCAGGTCTCTTGAACTTCCCAAGGATTCTCTCCATCTCCCTGCCCACAGAAGCTGTAGCTTTTCATTCATTTTCTTGGTCCTCTGGGTCTCTCTTTCCATTCTCTCCCCACAAGTGTTCCCATTCCCTCTCCTCTCTCACACCCACTTTGACCCCTCCCTCTACCTCATATGACTTTTTTTTTTTTTTTACTCCTTCTAAGTGTGATACAAGCCTCCTCACTTGGGCCTTTCCTCTTGTTTAAATTCTTTAGATCTGTGGGGTATATCATGTTTGGTTTTTGTTTGTTTTGTTTTGTTTTGTTTTGTTTTTTGTACTTTTTGACTAATACCTACTGTCTTAGTCAGGGATTGTATTTCTGCATAAAACATAATGACCAAGAAGCAAGTTGGGGAGGAATTGGTTTATTCAGTTTACACATCCACATTTCTGTTCTTCACAAAATATGAGTCAGGACAGGATCTTTCACAGGACAGGAACTTGGAAGCAGAAGGTAATAATGCAGAGACCATGAAATGTGCTGCTTGCTGGCTTGCTTCCCCTGGCTTGCTCAGTTTGCTTTCTTATAGATCCCAGGACCATAATCCCAATGATGGAAGCAACAACAATGGGCTATACTCTACCCTCCTGATCACTAATTGAGAAAACACCTTACAGCTGGATCTTAAGAATGCATTTCCTCAAGGGTGACTCCTTTCTCCTTGTTAACTCCAGCTTGTGTCAACTTAACTTGTAAAACCAGCCAGTATACCAACTTCTCAGTGAGTAAATACCATTTATAATCTTTTGGGTACGGGTTACTTCACCCAGAATATTTTCTAGTCCCATTCATTTGTCGTGAATTTCATGATGTCCTTGTTTTTAATAGGTGAATAATATTTCACTGTGTAAATGAATCACAATTTCTGTATCCCTTCTTTAGTTGTGAGACATCTGGATTGTTTCCAGCTTCGGCTATTAAAAATAAGGCTGTTATAAACATAAAGGAATATGTGTCCTTGCAATATGGTGGGTCATCTTTTGGTTACATGCCCAGGATGAGTATAACAGGATTTTCAGGTAGAACTATTTCCAATCTTCTGAGGAACCGGCACATTTATTTACAAAGTGGTTGTACAAGTTTGCAATCCCACCAGCAATGGATGATTGTTTTCCTTTCTCCACATGCTTGCCAGCATGTGTCGTCACTTGAGTTTTTTATCTTAGCCATTCTGACTATTATAAGATGGGATCTCAGGGTCCTTTTGCCTGCTGGTTTGTCCTTTTGACAATGTCCTTTGCCTTCCAGAAGCTTTTCCAATTTATGAGGTTTCATTTATTAATTCTTGGTCTTAGTGTCTGAGACTTTGGCCTTCTGTTCAGAAACCTATCTCCTCTGTGTTCAAGGTTTTTTCGTACTTTCTCGTCTATGAAATTTAGCGTATCCAGTTTTACATTGAGACCTTGATACACTTGTACTAACATTTAAAAACCATCAAAATAAGGAAACTACCTATTACATTTCATGGGAAACAATATTACTTTTAAAATGAAAGGATGAATCTTTCATTTTAAAAACTGAAATGCTTTCTTTTTAAAAAGCAAGGAGAGAAATAGAAGTTAAAAAAAAAAAACTTCTGGTAAAGATTTAAAAAATTACACAGTAACAGAAGATATCAGGATTATAATATTGCTATACTTAACCAAAAAACCTTATTTTTTAGTAATGATTATAATTTTACCTATCTGTTTTAAGAATGATAAAAATAATAAGACAAATTTATAGAAGGAGAAGGTTGAAAGATGGAATGAAGGTTAAAGGTCATAGAACAGAAGTGGCAGTATCTGGAACCTTAAACAGCCTTAAAGAGGATAATTCTGAGTAGGAGAAATCCACAAAGTTATCATGAATTTAATTTACCTTTTGACTTCATTCTTTCTAAGTCTATAAAAACCAAGAAAAAGAATTTAAAGGCTTACACATACTTTTGAAAGTATATGAAACTAAAAATGTCATTTGAATATGCATGCAAGTTTAAACACCACATGTTGCCTGTTATAACAGTTAATTGTCCTTTTTTCAATGCTTAGGAAACAAATTTAATTTGGAGGAGATGGTTAAAGATTATGATTGTCATTCTGTTATTTTAGTGTCTCTTATAGCTTAGCATGTCATCCTGAAGGGGACTGTAGAGGGGCAGAGAGGGGATATATATATATATATATATATATATAGAGAGAGAGAGAGAGAGAGAGAGAGAGAGACTACTTGGTAAGAGGTGTTAAAACCAAACAGGCTATTGTCCTGAGCTCCCTGCAGGTGTCAGACACATACTTGAGATGATGGAGGTTATCCATGTGCATCCTGCCGTGATTCATTATCTCCATCATCATCCCAACACCTTCAGGGCACTAAGGTGACACCATTTATGGTTCTCCAGCCCAGGTTTATTCCTGAATTTTAATTAGGTCTATTTTCACCAGTTCTGTGGAAATAATCACCTATCTAAATTCCCTACAGGAATTTTGTCCAATTAAGGGCTATATTCTCAGTGCCTTTGTACTCAGGAGGATGTCAACATTTAAGATAAAAGAGAACAAGACCAGTAAATTTTTATGGACAAGATTTTTATTTTTAGTCATTTTGGAGTGAACATCTGTAAGTTTTTGATCTAGAAGGCTTCACTATCATATGTTTTTAATTCATTTTCATTTTTCAATGCTGAACAATGCTCTGGTAAGTGTTCCATTATCATGGCTGTTACTGTGACCTTTCAGTCTTATTTATAGTGGAATTTTCCAGCAATTCCTTGCTTCAAAGAGTTTGAAATGTTTAAGAAGGAAAAGAATTCCAATTACATGTGCTGAACATTTGAGAAAAATGCTAGCTTTTCACCTGAGAGACAATCAGTAATTTCATTAGGAAAATATGTGATGAAGCATCCATTACTTAAAGAGAAAAATCAATCACAGAAAAAATCTTGCTATTTTATAAAACATTCATTTCAAGCATGACAGCAACATCCTGAAGTTGGTAGGCTAAACTGTAATAAATAAAACAAGCAAAAAAAGCTGACAATTCTGTTTCAATGCCACCTAACTAATACATTGTACTTACAACATTTTTTTTTTTTTTGAGACAAGGTTTCTCTGGTTAGCCCTGGCTGTCCTGGAACTCATTCTGTAAACCAGGCTGACCTCGAACTCAAAAATCTGCCTTGTTCAATATTTTAAAATTGTACACAGCTCTATGTAAACCAATTTGAGAAAAGGATGTAAGGAATAAACATATTATATAACATTGATATTATATTTTACATTTATAGTATATTTAAAAGTAGTAATATTTTGTGCATGTATTGCACACATAGGTGATGCATATGTATCTAGTGAAAAGATCTTGTAAACTCTTGAAAACATTTTAAAACAGTTATTTTTAAATAGTTTATTTATTGAAATTATAATATAATTACATTATTTCTCTCTTTTTTCCTCCCTCCAATCCCTCCCAAATCCCTCACCTTCTCTTGATCAACAGTTTTGATCTATTTTATTAATTGATATTATGTAACAATCAATATATATGAATATTTATTAATACATAGATGTGTATGGATGTTTTACCTCCATGAATATGAACATACAACCTGAATAAAGTTTTCTTAGAAAACGATAGAAGAGAGTGTTGGATCTCCAAGAGCTTGGGTTATTGATAGCCCTAAACTACTATGCTTGTGCTGGAATTTGAATTCCATTCTGCATAACGCATGAGCCACTACCTATCTATTTTCTCTACCTGTGTTTGTAAAGAATTTTCTGACTGAATTTTGAGGACTTTCCTTAGTGTGTTTTGATATTTTTCTTTTACTAGAAATATATTTTAATATATTGACATCACATGCATTTCATTTTTTAAAGAGATAATTTATGCTTAATAGATCAAGGATATGCAATAATTTTAAAAAACACTTACCTTGTAAATAGAATATTCATTCTTGTTAAACTTGACTTTGTAAATTCCATTTCAATTGTACATGCTTTCAACAGAAAACCAAGATTAAATCCTTTAATAGTTTAAAATCAAAGTAACGAAACTTGAGGTGAAAAAAACTTCATAAAACTAGTTATAAAGATAAATATATTTATTATTCACAAACATTAAATGGTCAACCTTAAAAATGAGTTGAATTCTGTGGTCATATCTCACAGAATTATAAAATTTACAATCAGAGATAGAAAAATTCTGGTTATTAAGGTGCCTCTACTTCACTATGAGAAATGTTAGTATATTGTACTCTTCCCAGAGGACACCTTCCTCTGGGCTTATAAAGAACTTCACATGTTTATTCAAAAGGGGATATGTGTCCTGTGTAATCAGTGTTTCTTCATCATTTCTTGATACAAATGATGTTAACTCAGTACTCTTAAATATTTTTAAGAATTTTATTATTTGAATAAAGAAATGTTATTAAATGAAAGTGTATTTGTATACCCATCCTAAAATTATGCAAATATGAATATTCAGCTTTGGGATACACATTCATTAAATTTATTTCCATATTTTCACAGGAAGTAAAATAGCACCAGGTTATTTTTAAAATGGATATTAAATTCTGAAAATCACAAGCTATATTATTTAAATAATGCTTACTATTTTTTAAAGGTCTTAGAAGTTAAGACAAAAGGATGGACCATCCAGACACTACCCCACCTGGGATCCATCCCATAATCATCCACCAAACCCAGACACTATTGCATAAGCCAGAAAGATTTTGCTGAAAGGACCGTGGTATAACTGTCTTGTATGAGGCTATGCTAGTGCCTGGGAAATACAGAAGTGGATGCTCACAGTCATCTATAAGATGGAACACAGGGCCCCCAATGGAGAAGCTAGAGAAAGCACCCAAGGAGGAGCTAAAGGGGTCTGCATCTCTATAGGTGGAACAACAATATGAACTAACCAGTACCCCCAGAGCTTGTGTCTCTAGCTGCATATATAGCAGAAGATGGCCTAGTTGGCCATCACTAGGAAGAGAGGCCCCTTGGTATTGCAAACTTTATATGCTCCAGAACAGGGGAATGCCAGGGCCAAGAAGTGGGAGTGGGTGGGTAAGGGAGCAGGGCGGGAGGGAAGAGTATAGGTTACTTTTGGGATAGCATTTGAAATGTATATAAAGAAAATATCTAATAAAAAGTTGTTATTAAAAATGTCTTAGAAGTTTTAAATTCATTGTTAAGTACCAAATATTCATCACTGAAAAGCAAAACCTGGAAACATAGAATAAAAAAGATTATTTGGGAATAGTTTGTATATAAATAAGTATTTAATCATACAAAAACAACTAGAGAAAAAGCGGTCATGGGTTTAAATAAGAGCAGGGAGGCACTTGTGGGAGGACTAGGAGTAAGAAAAGACAAGGGAGAAATGTAAGTATAATGTTAAAACAAAAATAAAAATAAGCAAACAATCAGTAACCACAAACTGAACAAAAGTCCAATGAATAATTTAAGTGCATTAAATTTACTTATTATTTTCCTTGAAAGTATCTGCTTTCACTTCTGTGGCTTCAATTTTGTTTATCCTTCCATTTACTTTTTAATTAAACTATTATTACACCATTACTCCTTTTCTTTTTGTCCCTCTTGCTATTTCTATGTTCTCTCCCTCCATCCCTTAGCTTATTACTGTACCACCAAAATGATGTCCTCTTTTTTAACTTGTTTTTGTTAAATGTATAAATATGCACATTATATAAAAGAAACTGAAGAGCCCATATATTGAGCCCATATATCTTGTTTGTTGCTTTGTTTCTGTGTATCTGGTCACAGGATTGACCTCTTTGTACAGGATAACAAATGAGGGGGCTCAGTTTGAAGAGTAACTAACTGTCCTGTTCTCAATAATTATTAGTTGCTGTGACATTTTAATATCCCTTTCTATAATTTTATTCAAATAACATTTTCAATTATTTTATTTATTGGTTTCACAATTTTTTCTAAACTCCATCTTGTGTTTCTTCCCTATTAGTTTCTCATATCTGGCTAATTTGGTTTTATTATGTGATTTTTGCTTTACATTTCTTTTTTTTCGTTCTAATTTTTTTCTTTTTCTTTTTTAATTAGGTATTTTCCTCGTACATTTCTTGATATAAAAAATTACTATTTTTATTTTAATATTATTTAATTGTGATTATTAATCTTTATGAACAGTTATTTGCAGACTACAATAATTGTCATACTGTACTCCTTTGGCTTGATATTTATTTTCTAATAGAGATTACCTTTTTATTGGTTATTCTAATTATTTACATCCCAAATGTTGTTCCTTCTCCCAGTTTACCCTTCACAAACCACCTATCCCATTCCCACTCCCCAATGCCTCAATGAGCATGCTCTATCCACCCCCACCCCCACCCACTCCAGTCTCACTGCCCTAGCACCCCCCTTGCTGGTGCATTAAGCGTCCACAGAACCAATGAACTTCCCTTTCATTGATGCACTATAAGATAATCCTCTGCTACATATGAAGTTCGACTCATGGGTACCTACATGTGTACTCTTTCGTTGATAGTTTAGTCCCTGGGAGTTCTGAGGGGTCTGGTTAGTTGATATAGTTGTTCCTTCCTTCTATGGGCTTGCAGTCCCTTTCGGCTTCTTCAGTCCTTCCCCTAATTCTTCCATTGGGGTCCGTGTGCTCAGTCCGATGGTTGGCTTCAAGCATCCTCATCTATATTGGTCAGGCTCTGGAAGAGCCTCTCAGGGAACAGCTAGACCAGGGTCCTTTCAGCAAACCCTTCTTGCATCAGTAATGGTGTCTGGGTTTGGTGTCTGCAGAGGATATGTATTCCTAGGGTGGGACAATCTCTGGATGGCCTTTTCTTCAGTTTCTGCTCCACTCTTTGTCCGTACATTTCCTTTAGACAGGAATCACTCTGAGTTAAAAATTTTGAGATGGGTGTGTTGATATATTTTTTTAAGTTTCCTTTGATTTCTTCAATATACTTTAAAGATGCAATTTGGGGCTGGGTGGTGGTGGTGCACACCTTTAATCCTAGCACTTGGGAGGCAGAGGCAGGCAGATTTCTGAGTTTGAGGCCAGTCTGGTCTACAAAGTAAGTTCCAGTACAGCCAGGGCTATACAGGGAAAACCTGTCTCAAAAAAAAACAAACCAAAAACAAAAAAACAAAAAACAAAACAACAAAACAAAACAAAACAAAAAACCAAACCAAACCAAACCAAACCAAAACAAACCAAAACAAACAAAAACAAAAATAAAAACCAAACAAACAAAACATACAAAAAATGCAATTTATAGATATTCATATTTTTTTTCCTTTTTATCATTGATTTCTAGTTCATATTGAAGTTAAAAGAAGGAATTTGGGGTTATTTGTTTTGTCCTTTAACTTATTAAGACTTAAGTGTGATGTATTCATTGGTTCACTCCATATATTATTCTTCAGGAATATCAGTGCTTCTGTCAATTTTGGTTGGCACAACTATGCCAGTTAGTTGTATTTAATGAAAGAACTGATAATATTATTGCTGAAGAATACTTGGTACACACTTCTCTTGATACTTTTGAAGTAAATTTTCCATATATTTCTGTTAAATCCATTTGGTACATGGTGTTCTCTCCTGTGATTTTTAAAATTGGTTTTCAATATAAGCTATTTGGTCACATAGAAAGCTGAGTATTAAAATCTTTTTAATTTTTCTATTGTATTTATTTCAAATCTGTCAGTTTGCTTTTATATTGAGATACTCTGAGGTTGAAAGCATAGATGTTTATAACTGTAATTGGTTCCTTTCGGTGCCTTTTAATTTGGTAATGATCTTTGATTTGAGTTATGACATTTTGACATAAGTTCTGTACTGTCTTGGGGCAATCATGAGAGATAATCTCATGAACCTACTCCAGCTTCTATTGAAGGCCCATATCAGCTGCAGTAGAATTGTTTCTTTGTAGATGTGAGGTCATACAAACTTGAAAAGACCTGTGTGCAATGCTACATTGTGCATTCTTTCTCCTTACTATGTTGTCTTTTAACTTCAACATTGGTTTTATATTTAAAGTATATAAATAGTAAGAAATTTTGAAATCTCTGCATAGATATTGACAATTACTAATATATACATAAGAGATACCTTGTAAATTTCTAGGGGATCAATTACCTGTGACACAATACTATTTTTTACTTTTCCAAGGACACACCCAAACATGATGTTTTATAATTTCTTCTGATATTGCTATCATTGACCTCTTTATGTGACCAACCTTCCTTTTCTGAAGCATATTTTAGCCACAATAAAAAAATTCAATGGCTATTGATTCCTTACCTGATTCCCAGTTACTTTTTTTCAAATTTAAAATTCAGCCAGAAATTTGTTACATGTCTCCCACATTAATTATGGCTTATATTTAAATTTACTGTCCACTTTACTCTGGTTCTGTGCTCTTAAAGATTATCTGTCAAATATAGTACAGATATGCTGAACTTTTCACTGGATTCCATACTAATATATTTGGAAGAATATTTTTTTTTCTTTTTTGAGCTTGATATAACAATTTAATGCCATGTTTGAATTTAAATAAATTTTGCAAATAAGGATTATAAGTAGGTAATGTTCACTACCTAATATCACTGAGTAATATTTTCTGTAACTTTTCTTCATTTTAGGCTCTTAGAATTTTGAAGCTTTCAAAATACGACATTTAATACATCGGACACAAGAAAGAATAAAAATTAACTGTGGCTACTTCACCACTTACCATCACTTTGTTGCTTGCTTTCTATTTTATAGATGCTTTGTTTAACTCTTCTTAGGCTATTTTTTCAAATTAATGTTTTCTATTTAGGCATTATCTTTAGTAGTTTCCATGAGAATTTGATAAAACTTGTTACATTATCTTATTAAATGCTAATAGTAATTATCTTTAATTTCACACACTTAAAATTCTGCACATTAACGTTCCCATATTTACTATAAATTTTAGAACTGATAATGGTATGTTGGCCATTATTTAGGGAATATGAGCATAAGTAATTACTATTGGGAGAATATGTCCTGACTATAGTGTACATTAACATCACTCAAACTTAGATACCAACTCCTAAGAATAGAAAAGCTATCATGCATAGCAGTATATTGAGTTTTAGGTATAAAATGACTTTGTTTAAATCCCCAGCTAGCCAAAATGTATTCCAATGTAACTGAGGATATATATATATATATATATATATATATATATATATATATATATATATATACTGTTTATAAAGCAAAGAGTTGTTTTTAAGGTATTGAGATTAAGATGTCTAAGGTATTGGAGATTTTCAGAAAAGACATTGCTTCTCCATGAAGAGAAAAGGGTGCCTCAAGCATGTTAGGTTAAACTGTGACTGAATTTCCAGGCAAATGACCTCTTATGAAGGTTTCAGGTATTCCAAAAACTGAGGTTTTTTTTCAACTCCATCTTCTTCCATGTTCATCTTTCTCACTTTCCCAACCATTCCCATTATGTCCATGTCTTTGACTGCCACTCTCTTTTTTCCTCATCACTCATTACATATATACTTATGCATGTATATATGAAAATAATCATAAAATATGACTGTATATCATATACAAATAAATATTAATTATAAATATAAAACCACAGTTTTAAAAATAATTTCCACATGTTAAATATCTTTGGGTTTTCCTAATTGATACACGTAGTTTATCTGGAAGAGAAAAGTCCCACATATTAATCAACTTAATAGTTATTAAGATAATAGGCTTATGAGAGTTATTATTATGGAAACTAATAAGTGCTTATTATCATACCATACAACTGGACAGATAGGTATAACTCTGTGTATTACAAGGTAACCATGTTTTAAAGGTCTATTCATGCCAAGAAAACATGATTTATATTTCATACATAAAGGCCAATTTTATAAAACAAATATTTTTAAGGTAAATTCTAGTAATCTATAAATTAAGTTATTCCTTGTCCTACTTTTTTTTTTCTTCAGAAAACCTGCACTTTGAGACAATGGCCAATTCCACCCTAGTGACTGAGTTCTTCCTGGAGGTTTTTGCTGAGATTTGGGAGCTCAGGATCTTAATCACTGTGCTGTTCCTGCTGGTGTATCTGTGCAGCCTGTTAGGGAACCTTACCATCATCATTGTTACTACAGTTGACCAGACCCTGAACACACCCATGTACTTCTTCCTCAGGAATCTGTCCATTTTAGACATGGGCTACATTTCTATCACTGTCCCCAGTACCTGTATCAACTCTCTCACTAACCACAGGAATATGTCTGTGGCTGGGTGTGCAGCACAAATCTTTTCGTTCTTATTTTGTGCATGTGTAGAGATTCTAGTTTTTTCCATCATGGCCCAAGACCGCTATGTGGCCATCTGCAAGCCTCTGCTCTATCCTGTGATCATGAACCACCAGTTCTGTGTTCAGATGACACTGGCTTCCCTACTCAGCTCCCTTGTCATTGCAAGTGTGCACACTTTCAAAACTTTCCAGCTGTCCTTCTGTCACTCTAATGTGGTCCCTCAGTTCTTCTGTGATCTTCCTGCTTTGCTGAGACTTTCTTGCTCTGACACCTTTAGCAACAAACTCCTAATACTTCTGACTGTCATTGGAGTCAGTGGTAGTTGCTTTGTCTTCATTGCCATATCATATATTCACATATTATCAACTGTATTGAAGATTCCCGTCAAAGGAGAGAGAGGGAAAGCCTTTTCTACCTGTGTTCCTCACATTATTGTGGTGTCTGTCTTTGTTAGTTCTGCTGCCTTTGTGTATCTACGACCTCCAGTAATAACCTTTGAAGTAGTTCAGGAAATGGTTATTTCTGTATTTTATACCATGGTTCCACCATTCTTAAACCCAATTGTCTATAGTCTTAGAAACAAACAGATAAAGGAGGCAGTGAGGAAAGTTATATTGCGAGTTTTTCCCATATTTGAATATAAAAGGAACATCTATTTCTCATGGTATTTTAGAGGGAAAAAAACTGATAAAGTAAGATAAAATTATATACAAATACACAAGCACACATAAGTACTCACACACACAAAAGACTTATTCCCTTTATTGAATATTTTTTGTCACATATTTCCTGATTATATTTACCCCAGTCTCTATGCCTCCTTGTTCCCCTTCATTTGTCCTTCCATCCAGATCTATCTCATTTCTGTTTTTCATTCTAAAACAAACATGCTTCTAATGATTAATAAATGAACTCAAATAAAGTATAAGAAGATATAACAAAAACTAGTATATCAGAATAGCACAAAACAAACAAATGAAAAAGACCCCCAGAAAGGGCACACACACACACACACACACACACACACACACACACACACCACCACCACCACCACCACCACCAACAACAACAACAACAACAACAACCCAACAACAACAACAAAAACAATACATATGCTGTGGTTGTTTGAGTGAAAATGGAGCCTATAGTCTTCATTTGGGCCTTATGCATTTTTGTAGGACAGTGAAAGGCAGCCTGGTTTTCAGATGAGCTAAGATTGGAAAGCCCAGTGACCTTCAGACAGTAGGCATTTTGCCAGGTTCCTGGCACGAGGCCACATACCTCCTTATGTTTATGACCATCAATCATGTAAGAGCAATGGCCCAAGCATCACCACATGTCACCTAGCCTCAAGACAGATCTCCATTTTAATGAGGTACCTATATGCCTGGAGACTTAGCCAATAAATTCCCCTTCTCAGACACTCCTCGCTGCAAAAGGCCCGCCCTGAGAAAGTCGGGTACAGTTTTACTCATTACCACTCTCTGTCATGACAATAAATGCCTTTAAAACCATGGACTGTCTCTTTTCATCAGGACCTGCCATGGGGAGTAATGGAACAGGCCTTCGCCTAAAAATTCAGCTGTCTAATCTCCCATAGAAAGCCTCTCAGTCACAGCTGGCCAAGCCAAGGACTCTCCCCCCTGCAGCACCTAGCCAGAGCTCTCCACCACCCTTCCCCTTTGCTCCAGGCTAGATCCAGCCTGCTGGGCCCCACTCTGTTCTCAGCTCTCTTGCTGCCCCCAGCTGAGCCTGGGTGCATAAGAGTCTGAGAACCTGAACCCCCCTCCACCCCCAGCTCCTAGCAGGCCTGGGAACCCCTGGAGCCACCTCCAGCAGTCCCTGGGACCTCAGGCTGTACTCCCCCATCCCTGGCTGCTGGTCCCACATTTTCCCATAGCCCAATGCACACCGGGCATTGGTGTTCTGTAAGCACAGACAAAATTCCCATGTCCCTCCTCCACGAGCAACCGAAGCCCTGAGTGGATGCTGGACACCCATTAACCCAATACATTTTCGGAGTATGAGTGAGATTATTGGAGGAGTTGTAAACTATTAGATGGGCTTTGAGGTTTAAGAAGCTCAATCTAGGGCATTTTGTTACTGTCACTTCCTGCTGCATGTGGATCCAGGTGTACTACCCTCAGCTACCTCTCAAGGACCATGCCTTTCTATATGACATTGTGCTTCACATCATAAAGATAGTGAATTAATCCACTGAATTGTAATATAGCCAAATAAATTGCTATGGTGTCTCTTCACAGCAATAAAACCATAAATAAGACATTGATTCTTTGTGTTGTTTTATTTGTTTCAACTTTATTTGTTTCAATCCCAAGTTCATATTTTCTTTTCCATCTGCTCATTTTGCATGTGATTGTTTTTTCCCTATTTCTTCTAGAGCTTTCTGGTATCCTGTTAATACCTAACACTATTATGAGATCCCCAGTTTTGTTTTGTTTCACTTTTACATGTACTTAGTAGTATGTCCCTGGATCCTAGAGATGTCTCAAATGAGAAGGATAATAAAAATTAAAACAAACAAACAAACAAACAAACAAAAAACCAACAAAACTTGGAGTCTCTTTATGTTTGCCAACTACTCTTCGGGCTGGGCCCTCCCTGGAATATGGTTGCTATGTCCAGTGATACTCTGTTAAATGGTGTTCCTTTCTATTTCTCAGGAGGTATAAATAGCATGTGTCTCTTTGGTTAGTGGTGGCACTTTTTAATCTATTTTCCCTTTCAGTTCTCAAATTTGTTTGCCTTAAACTTGTGCAGGTCTTTGCATTCTAAAAAAAAAAAAATTGACATTTTTGTCTTATTCATCTTTTGGTGTGTTTTAATTCTTGGGTTTAGTATTCATTTTTATTTTGTGAGAAAGAGCATGCATGAAGTTGCATAGGTAGGCGAGGATGGAGATAGTCAGAATAGAGAAACTACACCACAGAAAAAGCAAGAAAGTAATCTTTCAACAGACCCAAAAAAATATAGCCACACAAACATAATTCCACCTCTAACAACAAAAATAACAGGGAATAACAATCACTTTTCCTTAATATCTCTTAACACCAATGGACTCAACTCCCCAATAAAAAGACACAGACTAATAGACTGGATTCATAATCAGGACTCAGCATTTTGCTGCATACAGGAGTCTCACATCAGTGACAAAGACAGACACTACCTCACAGTAAAACGTTGGAAATCAGTTTTCCAAGCAAATGATCCCAAGAAACAAGCTAGAGCAGTCATTCTAATATTGAATAAAATCAGCACAATAGAAACAGATGTACAAAAGTTGGGGTCATAGACAAATGCACTTAGCAATTAACATGAGCAGAATGCATAGAAGCAAACACGTAATTAGGACTAATTGGCTATTGGTCTTTTGTTGTTCCATATCAAATTGAGAATTTTCTTTCTATTTATGTGAAAAATGAGATGAAGATGTTGATTGTGATTTTATTGAATCAGTAAATTGTTTTGGTAGGAAGGTCTTTTATCACAATGTTAATTCTACCAAGCTATACTCTTGGGAGTTCTTCAAATTCTAGTATGTTTCTTAATCTCTCTCTGAATACATCTAAAGTTTTCATTATAGAGTTTTTTTAAACCTCTTTTGTTATGTACATTCTAAATATTTTATTTTATTTGAGAAACTTGGAGGAGGAGAGTGTCCATGATCTCTTTCTCAGCATTCTTGTTACTCATATGTGTTAAGACTGGTAAATTTTGTAAGTCAATTATGTATCATAACACTTTGTTGAAATTATTGATAATTTCTACTTTTTTCTAGTGAAATTTTGGAAACATTGGATATAAGATAATATAATCTTATATTGAACATAATTTGGATTATTATTTTCCTATTTGTATCCCTTCCCTTGCCTTATTGCTCCAGGTAATATTTTAATCACATTATTAATAACAGTAGGGAAAGTTGGCAGTCCTCTTCCATCCCTGATTTTTAATGGGGCTTATTAATGGTTTTATTGATTTAGGATGATATTGGCCTTGAGTTTGTCATACATAACCTTTATTATGTTGGAATATCTACAGTTCTAATGTTTTAGGGCTTTTATTAAGAATGCATGTTGAATCTTATCAGACTTTTTATTTTCTTTGTTTCATTGTTTTTTCTTTTTTCTTTTTTGGCTTCCATTGAGATGATCATATGATTCTTGTATTTTTGTCTGTGTATGGAAGAAAAAGGAGGAGGAGGAGGAGGAGGAGGAGGAGGAGGAGGAGGAGGAGGAGGAGGAGAAGAAGAAGAAGAAGAAGAAGAAGAAGAAGAAGAAGAAGAAGAAGAAGAAGAAGAAGAAGAAGAAGAAGGAGGGAAGGGAAGGAGGGAGGGAGTGAGGGAGAGAGAGAGAGAGAGAAAGAGAGAGAGAGAGAGAGCAAGAAACAAAGAAACAAAAGAAAGACAGATGCATAGAGTATTTGAGCACTCTTAATCCTGTTCCTTTAAATGATTAATTTATTTTTACTTCATTTTTATATGTATTATTGTTTAGATGAATATTTTGCACCATACACATGCCTGGTGCTCATGTTTAGAAGTAGGTGTCAGATACCAGGGAACTGGAGTTACAGATGGTTCTGAAATATATGTAGGCACTGGCAACTGACCTTCAGGAGAAGCCAGTGCTCTTAACCAAAAGAGTCATTTTTTCCAGTCCCCACTTGGGCTTCTATGGCAAGGTTATCAATATTATGTGGACATAGAGAAACTTGATCACTGTTATCTACAATAGATTCTTACACTGATAGATTGATTGTATGGAATATTAGAATCAAATGGTTTCAAGTTGACTGGCACCTTGTAGTTTTACACTTTCTGATTTTTAAAATGAATCACATTGTATTAGAGACTACTACCTGTTATCTAATTTTCACTGTTGATCTCCAAATTTGTCCTTCAGTATCAAAAAAGTATTAGATTCCTATTTTTGCATGTGTATGTAGATGTGGTATGCATGAGTGTATCTATGTTTATGTTATGGGAGTATGTGTGTGTGTGTGCATGTGGAAATCAGAAATTAAATTGGGTGACTAGTCACAATAAGATTTTCATAATTCAAAGTTATTCATGTCACTTCCTTTTGTGACAACCTATAAACTAGAATAATTTTCAGTCCCTTTTTTGTCTTTTTAGGTTAGGATATACAATGAAAGGTTCCATCTCCATATGTATATGACACTACAACTTGTTATTGTCTGTTTCTTTCCACCGTTCCCCTCACTCACTCCCACTCTATCACCCTTCTCTCCTATGGCTGCTTATTTTGTAAACTGCATTTTGTAAACATAAAGTTTGGCAGTCAAAGCTGTAAAAATATGCCACCTTTTGAGGAGTTATCTTAATTTTATTAATTAAAAGTTTACAATAATGGTGCACTGTTCTTGCCAGGGGAGAGCTTGTCTTTAGGGAGTGCTTTGACTCCAGGACACAGGGGAGATCTATCGCCATTTTCAATCCAGTGACTGTCTGAGGCAGGAGTAGCCAGGAGCACCCTGGCCTCAGAAGCTGTAGAACAGCTAAAACAGGACCTTCTGGCCTCCATCTGCAGGAGGTGAGGCTGTTCCGCAGCCTTCTGTGTACTGGACTTGCAAGGACAGAGATGATCTCCCAGGAGTGCTAACACAGGCTTGCAGACCCACATGAGGAACAAGCTCCAGACAGAGACAGCACATAACTAACACCAGAGATCACCAGATGGCAACAGGCAAATGCAAGAATCTTATCTACAGAAACCAAGACTACTTGGGAACATCAGACCATAGTACTCACACCACAGCAAGGTCAAAGTACACTGTCAATAAGACAAAAAGGCCACCAACAGATTGGGAAAAGATCTTTACCAACCCTAAACCTTATAGGGGACTAATATCCAATATATATAAAGAACTCAAGAAGTTAGACTCCAGAAAACGAAATAAGCCTATTAAAAATGGGGTACAGAGCTAAATAAAGAATTCTCAACTGAGGAATACTGAATGGGTAAGAATCACCTGAAAAAATGTTCAATATCCTTAATAATCAGGGAAATGCAAATCAAAACAACCTTGAGATTGTACCTCACACCAGTCAGAATGGCTAATATCAAAAATTCAGGTGACAGCAGATGCTGGCCAGGATGTGGACAAAGAGGAACACTCCTCCATTGTTGGTGGGATTGCAATCTGGTACAACCACTCTGGAAATCAGACAGGTGGTTCCTCAGAAAATTGGACACAGTACTAACGGATGATCCACCAATACCTCTCCTGGGCATATACCTAGAAGATGCTCCAACTTGTAATAAAAACACATGTTCCACTACGTTCATAGAACCCTTATTTATAATAGCTAGAAGCTGGAAAGAACCCAGATGTCCCTCAACAGAGGAATGGATATATGTCTTGTGGTACGTATATTTATACAATGGAGTATTCTCCAGCTATTAAAAAGAATGAATTTATGAAATTCTTATGCAAATGGATGGATTTGTAAGATAACATCATGAGTGAGGTAACCCAATTACAAAAGAGCATACATGATATGCACTCACTGATGAATGGATATTAGCCCATATTTATAAGTTGGAAAGGAAGAAGTCCAAATATCACTATTTGCATAGTATAATTAAGTGACCCCAAAAATTCCATCACAGACCTCATAAACCTGATAATCAGTGTCATCAAAGTAGCTGGATATAAAGTTAACTCAAACAAATCAGTGGCCTTCCTCTACACACAAGATAAACATACTGAGAACGATATTAGGGAAACAACACGTTTCACAATAGTCACAAATAATATAAAATATCTCCATGTGAATCTAGGTAAGTGAAAGATCTGTATGATAAGATCTCCAAGCCTCTGAAGAAAGAAATCAAAGAGATCAGAGTAATTTGGAAATTCATCTGGAAAAAAACCTAGGATAGCAAAACTATTCTCAACAATAAAAGAACTTCTGGTGTTATCACCATCCCTGACCTTAAGCTGTACTACAGAGCAATTGTGATTAAAAACTGCATGATAACAGTACAGTGACAGAAAGTAAGATCAATGGAATAGAATTGAAGACCCAGAAATGAACCCACACACCTTGATCTTTGACAAAGGAGCTAAAACCATCCAGTTGAAAAAAGACCGCATTTTCATCAAATGATGCTAGCTCAACTGGCAGTTAGCATGCAAATTGACCCATTCTTATTTCCTTGTAAAAAGCTCAACTCTTAGTGGATCAAGGACTTCCACATAAAACCAGACACGTTGAAACTAATAGAAAAGAAAGTGGGGCAGGTCCATAAGCACATGGCCACAAGGGAATCTTTCCTGAACACAACACCAATAGCTTATGCTCTAAGATCAAGAATTGGTAAATGAGATCTCATAAAATTGCAAAGATTCTGTAAGACAAAGGACACTGTCAATAAGATGAAAAGGCAACCACCAGCTTGGGAAAAGTTCTGTACCAATCCCACATCTTGGATTACCCAAGTGAGGTAACCCAATCACAAAAGAAGACACATGATATTCACTCAGTGATGAGTGGATATTAGCCCAGAAACTTATAATACCCAAGATACAATTTGCAAAGCACATGAAACTCAAGAAGAAGGAAGACCAAAGTGTGGATTCTTCATTCCTCCTTAGAATAGGGAACAAAACATCCATTGAAGGAATTAAAGATCCAAAGTATGGAGGAGAGACTGAAGGAAAGATCATCCAGAGACTGCCCAACTTGGGGATCCATCCCTTATGCAATCACAAAACCCAGACACTATTATAGATGCCAACAAGTACTTGCTGACAGGAGTCTGATATAGCTGTCTCCTCGAGAAGCTCCACCATTTCCTGACAAATACGGAGGTGGATACTTGAAGCCTACCATTGGACTGAGTACAAGTTCCCCAAGGAAGGAGATAGAGAAAGGAACCAATTACCTGAAGGGGTTTGCTGCCCCATAGGGGGGAACAACAATATGAACTAATCAGTATCCTCAGAGCTCCCATGGTAGGACTCATGGCTCCAGCTGCATATGTAGCAGATGATGAACTAGTCAATCAGTGTGAGGAGAGCCCTTGGTCCTGTGAAGGCTTTTTGCCCCAGTGTAGGGGAATGCCAGGGCCAGGAAGCAGGTGTGGGTGTGTTTGTGAGTGTGGAGTGGGTGGGGAGTGGATAGGTGATATTTTTGGAGGAGAAACCATGAAAGGGGATAATATTTGAAATGTAAATAAGTAGAATATCTAATAAAAATTTATAATGACAAAAAAGGCCAAAAGAAAAGATGAGTCCTGCCAAATACAAAAATATGTTGTTAATAAATATATATCCATATATGTGGATAGGGAAATAGAGAAATAGAATGTTAGATAAATAGATGACAGAGATATATTTAGTACATGTAATGAATATAGTCATTTTTTTTGTTTTGTTTGTTTGTTTGTTTGGTTGGTTTTTCAAGACAGTGTTTCTCTGTATAGCCCTGTCTGTCCTGGAACTCACTCTGTAGACCAGGCTAGCCTGGAACTCAGAAATTTGCCTGTCTCTGCCTCCCAAGTGCTGGGATTAAAGGCGTGTGCAACCACTCCGCGGCCTGTGTTGTATTTTTAAGAAAAAGAAATAATAGAAAAAAGTCAATACAATGATTATCTTTGATAGAAAAAACTGCAATTGTTCAAAAGTACATGAGTTTCTTTCCTGATACAATTACTAAGAAAACAAATGTTAATTAATTATTATCCAATCATGTATGTTTTGAATAGGTTTCATAAAAATCTGTTTTCTTAAGACTAAATACTTATACTTGATAATGCAGAGTGATGAGGTTTATTAGAAGAGTGAATAGACAATAACTCAACTGCTAATGTGACTGAGTGAACCAAAGTTTGGTGTCCAGGGCAGCTTATAGGCCTCTGGGTAGAGTAGCCTTGTGGATTGTCACAAGCGTGTTCCATAATAAAGTGATACTTGTTTATATTGAAATGATAGACCTAAACCTGGAAATGCTATATTACATTTCTGACAATTATCTAATAATATCAATAAATTGGTCACTATATGGGACTATTCACCATTGCTGTTCATCTTAATTTCAGTACTTAACTGAACTTTAAATTTCATGAATATAATATGCAGTTATAAAATTAAAGTTATCTACCTTTCTATCCAGAATGATACGTACAGATATTATATGTACACACTATATATATGTATTTATGGGGAGAGAATAAGTGTATGTGTTTTATGATTATGTATAATATTTACATATTTATGTAATGATTATATGATGGCTACAAAAGAAATCTGTCTCTTCACTTTGCTCTTAAGATTTAGAAGGTTCCATAATGCTATTAATATCAAAAAGAAAATAATAGATCCCTGGAAATAACTCTCCCATATGATAAGTGTGGGTGCTTGCAGCATAGATGATATGCTTTTTGACAAAAAAAAAAAAAAAAAAAAAAAGAATTTCTGTCCATGATTTTCAAAAAGCAATATACAAGAGAATGAAAGCACTGAACTCAAACTTCATACTCCTGAATTTATGGCTAGAAGAAATTACTTGCTACCTGAAATTAAAATGCAACAATCTCAGCGGGGCAGTGGTGGTGCATGCCTTTAATCCCAGCAGTTGGGAGGCAGAGACAGACGGATTTCTGAGTTCGAGGCCAGCCTGGTCTACAGAGTGAGTTCCAGGACAGCCAGGGCAACACAGAGAAACCCTGTCTCCAACAAACAAGTAAACAAACAAAAACAAAAATGTAACAATCTCTACGTATATTAAAACACACATTTTTTTAATACCTTTAATGGGTGATTCAAGTTTGTTCAGAGCTGTGAAAACTAACAGTAAGGATAGCTAGTATAAAATGTACTTAGTATTTAAAAAGGTAATTTACATTTCTTCTAGTTAACAAACAAACAAACAAAAAAATAAAAACAACAACAAAAAAAACCCTATAATTTTGATAGTAGTTTCCTAGGAGAAGAAAATTAGTTTGAGAAGAAAAGTGAAAAGTTAATAGCTTTCAGTCACATTTGTAGTATGTGATGATATTTATATCATACTCTCTCCTGAGTTGTAATTCTCTGTAATAATGACATCATGTTTATAGCTAGTGTACTATATACTACTACTGTCAACATTTTTTAAAACTTTCATTTTTGTTTTAATTTATTCACTTTACTTTCTTCTCACTGGCCCCTTCTTAGTCAACCCCTCCCATAATCCTTCCCTCATTCCTCTCTCCTTTTCCTCTGAGTAGGTGCACCCCCCCCCCAGGGCCCCACATATCCTCCCACACTGACACATCAAGTCTCTACAGAGCTAGGTGCTTCCTCTCTCACTGAAGCCATGCAAGGCAGCCCAGTTAGAAGAACATATCCCACAGACTGACAACAGCTTTTGGGATAGATCCTGCTCCACTTCTTCTGGATTTACAAGAACACAAAGCTACACTTATGCTACATATGTACAGGGAGCCCTAGGTACACCCTGTGTATATTCTTTGGTTGGTGGTTCAGACTCTGAAAGTGCCAAAGGTGCAGGATAGTTGACCCTGTTGGTCTTCCTGTGAATTTCCTGTCCCCTTAGGGGCTACAACCCTTCCTTCTGTTCTTTCATAAGAATTCCCAAGCTCCATCCACTAATTTGGCTGTGTCTGTATTTGAATGAGTCAGCTCCTGTGTAGAGCCTCTCAATGGACAGTCATGCTAGACTACTGTCTGCAAACACAACAGAGTATCATTAATAGTGTCATGGATTGGAGTAGTCCATGGTATTGGTCTCAAGTTGGGCTATTGATTGGTTGGCCATTCCTTCTCTGTCAGCTCAATCCCCCTGTCTGTGTGTTTCTTGTAGACAGGAAAGATTTGGGGTAGAAAAATTTGTCGGTAGGATTATGTCGCTATTGCTCCACTGGGGTTCCTGCCTGAAGACAGTGGGTTACCTCTTCTAGTTCCATATCCCCAAAGGTATGACGCACATATAAGAACACCCCTATTGATTATTGGGCTCTTCCTTCATGCCAGGTCTATGTCTCTTTCTATAAATGCCACCTATCTCTCCAGCCACATCAGTTTCAGTTTTTCATTTATTCTCATGTCCATCTCATAATCTCTCTTACTGTGCCCCACGCATGATCCTGAACCAGCCCCTTGTCATTTCCCTCTCATTCCCTTCTCCCATCCAGTTCCTTCCCTCAATCTGCCTTTTATAACTACTTTATTCCTCCTTTTAAAGTGACATTCAAGCATCTAAACTTGTGCCACCTTTCTTGTTTAGCTTATTAAGGTCTGTGGAGTGGAGTGTGTTCATCCTGTATTTTATTGCTAATATCCATTTATAAGTAAGTATTACCATGCATGTCCTTTTGGGACTGGTTTACCTCACTCAGGATGATATTCTTAAGTTTACTCCATTTGCTTGCAAACTTCATGATGGATTTGTTTTTACTAGCTGAATAGTAATTCATTACGTAGAAGTACCACATTCTCTTTATCCATTCTTCAGTTGAAGGTCATCTAGGTTGTTTCCTGATTCTGATTATTATGAATGAATTTTCTGTGAACATAGTTGAGTAAAGGACTTCGTTGGGTAGTGGAAAATCTTTAAGGCATATGAACAGGAGTGGCATTTTTAGGTCGTGAGGTAGAATTATTTCCAGTTTTCTGAGAAATGGTCAAATTGATTTCCAAAGCAGTTATACAAGTTTGCTCTCCCACCATCCATGGAGAAATGTTAACCTTGCCTCACACCCTCACATGTGGTATTACTTGAGTTTTTAATTTGAGACATTCTGAAGGTGTAAATTGGAATCTCAGAGTTGTTTTGATTTGCATTTTCCTGATGACAAAGGACTTTGAATATCCCTTTAAGTGGTTCTCAGCCATTTGAAATTTCTCTGTTGAGAATTCAGTGTTAAGCTCTGTGCCACATTTTTAAAATTGGGTTATTTGGGTTATTTGTTTCTATCTTCCTGAGTTCTTTGTAAATTTTGGATACTTGCTCTCTATCTGGTGTATTGTTGGTGAAGATCCTTTTCCAATCTGTAGGCTATTGTTTTGTCCTAATGACAGTGTCCTCTGACCTCTATAAGATTTGCAGTTTCTTAGGATACCCAAGATATAAGATACAACTTGCCAAAGTGTGGACACTTTACCCCTTCTTAGAAATGGGAACAAAACACCCATGGAAGGAGTTACAGAGAGAAAATTTGGAGCTGTGACGAAAGGATGGACCATCTAGTGATTGAGATATGCAGGAATCCATCCCATAATCAGCTTCCAAATGCTGACACCATTGCATACACTAGCAAGATTTTGCTGAAAGGACCCAGCTATAGCTCTCTCTTGTGAGACTATGCCGGGGCCTAGCAAACACAGAAGTGGATGCTCACAGTCAGCTATTGGATGGGTCACACGGCCCCCAATGGAGGAGCTAGAGAAATTACCCAAGGAGCTAAAGGGAACTGCAACCCTATAGGTGGAACAACAATATGAACTAACCAGTACCCGGGAACTCTTGTCTTTAGCTGCATATGTATCAAAAGATGGCCTAGTAGGCCATCACTGCAAAGAGAGGCCCATTGGACTTGCAAACATTATATGCCCCAGTACAGGGGAACGCCAGGGCCAAAAAGGGGGAGTGGGTGGGTAGGCGACTGGGGGGGTGGGGATGGGGGACCTTTGGGAGAGCATTGAAAATGTAAACGAGGAAAATACCTAATTAAAATATATATATATATATATAAAAGATTTGCAGTTTCAAGCAGTCCCACATATCAATTGTTGCATTTAGAGCCTGGTCATTGGTGTTCTGTTCAGGAAATTGTCTCCTGGAGAAATGTGTTCAAGACTATTTCCCACTTTCTGTTCTATATGATTTAGTGTATCTGGTTTTATGTTGAGGTCTTTGATCTACTAGAACTTGAGTTCTGGCAAGGTTGATAAATATAGATCTATCTGCATTCTTGTACGTGCAGACATTCAGTTAGCCTAGCACCGTTTGTTGAAAATGCTTTCTTTTTTCCACTGTATGATTTTGGTTTCTTTATTAAAAATCAAGTGTCCATACATGTGAGGGTTTACTATTGGGTCTCTAATTTGACTCCATTGATCAACTTGTCTGATTCTCAACCATTTCCATGCAATTTTTATCAATATTCCTTCATAGTACAGTTTGCGATCAGTGGTGATGATTCCTTCTGAAGATCTTTTACTGTTCAAGATAGTTTTGGCTATTCTGAGGTTTTTATTTTTCCATATGAAATTTAGAATTGCTATACTAAGGTCTATAAAAATTGGATTCTTGATGGAAATTGTATTGAATCTATAGAATGGTTTTGGTAAAAGAGCCATTTTCACTTTGTTAAATCTGTCTATATATGAGCATGGGATATCTTTTCAGTTTCTGATACCTTCTTCAATTTCTTTCTTCAAGGACTTGAAGTTCTTGTCACATAGATCTCTCACTTGATTGGTTAGAGGTACACTAAAATATTTTATATTATTTGTGGCTATTGTAAATGGTGTTGTTTCCCTAATTTGTATAAAGGAGGGCTACTGATTTCTTTGAGTTAAGTTTGTATCCATTCTCTTTGCAGAAGCTGTTTATAAGCTATTAGAGTTCTCAGGTAGAATATCTGGCTTCAGTTATGTATAGTATCATATCGTTTGCAAATAAGAATGCTTTGACTTCTTTTTTTTTCCAGTTTGTATCCCATTGTTCTCCTTTATTTGTCTTACATCTCGGGATAGAACTTCTAGTACTCTATTAAATAGATAGCAAGAGAGTTGTTAGCTTTGTCTTGTCCCTGATTTTAGTGGTATTGCTTTAAGCTTCTCTCAATTTAACTTGAAGTAGACTATTTGCTTACTATATAGTGCTTTGATTATGTTTAGGTATATGCCCTGTATACCAAATATATTGAACACTTTTATTATGAAGGGGTATTGGGTTTTGTCAAAGGCTTTTTCAGTATCTAATGAGCTAATCCTGTGATTTTTTTTTTTTGGTTCAGTTTGTATATATGATGGATTAAGTTGACAAATTTCATATATTGAAACTTCCCTTCATTGATGTAATGAAGCCCAGTTGATCTAGATAGATGATGTTTTGATGTGTTTCTGATATCATGTTTGAGAGTATTTTATTGAGTACTTTTGCATCAATGTTTATAAGAGAAACTAGTTTGAAGTTCTCTGTTGAGTCTTTGTGTGGTTTAGGTATCAGGGTGAATGTAACTTCATGAATGAGTTCAGCTGTGTTACTTCTCTTTATATTTTGTGGAGTAATTTAAAGAGTATTGATATTAGCAAATCTTTGAAAGTGTGGTAGAATTACGCACTAAAACCAACTGGCCATGAGCTTTTTTTGGTTGAGAGTTTTAATGACTGCTTCTGCTTAAATAGTTTATTTGTTCTTTTTTTAATATTTTTTATTACGTATTTTCCTCAATTACATTACCAATGCTATCCCAAAAGTCGCCCATACCCTCCCCCCAACTCCCCTACACACCCATTCTCACTTTTTGGCCCTGGCGTTCCCCAGTACTGGGGCATATAAAGTTTGCAGGTCCTATGGGGAGTCTCTTTACAGTGATGGCCAACTAGGCCATCGTTCGATACATATGCAGCTAGAGTCAAGAGCTCCAGGGTACTGGTTAGTTCATAATTTTGTTGCACCTACAGGGTTGCAGATCTCTTTAGCTCCTTGGATACTTTCTCTAGCTCCTCCATTGGGGGCCCTGTGATCCATCCAATAGCTGACTGTGAGCATCCACTTCTGTGTTTGGTAGGCCCCGGCCTAGTCTCACAAAAGACAGCTATATCAGGGTCCTTTAAGCAAAATCTTGCTAGTGTATGCAATGGAGTCATTCTTTGGAGGCTGATTATGGGATGGATTCCTGGATATGGCAGTCTCTAGATGGTCCATCCTTTTGTCTCAGATCCAAAATTTGTCTCTGTAACTCCTTCAATGGGTGATTAGACCCAATTCTAAGAAGGGGCAATGTGTTCACACTTTGGTCTTCATTCTTATTCAGTTTCATGTGTTTTGCAAATTGTGTCTTATATCTAAGGTATACTAAAGTTCTGGGCTAATATCCACTTATCAGTGAGTACATATTATTTGAGTTCTTTTGTGATTGTGTTACCTCACTCAGGATGATGCCTTCCAGGTCCAACCATTTGCCTAGGAATTTCATAAATTCATTCCTTTTAATAGCTGAGTAGTACTCCATTGTTTAAATGTACCACATTTTTTTAATCCATTCCTCTGTTGTGGGGCATCTGGGTTCTTTCCAGCTTCTGGCTATTATAAATAAGGCTGCTATGAACATAGTGGATCATGTGTCCTTCTTACCAGTTGGAACATCTTCTGGATATATGCCCAGAAGAGATATTGCAGGATCCTCCAGTAGTACTATGTCCAATTTTCTAGGGAACTGCCAGACTTATTTCCAGAGTGGTTATAGAAGCTTGCAATCCCACCAACAATGGAGGAGTGTTCCTCTTTCTCCAGATTCTTGCCAGCATCTACTGTCACCTGAATTTTTGATCTTAGCCATTCTGACTGGTGTGAGATGGAATCTCAGGGTTGTTTTGATTTGCATTTCTATGATGATTAAGGATGCTGAACATTTTTTCAGGTGCTTCTCAGCCATGCGGTATTCTTCAGGTGAGAATTCTTTAGCTCTGAGCCCCATTTTTAATGGGGTTATTTGATTTTCTGGAGTCCACCTTCTTGAGTTCTTTATATATATTGGATATTAGTCCCCTATTTGATTTAGGATAGGTAAAGATCCTTTCCCAATCTGTTGTTGGCCTTTTTGTCTTATTGATGGTATCCTTTGCCTTGCAGAAGCTTTGCATTTTCATGAGGTTTCCCAGTTTTGTTGAGTATAGCCTTTTTAGAAGGATCTGATGGTGTTTTGGATTTCTTTAGGATCTGTTGTTATGTCTCTCTTTTCATTTCTGCTTTTGTTAATGCTGTCCCTGTGCCCTTTAGTGAGTCTAGTTAAGGGCTTATCTATCTTGTTGATTTTCTCAAAGAACTCCTCCAAAGAACCAGCTCCTGGTTTGGTTGATTCTTTGAATAGTTCTACTTTCCACTTCATTGATTTCGCCCCTGAGTTTGATTATTTCTTGCTGTCTACTCCTCTTGGGTGAATTTTCTTCCTTTATTTATAGAGCTTTTAGTTTTGTTGTCAATCTGCTAGTGTGTGCTCTCTCTCTAGTTTCTTTTTGGAGGCACTCAGAGCTATGAGTTTCCCTGATAGAAATGTTTTCATTGTGTCCCATAGATTTGGGTATGTTGTGGCTTCATTTTCATTAAACTCTAAGAAGTCTTTAATTTCTTTCTTTATTCCTTCTTTGACCAAGGTATCATTGAGAAGAGTGTTGTTCATTTTCCACGTGAATGTTGGCTTTCCATTATTTATGTTGTTATTGAAGATCAGCCTTAGTCCATGGTTGTCTGATAGAATGCATGGGACAATTTCAATATTTTTGTATCTATTGAGGCCTGTTTTGTGACCAATTATATGGTCAATTTTGGAGAAGATCCCGTGAGGTGCTGAGAGAAGGTATATCCTTTTGTTTTAGGATCAAATGTTCTGTAGATATCTGTCAGATCCATTTGTTTCATAACTTCTGTTAGTTTCACTGTGTCCCTGTTTAGTTTCTGTTTCCATGATCTGTCCATTGATGAAAGTGGTGCGTTGAAGTCTCCCACTATTATTGTGTGAGGTGCAATGTGTGCTTTGAGCTTTACTAAAGTGTCTTTAATGAATGTGGCTGCCCTTGCATTTGGAGCATAGATATTCAAAATTGAGAGTTCCTCTTGGAGGATTTTACCTTTGATGAGAACGAAGTGCCCCTCCTTGTCTTTTTTGATATCTTTGGGTTGGAAGTTGATTTTATCTGATATTAGAATGGCTACTCCAGCTTGTTTCTTCAGACCGTTAGATTGGAAAATTGTTTTCCAGCCTTTCACTCTGAGGTAGTGTCTGTCTTTTTCCCTTAGATGGGTTTCCTGTAAGCAGCAGAATGTTGGGTCCTGTTTGTGTAGCCAGTCTGTTAGTCTATGTCTTTTTATTGGGGAATTGAGTCCATTGATATTAAGAGATATTAAGGAAAAGTAATTGTTGCTTCCTTTTATTTTTGTTGTTGCAGTTGGCATTCTGCTCTTGTGGCTGTCTTCTTTTTGGTTTGTTGAGGAATTACTTTCTTGCTTTTCTAGGGCGTGATTTCTGTCCTTGTATTGCTTCTTTTCTGTTATTAATGTCTATGTTACTCACTATTAGGCCATATATTGTCATATATATGTATATATTTATACATATACAGGCATATATTACTGAGAAATTTTGGCACAGAGTTTGTAAAGATCATTAACTAAAGTAGTTTGTATCACAAATAGTTCCTATTATTTGCTTGTTTTTTCCCCACAAAAGTCATGATTTTGATGATACTTGACACCTTTGTAGAAAACAGTGTGCAAATATTGCAAGAGAAAGCCAATGAGGGTTTTTTACATGAGATTTTAACTCCTAAATTTGTCAGAAATTACAAACATAAAAATATCATCTTCATAACTGACTAAATATGAGCTAAAGTAGGCTGACATCAATAAGTATAGCAACATGGAAGAGGAGAAACTTGTAATGTGTCAACTATACAAAACTGATCTACAGACCACTAAGTGAACAGGGATCAGAAAAAAGATCAACAGGAAAGAGCACATACTGAATTTTAAATACTATCCAGTCATTGAAAATATACATGTAAATAACATATACAGACTGAGCAATTATACACACACACACAAACACACACACACACACACACACACACACACACACACATACACACACACATATATATATGTATATATATATATATACATATATATATATATACAGAGAGAGAGAGAGGAGAGAGAGAGAGCTCTACCACCACAACAAATAACAGCAACAATAAAAATGAATGAATAAATTATTCCATGATCTTTAAAGAAGTCTGAGGAAATGATACAATTACCTTTTTCTGCTAAATAGAGCAAAATTAATTAAAGGTATATAAATTAATTTTTAATTTATATGTTAACTTTATAATATTTAATCCTTGCAGCTAGCTCATCTAAGATCTGTCATTTCATTCATACTCATCATCATATCATTATAACAAACTAATCCAATTTGTTTTACCTATATAGTCCTTGATGTGTCAAAATCCACAAGATTGACAGTCTTATCCCACTGCTGCTTGGAACGGGCTGGGGCAGAAGACACCCAGAGGCCACAGACACAGCACATGAACAAGTGTATGTTGGAGACATTGGAAAGAAAGGAAAGCAGAGCTGTTTGTACATTATGAAGAGAGGCATAACAAAAGATGTAGTTGTGGTGAGGAACAGACTGATTAGATGCCTACACAGCCACCTGAGTCCATGATGGCCTTTGGGGACAAGCTTCCACTTAGAGCCATGTCTGATTTTATGTTCTTACTGTAGCAAATGGCTGTGTCTATGTCCATGGCTTTTGTTACCACCAAAGAACATATAAATATTCATGGTCTAGACTGCTCTCTGAGGCTATGTTTATATTCAGGGTCCATGCTGAACACACACTACTCCTTCACAAAATGGCACCAGTGGTCTCATGGGCACAGGAGAGCTGGCATGCCCGTAATCAGTGTTGCATATGAAACTTAGCTTGTACTCACCTAGGAAGTGGTGAAAGTCTGATATTAGTGTCATTGTTTTGAACAAGGTCTCAATCTGACCAACTCAACTACCATCTAGCTCACATCCAGGGTTTTGAGCTGGTTCACCCAAACATCTAATTCAATTATGAGTTGCTAGAGTACATAAATGGATGGATCCTGAAGAACAAAGGCTGCAAGATCTCCATGAGTCATGGAAACTGTAAGATATCTGAGAAATTTCCTTGTAGCTACATTATTGTTAGTGTAAGAGAAGCCAGAGTACTGGAACCAGTCCAGTGACTCATTGCAATGAATATTTGCTATTTGGATAAAAGGGTATACTATGTAGCACACTGAGGCACACCACAGCTTCCACTGTGAGGTGCTTTCTTTTATTTAATATTTAAATTTTTTATTATTATTTTTATTAGGTATTTTCTTCATTTACATTTCCAATGATATCCCAAAAGTCCCCCATCCCTCCCCCCTCCCGTCCCACTCCCACTTCTTCGCCCTGGCATTCCACTGTACAGAGACGTATAAAGTTTGCAAGACCAATGGGCCTCTCTTTCCACTGATGACTAGGCCATCTTCTGATACATATGCAGCTAGAGGCACGAGCTCCGGGGGGGCAGGGGGGAACTTGTTAGTTCATATTGTTGTTCCACCTATAGGGTTGCTGATCCTTTTAGCTCCTTGGGTACTTTCTCTAGCTCCTCCATTGTGGACCCTGCGATCATTCCAATAGCTGACTGTGAGCATCCACATGTGTGTTTGCTAGGCCCCGGCATAGCCTCACAAGAGACGGCTATATCAGGGCCCTTTCAGCAAAATTTTGCTAGTACGCAATGGTGTCAGTGTTTGGAGGCTGACTATGGGATGGATCACCGGGTATCACAGTCTCTAGATGGTCCATCCTTTCGTCTCAGCTCCAAACTTTGTCTCTGTAACTAAAAATTTAATCTTTAATTTTTAATTTTCGGGGGCTGGTTGAAAAGGTTGAGGACAGATTTGTAAGACGGGAAAATGAGTGAGACTGGAGTGCATGATATGAAATCCACAAAGAATCAATAAAAATTTTGAAATTTCCAAAAAGCATAATTGAAACTAAGTGGCCACACCATTAAGAAATTGACTCTTCAGATAGCTATTGCTAACAATTAAAATTAGACACTCTATCTTGAATGGTTTTAAGACCCCAAGCTCTCTATACTGAGATTTTTTTTTAAATGGCTTCTACTTGAAAGTAAATGACACAATCAGTTGAAAAGTTATAATGTCAGTATTATAATGCAACTTAAATGAAGAGACACTAGTGTGTCTACTATGGCACTCTAGATAAGGGAGGAGAAAAACTCCTCACAATAGCAATACTTTAGATAGTTGTACACAAATAAATTCCTAATAACATCTAGTTCACTAGCTCCCAAACTGCGTAATGTGAGTCCATTTGATGTTTCTGTGAGATACTGCCTTCTGTTTCATGATGGCTCAACATTCTAAAGGATACACTTTTATCTTGTAGAGTTTTGGATCAACACCATCTAAAGTAGAACCTTATTTATATAAGACTGTGGAGCTCTGCTAATTTAATAAAAAAGAGCAATACATCAATTCCTTAGTAAAGGTTATCTTTGAGTTTATGGGTAACTTAAGCTGTGAATGTCACTTATAAAAGGAGACACACATAAAAAGAATTTTGTTGTTAGAATATTAGGCTTCCTCACTGAAGGAAAATATTTCTTATCTTCTCAGATATTGTGAGCTAGTACTATCATAGTAAGTAAAGATTCTGACAGTCTTAAGGTAATGTCATTTGTGTGCATTCTCTTTAGATATTTTCAATGATGACACCACAGTGAAATCAGATTCTACAGCCAAGAACTAGAAGAGTACATACTCATTCAGTGATGCCAGTATTGCCGTGGTACAAAAAAGATAAACATATCTGCAAAACATATACATATCGATGTTTGTTATGAGCACATGAAGTAAATTTCTCTAAAATATTTACAAAATAAATTTAACAAACTGTTATATTGACCATAAACTATGATTAAGTGTTTTCATTCTTAGAGTCAGAGATGAATCTTAGTTCTAATTAGCTCAAGTAATAGAACACATTAATACTCATAGTGCGATGACTGAATGCAACAAAAGACTGATAATGACAAGATGAAGTTGAATATACTTTCACTATTAAATCCTGAAAAAACTAATTAAAGTCTCCATATGACAAATGTATATATTAAATTACCAAAAATGGAGCATGAAGTAAAAATTTTCTTTAAGCTATGAACATTAAGATAGTGTGGCAGCCTCTATTATTACTCCTTATAGTACTAAAGACCATCTAGAACAATAAATCAGACAAACAAAAAGAAGTCAAATAGAAAAGTAAGTTTTAGATTTTCAGTAATTGCAGTGCTGGACCAGAGTCCCTTGAAGACTTTAGATTTTATTATAAAATATTTAGATCTGATAATTCCTTTTGACAATGTCACAGGTTAAAAAAATAAAGAGAAAGATATTTAGCATTTTGTTATATCAACTATAAAGAGTATTAGGAAAAGTTCATAAAAACAAAAGAATACACTACAAATCTAAGAAGAAAGAGAAATATCACACTAAAATTGTAACATGCTTGTCAGGTATACTAATCCTAAATGATAACCCCAGAACTTGGAATATGGAATGCACAGAGTGAGAGTTCAAGGTCAAACTAAGAAACAGAGCAAGTATAAGAGTGTCCTGAATTAAAGGAGGTCCTTTCAAGTATAAACTGAAACATCAAAGCACTAAAGAAAGAAATATAATATTGTTTGAAATGAAACAATTTCCTGTAATGATAGCTTATCTTTCTCAATACTGAAAAATGGTGAGGTTACAAAAAGAGTCTACAGATGTAAGGAAATTACCATTTAAATTCCAAACAAAACACACTTAAAATGTAAAAAGAGCTCTAATACACTAAGGGAAACATAAAATACCATATTAGATCATGCTAATCTTAAAGATAATTTATTATTATATTAACAAGCAGATCACTACATTTTTAGTCAGAAAACACATTAATGTCACAGAAGAAACATGTAGAACAATAAAGTACTACAGAAAAATAAACTAAACACATACAACTATATATAATCACAAAAATGTCAAGCATTTCAAGCAAACTTATTGAAAATTCTTTCCAAAATTAGTAATAAAATCAATATAAAATTTAGTTACGTACAAAACTGTTGACACAAGATTTTTCTGGTTTGTCTTAAAAAAGAAACATTTACTTCCTGTAAATAACAATTCCTACTACTCAGAATACACACACACACACACACACACACACACACACACACACACACACATATATATATGGAGAGAGAGAGAGACAGAGTGAGACACACACAGAGAGAGAGAGAGAGAGAGAGAGAGAGAGAGAGAGAGAGAGAGAGAGAGAGAGACCTTCCATATGAAATCATCTCAGAAGTCTTAAAATGATATTCCAATCATAGGATTAGCCAAGACTTCTATACATCAATGTGAATTCTCATGCATGTCAGCTCTCTACAAAATCAACTGCTTTGTCTTAGCGTAGAACCAGGAAAGGGTATAACATTTAAAATGTAAATAAAGAAAATATCTAATTAAAAAAAGAAATCTAATCAGTGTCATATTACTTTGAAGAGCTTCGTTATTTCAGAGGAATCTATACATTTTGTCATGTTCTGTAAAGCAATAATCACGTATAGTTTCTT
This sequence comes from Mus musculus, assembly GCF_000001635.26. Taxonomy (NCBI): domain Eukaryota; kingdom Metazoa; phylum Chordata; class Mammalia; order Rodentia; family Muridae; genus Mus; species Mus musculus. The sequence goes on along the minus strand of NC_000073.6, from coordinate 86,247,032 downwards.
AGTGAGAACAGAAGAGTTCATTTATGAATTGTAGAGACAGTACCCATATAACACATGGTTTCAATACATGCATAAAAGATGGAGAAAATCAATATTTTGATGAAATAGCTGATCAGAAGACTAATTCCTGGCTATTTTGTGAACATTATTAAGTACACGAATTTCTACGATGTTACAGAGATAATGATGGACATTTTGTTTTCAGAATGATTCAGATTGGTTCTTTATTCAATACACAAATTTTAGAAAATTCTGTGCTCTTAGCAGGTACTTCAATATCTGTGAGGAACATAGTTCATGTTCTTTTGTTTCTGAACATCAAATATGGGAAGTTACTACTGTCTATATTGACCATCCATGTCTTTATTATCTGGAAGACTTTAAGAAAGTATATCATATATTTGCTGTTTCTTATTTCCACCTTAAGCTCATTTTTGAATGAAGTAAGCCAAGTCATCTATTTCAGACCGAGGTCAGAGAACTAGTTTGGTAAACTTGATATTTCTGAATATTTGGCAAAACTGAGTCATTCTGGAATTTCAGTTTCCACCAACATAGTTGGATTCATGAGAGATGCAGAGGAGAACAGTGGTAGAGTAATTTATCAGATCTTACTCAGATGCAGAGCCCCAGGCAAGATAATGCTTAAAAATCCTCCAGAGGAGAAGAACAGGTTGAAAATAAAAGTGTTGACACTCATCACTATATACCCTAGATGAAAGTACAGTAATAAAAAGAGAGACAAGTGGGTACATACATGCATAATTCATACATGGCATTCTATCTGATGCTTCATGTTAAACTTCTGCTCAGGCTCATAGCTTGCATGACATGATAGACATGTTCTCCTTCATTTCTGTCTTCTTGGTCTTAAAGGCTTCCATGCTTTTCTGCTCTTTGAATGAACCCAAGTGCTTTTTGAGAATAAAAGACAAGAAAAACAAGGATGGCGATAAGGAAGTTGATTGCTTTTTTTCCATTTATACTAAGCATGGACATATGAAGAATGAACATTTTAGTGGAAATCTAGACAAGCAGTAAGTGCTTCCTTAATTTATTTACTTTTGATTAATTATTAGCCAACCAGTCTCTCAGTCATTGATCTGTTTTGTTCTCCTTCACTACCTAGTATCTATGTTATTTTTTTATGTCTTAATGGTAATGATTTCACTGTATAAGATATTTCATTGTCTGTACTCCTAGATTCACATTTTTCAGATAAAAACCTGAAGGAGATATATGTTTTATCATGGTCCTAGAGTAACACCAATTTTTAGTGATACTTTCCATTCCTAGCTGTTATGCTTTCCCCTACAAACACATCCTCAAAAACAGCATTTATTCATTTTGTAGATGCTGAAATAAATGTTTCTGTGCTCTATTAGTATTTCATCTCTCAGAAAAGAATGCTGAATTCCTCAGCAGAGAAGAGTGGTGCATCCGTCCTAACCTATGGCTAAAGATCTCTAAAAGATTACTTTGGGTTTTGTGCAAATAATCTATATGTCATTATTTACTATTATTCTGTATTTGGACTTTTTTGCAAATGGGTTGAGGATGGGAACAAAATATTTGTTCATTGTGAGAATTTTGTGCTTCCCTTTTCTTGTGTTCTATTTCATAGGCATAGACATATTTTTCCTGTGTTAATAACAGAACTTAGGGTTCTAGGTTACAAACTCAACAATCAGTCATTTCAACTATTTCAGTAAAACAGTTCTTCCTCTCTTAGAGGCGGGTATGCCACTGCAAACAGTGACCCCCATTTCCTGCTTCAAACACCAGAATAAAAGTACTGCTGCTCACATGTAAGAGAGGAGTAAAAAAGTTACAATTTTGGCAAATTCCCATAGTTAAGGTCATTTACTGATTTCTAATTGTCATATCTCATTTCCCTATCTTATTTTTAGGTATGGAAACTATTCTATATTTATTTCTCATTTTCAAAGTATGCTAAATATAGACAAGTGTGTATTACGTGGATGTGCACAAACCACACTCTGATTTTTATGTTTGATCATAAATTTTTATTAGTGAGTGTATTTTTGTATTTAAAATATGACATTGTGTAGTTATAGCAATGTATCCTGGAACGCACGCTAAGGAAATGGTCACAAATTATGCTGTAACATTTGGTTTTAAAGACTCCTCAGTATAAGATTTTTTATATGCTCCTATAGAGCTCAGTGGAATTTATAGTCTGAGACATAGTTGTGTTGTTTTCTAATAGCATACCAATGAAAGAAATTCAAAGTTCGGTAGGATGCTGGAAACTGTAGAATAAATGAAAAAAATATTCTCAGATGAAATGAAGAATGGTGGAGTGCCTTAAAATTCTCAATTGTGGTTTCATTTGTCAAAAAATGCCCTTAATAATATTAGAGAATGAGTAATTATGGGGAACCGAGTCATATCATTATACTATTTAAATTCATAAAATACTATGCATAGTGATGTGAAATGCTGAGGAAATGATATATCAATTCAAGATCAGACATAAATGAAGATGATCTATTAGGATGTGAAGCAGAGTTTAAACATAAAATTTTCATCAAGGATGCTATAGTTTCCTATTCTTTGCACCTAAGTCAGTTTAGGTTCTCTGTGTTAAGCACAATCTGTTGGAAATGTACATTGACCAGATAAAAGAGAAAAGGTGTATTAATTATAAGTTTTTGGGACTACAGAATCCTGTAGCGTTGTGTAGCAGATTCCTTCATGATAGATATATTCCATCCTCTAGAGAAGTTCCTTAATAAATAACAACTCAAAATATACTTAGGAATTCCACAAAACTGGCAGGATTCATAAAGCCCCTGCCTCTCAAGAGTAAAGAGGTAAAAATTCTGAGGTCCTCTTTTATACAAGTCATGATGCAAAGAAAGTTCTGAGACAGGCAGTTATCTCAAAGTAGCAGAAACCAGCTAAGTAGTCCAGAAAGGTGTAAAAAGCAGCCTAGCAGATAATAGAAGGTTCACAGTAATTGAGCTTCCTAGAAAGAATACCCTCACACCCATTTTCTGCTTGAAGATTATTCAATGTGATCCAGGTTGACAGTTTTGGTGAGTGTCATGCATACAGTGGTTAGCTTTGGTGATAGAGTTGACTCTAGATCACTTCTGATTCTGTTACTAACTCCTCACTGATATTCCTATAGATAGCTTAAATAAAACTTTTTTGTTCACCAATTAGAACTTACTTTTATCCATACTTTATTATGTTATGGGTTTTATATATGGGGTGTATATTCATGGGTTCTGTCTTTGCAGAAAATGTAAATCACATAATTGACACCAGAAAAAGGAATCAATATAACAAAAGAGTTCTAGAGAGGAGTGAGTCTGTGGTCCTTTCTATGTTAGCAAGGCATGTGACCTAGTCTCAGAAGCTTGATGAAGGAGCTTTTGCAAAGGAAATTCTGATACAGCTGTCCTTGATTAGATAGTGGGTGTTGATATATGTCTTTTTGGTATGGCAGCATTTACATGATTCTTGGTTTTGTTAGTAAGACATGTAACAAATGCTGATACATCAGAATTAGTAGAACATTTGTATAGCAGTCTCCATGTATGTGGTTTGACATGATGTGTATGTGTGTGTGATTGATTAGTTGGGTCCACTACATAAATACAGAGAAATCCTGAAAATAGTTTAGAAGTTTAGTCTTTGAGATTACTTCATGGGGGTCAAGATTGTATACCAGAGAAGTTCGCAAGTTTGCATGGTCCATGTTATTTATAACTACAGAAACATGTGCTTCTGAGATGGCAGTGAATCGTAAAGTTGTTTGTGTATATGAAGAATTGCAATAAAAGAATTAGCTGGCATCATCTATCTTAGCCTCTATCTGGCAAATAAATGAGATAAATGAGAAAATGAGAGAGAGAGAGAGATAGTAAGTGTCATAGAAGGTATCATTTAGGTCCAAACTATAATAGGAAAAAAAAAACAAAGCAAAATAAAAACAAAACAAAATAACAACAGCAGCAGCATCAACAATAATAAAAAGTAATTAATTGGTGACCTAGTATCTAGGTGGAAGCTTTTAGCATAGTCTATTAAAACAAACTAAGGAACTCAAGAAACATGGAAACACCTGAACTGGTGGAATTAAAGAGAACTTTTAAACCAGCTATTTAAACTAAATAGCTTATCACAAAGAGATTAGTGACTCTGTGGGACATGGAGGTTTAAGGAATAACTCTTCCTTCTGTGAGAGCAGAAAGAATTGTGTTTCAACACTATAAATCAGGCTCATTCTATCTTTCCCTTCGCCCCTGCTTTCAACTTTTGGGAAAATACAGACCCTCAGCTATTTATTTATTTACCTGCCTATTTGATGTTGCCATGCCCCTAACTATGATATTCATAACTAACACTCTGAACCTGTAAGTAAGCCCACAATTAAATTCTGTTTTGTGAGTTGCCTCAGTCATGTTATGTCTCCATAGACATAGAAAAATAACTAAGCATGTTTGATTATTTTCCTCCTGAAAAATATTATGCCAGAGGAGGAAATTATTTGACCAGCCAGAAACCCACTAGCCAAGTAAGATAAATGGTGAGTCAACTCATGAAACCTGGGAGTTAAAAAGTGCAGCAGGGCTATGGTCTCCCTAGTTTCTGGGTAGCAATGAATAAATTATATCAAAGCAACTTAGTGTAAATGAGTTGGGAAAGTGTAGAGAAGCTCTGTGGAAAACTCTAGTATATATAATTGTAGCGTCTCTGAATGAATAGGGATTACTGAGAAATAATTATATTACTGTCTCCCATTTATGTTTTTGTGCCAGGCCTTGATCTGTGCAAAAATAATTGGTATAAATGGATGACATTTTTGCATTCTGTATTAGAGGTTCATTATTTTTTACTTTAGTTAATCCTTTCCTGTGAACAACTAAGGTAACCTCACTTTTGCTCAGATCAGATGACAATGCACTTCAGAGTGTTTCTCCAAGTTATCATTGTAAGCCCAATATTTGCTATGGGTTCATGGTTCAAGATAATTCTTTCCCATGTCTGTGGACAAGATTTTATTAAACAATCTATCATCTGAGTATTTTTCCATATTTAGAAAAACATCTAAAGAACATAGAGGTAAATCTAAACGGATGAGCAATCTGCATAGGAAGTAAAAAACAAGCAATGTAGTAAAAGATTGAGGGCTTGTGTGTGCTATAACGCTATATACGATGCCTGAGAATGCCTTTGACAATATTTTCCAACACTCTGTGTCTCTCTATGTAAAACAGCTACAGGAATTTTGAGGATTTTTGGCATATTGGCAGATTTGCATCGTTGCCAAGCTCCCTGTGTTATATCTAATTTGATAAAGAAGAATGTTATATGAAATTGTGACAAAATGTTCAGTAAGGTTTTGAAAAGAATAATATCTTGTAAAACAAGGTAAACAACAGTGTTTTGCAGTACCCCTTGTTCTTTCCTGTTATAATTGACCAAACGTTCAGAAGAATATAGCAGGGGGCTATAGATAAAGCAAACTTATTAAATGTTTTCTACAGGATTTTGGTCTCATTTCTGGAAAGAAGTAGAAATATAGTGCATAGCACCAGAACACCTGATAACAATAAATAAAACTTCATAACAAATGGAATTTATAACTGGTCCCAACCCAATGACTATAGAATCAGAATAACCAAGATAGTGCTGGACTAAAGATTTTCTGGATAAATCTCTTTCTGGTGGTGTACAAAATTTAAGTTTGTAAATATAGCAGTCTTACTTACACTAACAATGTATGGTGTATGAAAGTCATATCACCAATGTATTGCAAGATATCTTAGAATCAGTCTCTTTTAAACCCCAACCACCATCTAGTAAATGAATCAGCAGCTAAACTGTATGAAGTACTTTAGTGGATACGTCCTATTTCATTTGAGGCCTGGTACAGAAAGTGTAGTTGTAGACATATCTAACAAGAATAAGTAGCTGTAGCAACATAACTGAACACAGATTCTGTGTGGATAGAAAAGGAGCAAGTAGACAATGGGCTGAGATAAAAGAACCATGGATAATAAATAATAACTTATAATATTTGGCCCATGAAAATCTGTATTGATAACTCAGCTATATTTAGGAGCATCTCTTAATGGATGTTTGTGTAGGCAAAACATTGAAAGTAATATATAAAGAAATTCAACAGGAGTCAAAAGACTTGATAATTTTCCTTGTAGCATTCCACAGTACATTATTCTCCTGGAAATCAGAATGGAGATAACATGAAATTATGGCTCCTGTACCCTCAGGTGCCCTTGGAAGCTACTTGTGTCTACCACATAATATTGTCATGGAGGAGCCAATATAGGTTGACAAAAAGCAAATATTATAGGTATTCGTGTGAAATAGTTTGTTATTTTACTTTTCAACAGGTGACGACTGTTCCTGATTATCCTAGTCAAATGGATACACTGATGGATTGCACACATAAATCAACCTGCTTTGTAAGAGATTGACAGGTAGATTCACAGGGCCTATGCCTGCCTCTGAAGGATGTAATTATTCCTAAATGTGTGTAGTCACAGCCGCAATCCTCTTAAAAGCATTCCCATTGAGGTGATAAATATATCAAGCAACTATTAAGGTTTTCAGCCAATGTGTTATATACACATGCCCACAAAAAAATTTGGTAGTAAACAAGGTAACCATTTCACTGAATTTATATATATATATTGCCTTCACATAACTTAAAACTCCACTGGGACTAGATCAATGGAATGAAACAAAATAAGATTTTAAAACCATAACTAAAATGTTAAAACTCCTAGGGTGTCAAAGGTACCTTAGGGAAATGGAAATGAAAAAACTAGGAGCATATAAGTTGACTGTATATATATATATATATATTAACAGGGATGGTCTTTATCCCCATGAGTTGTTAGTCAGGAAGTTCTTTATGTTCCACAAACATAAAGGTTACTGCTATTGATGTTGATTTTATTAAATAGCTAGAAGGTAGCATCCTTTTTCTGAAGATGCCACACTGAAAAGCTAGGATTATACTGGGGAATCCCAACGTGCTGATTGCTCTCATAGCATTAGAGGAAGCAAAGCAGGCTAAATATGGAGAACTGACACCAATATTGCTATTTGGCTATGACACTTGTATGCTCAAATAGTTACATGCTACATAGAATATGCTTTATTGGGCAATTTTGACTCAAGTATCATTATATGATCAATAGTCTTTTGATTGGATTTAAGACACTTTTCAAAAGATGAAATTTACATTGAGTATGGTAAAACAGAACAAAATTCATGCCTGGGAGGTTAGATGTCCCAATAAAGAAACTACTTCTCATGTTTTAAAGGATGGGTAAGACACAATATATTCCTTGAGTGTTTTGTTATATGATAAGTAAAAACATAAGCTTAATAGTAAAATTAATTATTTACAGTACTTGCATTTAAATTTGTATTTAAAACATAATGAATTAATATATCAACTGGGTGTGGTGGCTCACACCTTTAATCCTAGCACTTGGGAGGCAGAGGCAGGCAGATTTCTGAGTTTGAGGCCAGCCCAGTATACAGAGTGAGTTCCAGGACAGCCAGGGCTATACAGAGAACCCCCCCAAGTTAATATATCAATAGAAATCATTCTCATATTAAATACCAAATTTGCTAAGGAAAACTACATTTTATTACTGCAGTTTCCTATGTATATTTTTGTCATTCATGTATTTTCTATGAAAATATGCAATATAATTGCAATCTTAAGTTAAACTTGAGCTTTGAAAAAAATGTCAATTCAGGCTTTGTATATGATTACTGATATTTGACTATCTGTGGTTCTATTTGTTTTTATTTTAAAATTCTTTTCCCTTCTATGTTGCCTCAGGAGGAAGCCTGCTGCTTTTTCATCAACTACTTTTTAAATTTAATCTTCTACATGTTAGAAAACATGACAACTGTGTTTCTGTGTCTGACCTGTACACCTATTTAAACCAAGGGTCTATACATTGTTTTCCAATTGATAGGACTATATTCTTCTGAATAGGGAAATAATAATCTTCTTCTGCCTGTACCATGCCTTTTCAGTCATTCATCTGTTGGCAGTAAACATAACTTTACTTCAATTTCTATCCAATGTGTAACATGCAGATAAAAATAATCTAAAAACTATGTGTACAGTGTCTTTGTTTCCTCTAGTATTGTTTGTCAGAGATGTAGAGCTGTATCATATTAGAGATCTTTTTTTCCTTTTGATTAATATCTAAAGAATCATTCAGGATATCCCATGAGTGCTGCATTATGATTAAATAATTTTGCACACATAAACACAAGCTTGTGCTATTTTTAAAATTTTTCTTTCGTTGTTTGAGAATTTAATATATAATCAGAAAACCTTCACACCCATACCACAACTCTCCACTATTAGCCACCATTCCAAACCCACTCAACTCTGTGGCTTCCTTTTGTTTAAGTGAACCATGTCCAATTTGTATTTACCAAATGGTCTTGGATGTGGTACCTTCCACAGGATAAAGGTTTTTTAATGAGTGAAAACCTAAAAAAAACTTAAAGATAACAGGTTATCCCTTTTCTGACATCTATTAGTTCCTAAAGCTGATCATTGGTAGTTAAATACAGAAAGGATGATCAGCCTTGGAACCATATACATATAAACAACACTCCCTCTCTCTCTCTTGCTGTGTTTGAGGGTTTTTAATTTATCCTATATGCATACATATGTGTAGGTAGCAAATTTGTTAAAATATAAAAATTGCTTGAGAGTGAAGTGACATGGAAAGGTTAATCAAAATAATACTTAGGGAGTAGATAGAGGAAAGGAATTGAGGTGATGAAATTTTTTATTTAAAGTTACTCCATAAATTAGAAATAGATACGAACATTTAAAAAAATAATAAGTATTCACAGAACATGAAGATACAATTACAAAGAACGAAAACATTCTGTCATCTTTTAAAACAATGGTATAAATTATTTGAAAAGCAATCTTTTCACAAAACAGTAACATTATTAGTTTTAATGGAGAACTCAAATACAAGAACTCAAAGTAAAAAATAACACACATCCTCTTTCATCACAGAATGGCAAGGAATTAAAAAAAGCAAGCCATATCTTTATATGTATTATATTTAAAAAACAGGAAAAATGAAGAAACAAAGGAATTAAATATTATAAAAATACATGAGACATATAAAATTCTAGAGAATATAATTAGTTCAATCAATTTGATACCAATTACATGTCTTCAAACTGTGTATAGTAACCTGTATAAGTTATGTAATAATGTGCTGAAACAGAAAGGTAGAAAAAGACAAATAAAACAGTATACTCAAAATTACTGAAAAGTAAAATCTTTTAAAATAAGATTATGAAGATACTTTGTGCAATAGTATTATATGAAAATATATGCTTATAAAAAATTTTAAATAAAAACAAAAGAAATCATGCTAAAATATTTCATAAGAACAAATATGAGGTTTCAGGACTCCTCTGAGAGTAGTCTGCACAGGTGAGAGTGTGGACTACAGAAGCTAACAGGTTCTGGGACAGGCTAGAGCCAAAAAGCTTCTGAGGCAGCCCACTTTTCGGCTGCAGACATCCTGGCACCTTCCCCACCAGAGGATAGGTGTTGTGTCCACCCGGCCCGAAAGGGCTTTCCCTGAGCATCCGTGGGAGACATCTTGGTTCCAGGACTCCGCTGAGAGTAGTTTGCACAGGTGAGAGTGTGGACTACAGAAGCTAATAGCTTCTGTGACAGGCCGAAGCAACACAGCTTCTGGGACAGGTCCTGTTTTGGGCCTTAATCTTTGGCCAGGAGGGAGGTCCCAATGCCAGATATCTGTGCACCTTCCCTGTAAGAGGAGAGCTTGCCTGCAGAGAGTACTCTGACCACTGAAACTCAGAGGAGAGAACTAGTCTGCTAGAACAGGTCTGCTGATAGAGGCTAACAGAATCACGAGAGGAACAATCTCTAACCAGAGAAAACTAAATCAACTAACTACAAAGATTACCAGATGGTGAAAGGTAAACTTAAGAATCTTACTAACAGAAACCAAGACCACTCACCATCACCAGAACCCAGCACTCCCACCTAGCTCATTCCAGGGCACCCCAACACACCCGAAAAGCTAGACCCGGATATAAAAGCATGTCTCATGATGATGGTAGAGGACATCAAGAAGGACTTTAATAACTCGCTTAAAGAAATACAGGAGAACACTGCTAAACAGGTGGAAGACTTTAAAGAGGAAGCACAAAAATCCCTTAAAGAATTGCAGGAAAACACGACCAAACAGGTAATGGAATTGAATAAAACCATCAAAGACCTAAAAAAGAAAGTAGACACAATAAAGAAAACCCAAAAGTGAGGCAACACTGGAGCTAGAAACCCTAGGAAAGAAATCAGGAACCATCAGCAACAGAATACAAGAGATGGAAGAGAGAATATCAGGTGCAGAAGATTCCATAGAGAACATGGGCACAACAATCAAATAAAATAGAAAATGCAAAAAGATCCTAACTCAAAACATCCAGGAAATCCAGGACACAATGAGAAAAACAAACCTACTGATAATAGGCATAGATGAGAATGAAGATTTTCAAATCAAAGGGCCAGCAAATATCTTCAACAAAATTACAGAAGAAAACTTCCCAAATCTAAAGAAAGAGATGTCCAAGAACATACAAGAAGCCTACAGAACTCCAAATAGACTGGACCAGAAAAGAAATTCCTCCCGACACATAATAATCAGTACAACAAATGCACTAAATAAAGATAGAATACTAAAAGCAGTAAGGGAAAAAAGGTCAAGTAACATATAAAGGCAAGCCTATGAGAATTACATCAGATTTTTCACCAGAGACTATGAAAGCCAGAAGAGCCTGGACAGATGTTATACAGACACTAAAGGAACACAAATTCCAGCCCAGGCTACTATACCCAGCCAAACTCTCAATTACCATAGATGGAGAAACAAAAGTATTCCATGACAGAAACAAATTCACACATTATCTTTCCATGAATCCTGCCCTTCAAAGGATAATGACAGAAAAAAAATACAAAAAACAAAAAACAAATACATGAATGGAAACCACGTCCTAGAAAAAGCAAGAAGGTAATCCCTCAACAAACCTAAAAGAAGACAGCCACAAGAACAGAATGCCAACTTTAACAACAAAAATATTAGGAAGCAACAATTACTTTTCCTTAATATCACTTAATATTAATGGACTCAACTCCCAAATAAAAAGACATAGACTAACAGATTGACCACACAAACAGGACCCAACATTTTGCTGCTTACAGGAAACCCATCTCAGAGAAAAAGATAGACACTACCTCAGATTGAAAGGCTGAAAAACAATTTTCCAATCAAATGGTCTAAAGAAACAAGATGGAGTAGCCATTCTAATAGCCAATAAAATCGACTTCTAACCCAAAGTCATCAAAAAAAACAAGGAGGGGCACTTCATACTCATCAAAGGTAAAATCTTCCAGGAGGAACTCTCAATTCTGGATATCTATGATCCAAATACAAGGGTAGCCACTTTTATTAAAGAAACTTTAGTAAACCTCAAAGCATACATCGCACCTCACACAATAATAGTGGTAGAGTTCAACACACCACTTTCAACAATGGACAGATCATGGAAACAGAAACAAAACAGGGACACAGTGAAACTAACATAAGTTATGAAACAAATGGATCTAATAGATATCTATAGAACATTTGATCCTAAAACAAAAGGATATAACTTCTTCTCAGCACCTAAAGGTGCCTTCTCCAATACTGACCACATAATTGGTCACAAAACAAGCCTCAAAAGATACAAAAATATTGAAATTTTCCCATGCATTCTATCAGATCACCATGGACTAAGGCTGATCTTCAATAACAAAATAAATAATAGAAAGCCAGCATTCACCTGAAAACTGGAAAACACTCTGCTCAATGATACCTTGGTCAAGGAAGGAATAATGAAAGAAATTAAAGATTTTATGGAGTTTAATGAAAATGAAGCCAAAACATACCCAAACTTACGGGACACAATGAACACATTTCTAAGAGGAAAACTCATAGGTCTGAGTGCCTCCAAAAGAAACTAGAGAGAGCACATATTAGCAGTTTGTCAACACAACTAAAAGATCTAGAACAAAAGGAAGCAAATTCACCCAAGAGGGGTAGATGGCAGGAAATAATCAAACTCAGGGTTGAAATCAACCAAGTGGAAACAAGAAGAACTATTCAAATAATCAACCAAATGAGGATTTGATTCTTTGAGAAAATCAACAGGATAGATAAACCCTTAGCCAGACTCACTAGAGGGCACAGGGAAAGCATCCTAATTAACAAAAGCAGAAATGAAAAGGGAGACATAACAACAGATCCTGAAGAAATCCAAAAATACTATCAGATCCTTCTACAAAAGGCTATACTCAACAAAACTGAAGAACCTGGATGAAATGGACAAGTTTCTAGACAGATACCAGGTACCAAAGTTTAATCAATATCAGGTTAATGATCTAAACAGTCCTATATCCCCTAAAAAAATAGAAGCAGTCATTAATAGTCTCCCAACCAAAAAAAGGCCAGGAACAGATGGGTTTAGTGCAGAGTACTTGAAGTCCTAGCCAGAGCAATTTGACACCAAAAGGAGATCAAGAGGATACAAATTAGGAAAGATGAAATCAAAATATCACTTTTTGCAGATGATATGATAGTATATATAAGTGACCCTAAAAATTCCACCAGAGAACTCCAAAACATGATAAACAGCTTAGGTGAAGTAGCTGGATATAAAATTAACTCAAACAAGTCAATGGCCTTTCTCTACACAAAGAATAAACAGGCTGAGAAAGAAATTAGGGAAACAACACCCTTCTCAATAGTCACAAATAATATAAAATACCTTGCCATGACTCTAACTAAGGAAGTGAAAGATCTGTATGATAAGAACTTCATGTCTCTGAAGAAATTAAAAAAGATCTCAGAAGATAGAATGATCTCCCATGCTCGTGGATTGGCAGGATCAACATTGTAAAAATGGCTATCTTGCCAAAAGCAATCTACAGATTCAATACAATTCCCATCAAAATTCCAACTCAATTCTTCAACGAATTAGAAATGGCGATCTGCAAATTCATCTGGAATAACAAAAAACCTAGGATAGCAAAAACTCTTTTCAAGGATAAAAGAACCTCTGGTAGAATCACCATGCCTGACCTAAAGCTGTACTACAGAGAAATTGTGATAAAAACTGCATGGTACTGGTATAGTGACAGACAAGTAGACCAATGGAATAGTATTGAAGACCCAGAAATGAACCCACACACCTATGGTCACTTGATCTTTGGCAAGGGAGCAAAAACCATCAAGTGAAAAAAAGACAGCATTTTCAACAAATGGTGCTGGCACAACTGGTTGTTATCATGTAGAAGAATGTGAATCGATCCATTCCTATATCCTTGTACTAAGGTCAAATCTAAGTGGATCAAGGAAATCCACATAAAACCAGAGACATTGAAACTTATATAGGAGAAAGTGGGGAAAAGCTTCGAAGGTATGGGCACAGGGGAAGAATTCCTGAATAGAACAACAACAATGGCTTGTGCTGTAAGATCTAGAATGGACAAATGGGACCTGATAAAATTGCAAAGCTTCTGCAAGGCAAAAGACACCATCAGTAAGACAAAAAGGCCACCAACAGATTGGGAAAGGATCTTTACCTATCCTAAATCAGATAGGGGACTAATATGCAATATATATAAAGAACACAAGAAGGTGGACTCCAGAAAATCAAATAACCCCATTAAAAAATGGGGCTCAGAGCTTAACAAAGAATTCTCACCTGAGGAATACCGAATGGCTGAGAAGCACCTGAAAAAAATGTCAACATCCTTAATCATCAGAGAAATGCAAATCAAAACAACCCTGAGATTCCACCTCTCACCAGTCAGAATGGCTAAGTTCAAAAATTCAGGTGACAGCATATGCTGGCGAGGATGTGGAGAAAGAGGATGTGTTGGTGGGATTGTATGCTTGTACAACCACTCTGGAAATCAGTCTGGTGGTTCCTCAGAAAACTGGGCATAGTACTACAGGAGGATCCCTCAATACCACTCATGGGTATATATCCAGAAGATGTTCCAACCGATAAGAAGGACACATGCTCCACTATATTCATAGCAGCCTTATTTATCATAGCCATTAGCTGGAAAGAACCCAGATGCCACTCAACAGAGGAATGGATACAGAAAATATGGTACATTACACAATGGATTACTACTCAGCTATTAAAAAGAATGAATTTATGAAATTCCTAGGCAAATGGATGGACCTGGAGGGCATCATTCTGAGTGAGGTAACCCAATCACAAAGACTCTGACAATATGTACTCACTGATAAATGGATATTAGCCCAGAAACTTAGAATACCCAAGATACAAGATATAATTTACTAAATGCTAAATGTTCAAGAATAACAAATACTAAAGTGTGGACACTTTGCCCTTTCTTAGAATTGGAAACAAAACACCCATGGAAGGAGTTACAGAGACAAATTTTGGAGCTGAGATGAAAGGATGGACTATCTTGAGACTGCCATATCGGGGGATCCATCCCATAATCAACTTCCAAAAGCTGACACCATTGCATACACTAGTAAGATTTTGCTGAAAGGACCCAGATATGTCTGTCTCTTGTGAGACTATGCCAGGGCTTGGCAAACACAGAAGTGGATGCTCACAGTCAGCTATTGGATGGATCACAGGGCCCCCAATGGATGAGCTAGGGAAAGTACCCAAGGAGCTGAAGGGATTTGCAATCCTATAGGTAGAACAACAATATGAACTAACCAGTACCCACTTTTCCCCCCTCCCCCTGCGGAGCTCGTTTATCTAGCTGCATATGAATCAGAAGATGGCCTATTCCGCCATCAGTGGAAAGAGAGGCCCATTGGTCATGCAAACTTTATATGCCTCAGTACATTGGAATGCCAGGGCCAAGAAGTGGGAGTGGGTGGGTGGGGGAGTAGGTGGGGGAGCATGTGGGGGACTTTTGGGATAGCAATGGAAATTAATTAATTAAATTAAAAGAAATAAATGTCCAATTAAAAAATAGGTGACCTATTCAGAAGTCAGCTATCATAAATCCAAGACCAGTGTTCTGAGATCCACTTAAATGAGTAGAATGAAGCAATCCATTGTTACAGTCCTCCATTCTCCCAACTTCTATAGTCTCAAGTGTGTAAAAGAGGAGAAAAGTAGAAGAAATGAAAGGAATATTGTTATTATTACATTATCTGTGCATACATAAACTTCTATGAACTGTTAAAAAAAAAGACCCTATTTCCCATTCCTCATACTTACAACAATTTTATGGCATTAGACATTTCAGTTTCAGTGGAAGAAAGCACCATGAATTCAGTAGACAATAAATCTCCTTCACTGTCCACAGATGTTAAACACAAAATTCCCAAGATAATGATAAAACTAGACAAGGAGTTAGGCAAAACCTGTTTTATTTTCTATCTATTCACAGATAACAAAAGTAAACTTTAAGAAAATTTCAGGTAACAAAATGCCACTTTTATAACATCACCACGCATTCATTTTTAAAATCCTCCCATTCTCATACACTATAGTAACAGGACTTGTGTCACAAGAGAAATATAATATATAGAGAGATGATTCAGTAAATAATTCACATTTAGAGTGATTTGAGATTATCACATTTACCACTTAACCTTTAATGAACATTGTGATCTGTTTCAGGTTGACAACTAAGAACATCCACTTGATTTTATCACTTTATTTTGCTATTGAAGAAATCAATATGAGCCCCCATCTATTACCTAATATTTCTCTATTAGTTAAAGTTGAGTGTAAGTTATTGGCTGATGGGAGTAAAGTCAGTTTATCCTCAAGAAGAGGTGATTATTTTCCTAACTACAACTGTGGAAACCACAGAAGATATTTAATTGTACTTACAGGACCAATGTGGTTACCAACTGCAATGCTTGGACCACTTCTGTACATCTCCAGAACTCCAGAGGTGAGGAGGGTTGGTTTGGATTTCATGAATCATTACCTCCTTTTATGGTGGTTTTCTTAGTGCTTTAGCAGATTGGAAGGCAGAGTCTGAATTTATGTGTTATTTGATCCATTAAAAAAGCATAAGCATTCAAAATTTTATAGTGTATATATCAGAACATTATTGGAAATGGAGCAGAGAAGCAATGGGAATATGAAATATTTTATTGGAAGCATAAGTTCATTTTTGCTATTTAAGAGAATTACAATGAATTGGACTTTAATAAAGAGATGAATAATTTACACCTTCCAAAATTTCTGGATCTTGTTAAATAGACCTACGTATTAGATTAAGATTTGTGTACTTTATCATCTTCAAGGTCAACTTGGTTTATTTGTTTTTTTAATGTCCTACAGCTTTACTATGGCCCATTTCACCCTCTTCTCAGTAGCTTTGAACACTTTCCTTATCTGTACCAGATAGCTATCAAGGACACATCTGTAGCTATTGGCATGGTATCTTTGGTGATTTATTTCGGATGGAACTGGGTGGGACTGATGATTTCAGATGACGGTCTAGGACTTCAATTTGCCTCTGAATTGAGAGAAGAAATGCAAAGATATGACATCTGTTTAGCCTTTGTGACTATTATCACATATAACACAAAATTATTCTTGACAATGACTGACACGTATTACAATCAGATCATGATGTCTTTAGCAAAAGCTGTTATCATTTTTGGAGACAAAGATTCTCTTCTACAAGTGATTTTTAGACTGTGGCAGTTTTTAGACATTCGAAGAATCTGGGTTACTACCTCACAGTGGGATATCATTACAAGTAATGGAGAATTCCTCTTCAACTCCTTTCATGGTACCCTCAGCTTTTCACACCATTATTCTGAGATAGCTGGTTTTAAAGAATTTATACAGACAGCGCACCCTTTAAACTACAGTAACACTATTTCTCTTGCTAAATTATGGTGGTTGAATTTTAATTGTTTTTTGTCATCATCTAATTGTAAGAGTCTCAAGACATGTTCAAGAAAAATGTTGCTGAAATGGTTATCCAGAAACCACTTTGAAATGTCCATGAGTGACACAAGTTATAACCTATACAATGCTGTGTATGCTGTAGCCCATTCACTCAATGAGTTACTTCTGCAGCAAGCAAATACATTGTCAAATAATGTTGGGAAAGGACTGGAGTTTGATTCTTTGCAGGTAAGGTGTCTTTATTTAAATAGATGCACAAAGACAGCATGGTAATCATTAAAGACATATTATTGATAGCTATCTTGCACAGAAATGGTTGATGGTTACTCAGAAGGGAAAGAAATAGACTTTAGTAAAGGTGCTGTACATTAGAAAATAAAAACAACTTGAATAATATGACGATCAATGTAGAACCTTTGAAGTTTGAGTTTTGTAAAATGAACAATAAGCTCTATAACCAAGTATCTAGGAATGTTTTGCTCAAATTTGTTGATTTCTTTACTATTTCTTGGATTATAATACAAACTACATTGGTAATATCAATTGATATCCTGTCCTCCCTGGCATTAAAGTCATCATTTGACAATTTATACCAAAATATTGTACAGCATATGACTACTATGTGAAAATATTATTCATTTAACAGCTGAAATAAGAGTTTCATGCTTCTTCAGGAAGTCCTTTTGAAAAAAAATAGTTTCATGCAGTATATTATTTTAGTTTTCTCATTAACTAGCACCAAGAGTCTACATATTGATTCAAGTTGCCACACTGCGATTTATCAATATAGCAAATAATTACTAAATAAAATCAGGTCATACTCCCACTTTTAACCAATTGAGACTTCAATTATATCTGGCATAAGATACAACTAATGACAGAAAGGGGTGAAGAAATCTGCCCTGCTCTACAAGCATATCATTCATTGTACATGTTTTAGGGTATTCAGTCCAGTGATACATGGGAATTTCTAAACCTTTGTAATATTTACGTTAATTTTTGTTACTCCTACAGAGTAGGTTTAATAAAGTTTTATTTTGGAGAGAAATAAAATCCAGTAGAAATCTAGACTTCATATCTTCTGCATTAATGTATATGTATAGTTAAACTAAAATATTACATGTGTTTTAGGTGCTCTCTTCCCTGAAGAACATCCATTTTGTAAATCCTGCTGGAGACCTAGTGAACTTGAATCAGAAAGAAAACATGAATATAAATTATGATATTTTCTACACTGGAAATTTTTTACAAAGTTTTGGAATTAAGGTGAAAATAGGAAAGTTTTTCAAATACTTTACACATCCTCAAGAATTGCTTATGTATGAGGAATTGGTAGACTGGGCCACAGATGTTAGACAGGTGTGTTGGACTTTATTGTAGTACTCTCCATATAACATAAGAAACTTAATCTTTTGGTAGCCCTGTTCTTCCTCATGGAATATGATTTTTCACATTTAGAAATTTGTTCACTAACTTTGTATAATCCTGTATTCTTTCTTGATTTATTTTCTAACAGTGTTTTATACCCAAATATGTATATAACACTTGAATCATTAAAATTCAGATTAAATATCAAAAGCTACAGTGGGATGTTGCATTTTAACTTAATATTTGTCTGTAAAAGGATGTTTTACAGTGGCATCATATTCCAAGGTTTTGTAACTTCTGCCCAATAACTAAAAGTACTGTTAATGCATGTGATTTTTTTCTCAGACTCTACCCTCAATATGCAGTATACCTTGTCATCCAGGATTTAGAAAATCCCCTCAGGAGGGAAAGGCTGTCTGTTGCTTTGATTGTATCCCCTGCCCAGAGAATGAGATTTCCAATATGACAGGTAAGAATAAATTCACTAAAAATCATCACTAGATTGAATATCTTCTCCTATTATTGAAAACATTTATAAAATCTTCCCTATGGGAACTTAAATGTTTAATGTCATCATTAAATAAGAGAATCAATAAAATTTCTCCTTGAAACAACACATACTTCTCTGTCCCTAATATGATTTGGCATGATCCAGAAGCTTTTCACATAAAGTTTATACTGGAAACTTCTTTAACATACTAAACTATGCAATTTATCTTCAGTACTTGGGAATATAGTGCATTTAATTTTTCTCTTTCCAAACACATTTGAATTGCACATTCTTGTTTTTGAAGTCAAGAGCTCTGTGATATGGTTTTGATGCTCGGTGATGTTGTATCCTTTTTGAGACATAAGTGTTTTGTAATGTGTCCTATAGTAGATAATACTGAATACAACTCAGTAGGTTGTATTTTAAGTAGCACTCTAAATTAGTTTTACATGTAGAAGCCATTATATACAAATCAGAGCCATTATATACAAATCAGAATTAATGCTTTTGAAATAATTTTAGAAGAGGAATATGTACATTGACAATTTAGCTTTAATAGGTTGCATCACCTTCATTAGGGCAAGCTCCCAATGGAAACCATAAAAGTGATATTTATTTCAATATTTAAGGAACCAAATGAATGGAAATATCTTCCATTGGACTGAGAGTATAAAACTGTATAAACTCAGAGTTTTCTTTAATCTTCTGACTGGTGTATAACAAGGGGAAATGGTTTAAATGTGAAAAATAAGGAGATGATAGAATGCAGATACAGAATATTTTCACTGAAATGTGAAATATTTTTGATAGAGAAAACTACTGTATGTATGTAATACATGCAATTAAAGCATTTTTATGGCATACTTCATAAAATTCATTAAAACTCATGGATTATCAGATGAAATTATGGCATCAACATCAAGAACAAATGAAGAGTCAACCTTTATTTACTTAGTGTTGGTTAAACAAGAAGATTCTACAAAGAAATGTTTTAAGTTCTTACTTTGCGGAGGGTGGGAGTGTATAAGGAGAATTTTTAAAAACAGCATACTTACAATATGAGTAAAAGTATAAAAATAGAAAATGTTGTTAGTTTTAAAATTATTATTCTGCTAGTTTAGAGGAAACCTTTTAAAAATTATGAGAGGATGGAAAAAACAGAAACAGAATGTGCCTTCCTGGATGGAAGGATATAATCACTTTTCAGTCTGATCAGTGAAGACAATGAGATTGAAAGAAACCTGACAATATTGTGGTGAAAATCACAATGATACCAGGGGAAAGCACTTCATTCCCCATCTAGTATTAAGGACATATATTTCCTTGAGATATCAAAAGTTATCTTGCTTGTGTTGTTTCTTGATAAATACAACATATTTTAGATCATTGAGAGTTAACCTTAAAAGATAATATTAATACTGGTAAATAATGTGCTGTATCAAAGTCCATACATTGAAACATAAGAGCAAGGTAATATTTTAATGTGTATTTGGTTGGCAATTGGTTTAAAACTCCTCTGCTTTCCTTTGCTTGAATAGATAAAAAAAATTAAAGCAAGATATATATTGAATAGAGTGGGTATATCTAAGGAATCACATGAGGACACTGATGTTTGAGTCTCATTTTATGACTGATAGCCAGACAATAACATACTTGTAAGCATATGAAATAATGTTAGGGTAGTGAGCAGTCTATAATAATATAAATAATTTATGTATTTTTCTATGAATTATACATTACAATTTGTTTTCATGTAGTAAGCAGAATAGTTTCTCATTCTTCCTTCGGCTTTCTTGCAACTCTAAATATGTAAAAAAAAAAAAGTAAAGAGTTGTGTTTGCTTAATCATGGATGAGATCACAAAAATCTAAAAATCAAGATTTATTGTTATGAGCAATCACATGTGAATTGCTTCCATAAGAAAGGTCAATTTGGATAATTAAGTTTGATTCATTTATGAGATATATTAAATTCCTGGTGTATAGATAAATCTTTGAATAATAGAGTAATATCAATCCTGATAAAATACATTTTTTCTGAACCAGACATGGATTATTGTTTCAAGTGCCCAGATAATCAATATGCCAATCCAGAAGGAACGCACTGTCTCTCCAAAATTGTGACATTCCTGTCTTATGAAGACCCCATGGGAGTGGTTCTGGCTTGTTTGGCACTAGGGTTTTCTGCTCTCACAGCTGCTGTATTTGGTATCTTTTTAAGGAACCAAGACACTCCCATTGTCAAGGCCAATAACCGAGCTCTCAGTTACTGCCTGCTCATCTCACTCATCTATTGTTTTCTTTGTTCTCTGCTATTCATTGGACAACCACATATTCTCACATGCATTATGCAGCAGACCATATTTGCAGTTGTATTTACTGTTGCTATCTCTACTGTCTTGACCAAGACAATTACTGTAGTACTGGCCTTCAGGTTCACTCTTCCTAGTAAAAGGATGAGATGGCTGATGACATCAGGGGCATCAATCTTGATCATTCCTATATGCACCATGATCCAACTGATTATTTGTGGAATCTGGCTGGGAACTTCTCCACCATTTGTTGATAGTGATGGGCATATTGAACATGGTCATATTTTGGTTGTTTGCAACAAAGGTTCAGTTATTGCCTTCTACTGTGTCCTGGGATATTTGGGCTCTATTGCACTGACAAGTTTCACTGTAGCTTTCTTAGCCAGGAATCTTCCTGATACATTCAATGAAGCCAAGTTCTTGACATTTAGCATGCTGGTGTTCTGTAGTGTCTGGCTCACTTTCCTTCCTGTCTATCATAGCACCAATGGAAAGGCCTTAGTTGCAGTGGAGGTTTTCTGCATCTTAACCTCCACTGCAGGAATATTTCTCTGCATCTTTGCTCCAAAATGCTACATTATTTTGTTAAAACCTGAAAATAAATCTTTTCACAAGTTTAGGCACAAAAATGCTAATGTTTAATTTTCTCATTGAATTTAATCAGCATTTCCCACATTCCTGCTTCTAATGATAAAATATCAGATCAAATAGCAAAATTTGTTTCCATGTGCCAGTTTTTTGTTGTTATTTATTTATTTGTTTGTTTATTTATTTATTTATTTTACTTTTAAAAATAAGCTTTTTATTAGAGTTCTAATATGTGACCCAGACCTCAGTTCTCATGAATAAAAACTTTGGGATTGACAATTGCATCTCTAAAACCGGTTTTAATTTTTTTCCTTGACTTAATTGTTTGATACATTGGAATTGACTCTTAATTTGATGAATTTTCTATCATATCTAGTAGAAAACATGTATCATTGTTCCTTGTTGTATTCCACAGTATATAGATATATGTTTTCCCTTTCTGCTATATTTCTAGGGAGGGGTAGAGCTCTAGCATGTTCAATGTTTCCTCTAGAAAACAGCAAATAATTACCCCGAATAACTCAACTTGAATCTACTGAGCAATGAAGCATATATTTAGGCAATTTTACACAGCTGTCATTAGTTTGGAATTTTTAATATCTTTGTTTTGTTTAAGACTGTAATAAAATACATTCTGATCATATTCCCTTACTTCCAAAAACAGACCCAGTTCCAAATCATGCCTTAAATATCCTACTATATTATATTATCTTTTTTTGTAGCCAATCAAGACAAGTACATGCTGAAGAAGTGCTCTTAGATAAGTCAATCCACTGAACCAAAGGTATTCTACAAGGGCCCAACAATTAAATAAAACTGACACACTTTTCTCAGTCATATTCTTTTCTGAAGTGTTTTGGAACATTTTCCTGCTATCTATAGAATAGACTATTTCCACAAAAGAATAAAAGTCATAATTTTGAATATACCAGGGGAAAGTTAAAAAAATCAAAACAATTGAATGCCAACAAATGTGAAATTATTGCTGCTTTCTAGCTGTTGATGACCAATAGAGGTTCCTACCATAATAGATTACTGTTTAGATCATAAAACAACTGTGGAAACTATATTTTGGGCTTAAAAATAAACTATCAATGCTAATGAGATGGCCTAGCAGCTAAGAGACTGACTAATTTTCAAGAGAACCCAGATTAGTTTGGTAGCACAGACATGGTCACACTGAACTGTCTGTAATTCCAGTCTCTTAAAGTCAGCAGACACTGTCTTCTGGCTTGTTCATGAATCTCTATCCAGCATTTATATGCTGCACAATGTGTTTGTGTGTGTATGTGTGTGTGTGTGTGTGTGTGTGTGTGTGTGTGTGTTTGTGTCTCACATAAATTAGGTATTTTATTTATAAAGGAAATTAATAATAAACCAGTGCATTGAATCTAAACATTTAGTACAACCTGTAACTTTAATACACTTTAACAGAAGCCACTTGATACAACATTTTTCTGAGAAAAAATTTAGCTAAATTATTATTTCATTTAGCAGATTAAAATGAAAACTCAAAGCTGATGAACAAAGGCTCAGCAAACAAATAAGAATATGTAATATGTTTTCTTATTGGGAAAGAACAAAGAAAAAAGAATATTTTTAATTATGTGTATTTCATTCACTTACATCCTGATAACAGCCCCCATACTCCTCTCTACCCAGTTCCACCATTGCAAATCCCTCCCACCATTGAAACTTTCCTTTTCAAACTTTCCTTTTCCTCAGAGATGGGGAACACATTGTGGATATCATCCTACCTTGGGAAATCTAGGCCCTGCAGGTCTAGGCATAGCCCAATATTGCTACTCACTGGGCCAAGCCCATACAAGTCATCACAGCAGAATAGTGGGTTTATTTTGTGGTCTTTGATTTGATTTCATTAAACAACCAGTCTGTTCCTATACTAATAAAAATACCATGTAGGTTGTATTATTATTGTTCTATAGTACAGCTGAAAGTCAAGAATGATCATATTTCCAGAAGATATGTTATCACTCATGACTGTTTTAGCCATCCACTTTTGTTTAGTTTTGTTTTTCCATATGACCTTAAGAATTGATCTTTCACCTTTCCTAGTTTCCTCATCAAATATCCCCTATCCCTTTCCCCTGCCCCTACTCCCCAACCCCCGTACTCCCATTCCTGGTCCTGGCATTCACTTATACTGGGGCATAGAACCTTCACAGGTCCTGTCCTCCCATTGATGACTGACTAGGCCATCTTCTGCTACATATAGAACTAGAGCCACAAATTCCATCAAATGTTTTCTTTGATTGGTGGTTTAGTTCCAAGGAGCTCTGGGGGTACTGGTTCGTTCATATTGATGTTCCTCCTATGGGGCTTCAAGCCTCTTCAGCTCCTTGGGTACATTCTCTAACTCCTTCATTGGGGACCTTGGGCTCCATCCAATGGATGATTGTGAGCAACCATTTCTATATTTTCCAGGAAATAGCAGAGCCCCTCAGGAGACAGCTATATCAGTCTCGTGCCAGCAAGCTCTTGTTGGCATCTGCCATAGTGTCTGGGTTTGGTGGTTCTTTATGGGATGGATCCCCAGTCGGGCAGTTTCTGGATGATTGTTCCTTCAGTCTCTGCTTCAAACTTTGTCTCTTTAACTCCTGCCATGTGTACTTTGTTCCCCCTTCTAAGAAGGATTCTGAGCGTCTGGGCTAGTATCAACTTATCCATTAGTGCATATCATGTGTCTTCTTTTGTGATTGGGTTACCTCGCTTAGGATGATAGCCTCCAGATCCATCAATTTGTCTAAGAATTTCATGAATTAATTGTTTTTAATAGGTGCATAGTAATCCATATATAAATGTAGCATATTTTCTTGATCCATTCCTCTGTTGAGGGACATTTGGGTTCTTTCCAAATTCTGGCTATATAAATAAGGCTGTTGTGAACATAGTGGAGGATGTGTCTTTATTACATGTTGAAACATCTATTGGGTATATGCCCAGGAGTGCTATTTCTGGATCTTTCAGTAAAACTTTGCCCAATTTTCTGAGGAATCGCCAAACTGATTTCCAGAGCGGTTGTACCAGCTTGCAATCCCACCAGCAATGGAGGAGTGTTCCTCTTTCTCCACATCCTCGCCAGCATCTGCTGTCACCCTTGTTTTTGGTCTTAGCCAGTCTTACTAACGTGAAGAGGAATCTCAGGGTTGTTTTGATTTGCATTTCCCTGATGATTAAGGATGTTGAATATTTTTTTAGGTGCATTTCAGCCATTTGGTATTTCATTGGTTGAGAATTGTTTGTTTAGCTCTGTACCCCATATAGTTGTTTGGTTTTCTGGAGTCCAACTTGTTGAGTTATTTTTATATATTTTATATTATGACCATCAGGTTTAGGATTGGTAAAGATATTTTTCCCAACCTGTTGGTTGCCTTTTGGTCTTATTGTTAGTGTCCTTTACCTTATATTAGCTTTGCAATTTTATGAGGTCCCATTTGTCAATTATTGATCTTACAACACAAGTCATTGCTGTTCTGTTCATGAATCTTTCCCCTCTGCCCAAATATTCAAGGTTCTTCCACATTTTCTCCTCTGTAATTCTCAGTGTCTCTGATTTTATTTGCAGTTCCTTGATCTACTTATAATTGAGCATTGCACAAGGAGATAACAATGGATCAATTCATATTCTTCTCCATGCTAAAGGCCATTTGAGGCAGCAAACATTTGTTGAAGATATGGTCTTCTTTCCACTAGATGGTTTTAGCTCCTTTGTCAAAGATCAAGTGACCATAGGTGTATAGATTCATTTCTGGGTCTTCAATTCTGTTCCATTGATCTTTGTGTCTGTCACTGTACCTGTACCACACAGTTTGTTTTATTTTATTATTTTTTTTAATCACAATTGCTCTGTAGTACAGCTTGAGGTCAGGCATGGTGATTAAACCAGAGGTTCTTTTTTGTTGAGCATAGCTTTTGCTATCTTAGGTATTTTGTTATTCCAGATGAAATTTCAAATTGCCCTTTCTAACTCTGAAGAATCGAGTTGGAATTTTGATGGGGATTGCATTGAATATGTAGATTGCTTTAAGCATGATAGCTATTTTTTACTATATTAATCCTGCCAATTCATGAGCATGGGAGATCTTTCCATCTTCTGAGACCTTCTTCAAATTTTTTCTTAGAGACTTGAGGTTCTTATCATACAGATCTTTCACTTCCTTAGTTAGAGTCACACCAAGGTATTATAAATTATTTGTGACTATTTTGAAGGGTGTTGTTGCCCTAATATCTTTCTCAGCCTGTTTATCCTTTGGGTATAGAAAGGCCACTGATTTGTTTGAGTTAATTTTATATCCAGTTACTTCACTGAAGTTATTTAATCAGGTTTAGGAGTTCTCTGGTTTAATTTTTTGGGGTCATTTATATATACTATGATATCATATATAAATAGTGATATCTTGACATCTTCCTTTCCAATGTCTTTCTTTGATTTCCTTTTGTTGTCTAATTGCTCTGGTTAAGACTTCAAATACTATATTGAATAGGTAGGGAGAGAGAGGGCAGCCTTATCTAGTCCCTGATTTTAGTGGGATTGCTTCCAGTTGATCACCATTTAGTTTGATGTTGGCTACTGGTTTGCTGTATATTGCTTTTATTATATTTAGGTATGGGCCTTGAATTCCCGATCTTTGCTAGACTTTTATCATGAAGTGGTGTTGGATTTTTTCTAATGCTTTCTTAGCATCTACTGAGATGATTATGTGTTTTTTTTTGTTTTGTTTTGTTTTGTTTTTGTTTTTTGTTTTTGTTTTTGTTTTTTTTGTTTTTTTTTTTTTGTTTTTTTTTTTTTGTCTTTGAGTTTGTTATAAAGTGGATTACATTGATGGATTTCTGTATATTGAACCATTCTTGCATCTCTGGGTTGAAAATACTTGATCATGATGGATGATCATTTTGATCTATTCTTGCATTTGGTTTGTGAGAATTTTATTGAGTATTTTGCATTGATATTCCTAAGGGAAATTTGTCTGAAGTTCTCTTTCTTTGTTGGGTCTTTGGGTGGTTTAGGTATCAGATTATGTGTGGTCTCATAGAAAGAGTTGGGTAGAGTTCCTTCTGTTTCTATTTTGTGGAGTAGTTTGAGGAGTGTTGGAATTAGATTTTCTTTCTAGATCTGATAGAAGTCTGCACTAAACCCATCTGGTCTTGGGTCTTTTTGGTTATGAGACTATTAATGATTGTTTCTATTTCTTTGGGTTTTATGGGACTGTTTAGATCATTTATCTGATCCTGATTTAAATTTGGTACCTGGTATCTGTCTAGAAAATTGTCCATTTCATCCAGGTTTTCCAGTTTTGTTTAGTATATGCTCTTGTGGTAGGATCTGTTGATTTTGTGGATTTCTCAGATTTTGTTGTTATATCTCCCTATTCATTTCTGATTCTGATAGTAATTAGGTTTCTCTCCCTGTGCCTTCTAATTAGTTTGGCTAAGGGTTTATCTATTTTGTTGACTTTCTTAAAGAACCAGCTCCTGGTTTGGTTGATTCTTTGTGTAGTTCTTTTTGTTTCCACTTGGTTGATTTCAGCCTTAAGTTTGGTTATTTCCTGTTGTCTACTCCTCTTGCTTGTACTTGCTTCTCTCTCTCTTTTTTTTTTTTCTAGAGCTTTCAGATGTGCTGTCAAGCTGCTAGTGTATGCTCTCTCCAGTTTCTTTTTGGAGACACTCAGAGCTATGAGCTTTCCTCTTAGGACTGCTTTCATTGTGTCACATAAATTTAGGTATGTTGTGGCTTCATTTTAATTAAACTCCAAAAAGTCTTTAATTTCTTTCTTTATTTCTTCCTTGACCAAGTTATCATTGAGTAGATTGTTGTTCAGCTTCCACATGTATGTGGTCTTTCTATTATTTATGTTGTTCTTGAAGATCAGCCTTAGTCAATGGTGATCTGATAGAGTGCATAGGATTATTTCAATATTTTATCAGCTGAGGCCTGTTTGGTGACCGAATATATAGTCAATTTTGGAGAAGGTACCATGAGGTGCTTAGAAGAAGTATATCCTTTTGTTTTATTATGAAATGTTCTATAGCTATCCATTAAGTCCATTTGTTTCATAACTTCTGTTTGTTTAATTGTGTATCTGCTTAATTTCTGTTTCTAGAATGTGTCCGTTGATGAGAGTGGGGTGTTGAAGTCTCCCACTATTATTATTTGAGGTGTAATGTGTGCTTTGTGTTTTAGCAAAATTTCTTTAATGAATGTGGATGTCCTTGCATTTGGATCATAGATGTTCAGAATTGAGTTTTCATCTTGGTAAATTTTACCTTTGTTGAGTAAGAAGTGTACCTCTGTATTTTTTTTTTATCAGAACTTTAGGTCAAAAGTCAATTTTATTTGCTTTTAGATTGGCTACTCCAGCTTATTTCTTGAGACAATTTGCTTGGAAAATTGTTTGCCAGGCTTTTTTTCTAAGGTTGTGTCTGTCTTTGTCCATGAGGTGGGTTTCCTGTGTGCAGCAAAATGTCTTGTCTTGTTTATGTTACCAGTCTGTTCGATAATGTCTTTTTATTGGGAAATTGAGACCATTTATATTAAGAGATATTAAGGACAAGTTGTTGCTTGCTGTTATTTTTGTTGTTAGAGTTGGGATTCTGTTCATGTGGCTATATTTTTTAAGTTTGTTGAAAGATTACTTTCTTGTTTTTTTTTCTAGAGCTTAGTTTCCCTCTTTGTGTTGGTGTTTTCCCATTATTATCCTCTGAAGGGCTAGATTTGTGGAAAGATATTGTGTAAATTGGGTTTTGACATGCAATACCTTGGTTTCTCCATATCTGGTAATTGAGAGTTTTGCGGAGTAGAGTATCTTGGGCTGCCATTAGTGTTCTCTTAGGATCTGTATGAAATCTGCCCAGGATCTTCTGGCTTTCATAGTCTCTGAGGAGAAGTCAGGTGTAATTTTGATATGTCTGCCTTTATATGTTACTTGACCTTTTTCCCTTATTGCTTTTTAATATTCTTTCTTTGTTTTGTGCATTTAGTTTTTGATTATTATGTGACAGGAGGAATTTCTTATCTGGTCCAAGCTATTTGGACTTCTTTAGGCTTCCTGTATGTTCATGGGCATCTCTTTCTTTAGGTTGGGGAAGTTTTCTTCTATAATTTTCTGAAACTATTTACTGACCCTTTAAGTTGGAAATTTTCCTTCTCATATATACTTATTATTCTTAGGTTTGGTCTTCTCATTTTGTCCTGGATTTCTTGGATGTTTTTGGTTAGTATATTTTTGCATTTCCCATTTTTGTTGATTGTTGTGTCAATGTTTTCTATGGTATCTTCTGCACCTGAGATTCTCTCTTCTATCTCTTTTATTCTGTTGATTATACTTGCATCAATTGCTCCTGACTTCTTTCCTAGGTTTTCTGTTTCCAGAGTGGTCTCCCTTTGTGATTTCTTTATTGCTTCTACTTCCATTTTTACATCATGGATGGTTTGGGTCAATTCTTTCACCTGTTTGGGTGTGTTTTTGCTGTATTCAATGAAGGGAGGTATGCATTTTCTTCTTATTTTCCTCCATCGTTATCATAAGAAGTGACTTAAGATCCATATCTTGCTTTTCTGGTCTGATGGTGTATCCAGGACTTGCTGTGGTGGGAGAGTTTGGTTCTAACAATGCCAGTTAACCTTGGTTTCTGTTACTTCTGTTCTTATACTTGCCTCCTGCCATCTGATTATCTCAAATGCATCCTGCCCTCAATATATCTGATTGGAGCCTGGCCTTCCTGTAATCCAGGTTGAGCCAGAACTCCTCAGAATCTATCTTTCTCTGTGATTTTGTGATTCTGGGATCCTATGATCCTGAGATTCTTGGTGTCTCAGAGTTCTTGACAGTCAAAGTTTCTCTGAGACCCTGAGATCCTGGTGTGACCAAGCTCCTGGAATCCTGTATTCCTGGAATCCTAAGATCTTGGGCATGTTAGAGTGCCTAGAAGTAGAACCTTCTCTGTGGAACGTGGGCTGTCTACACAAGTTGAGGCAGCTTGAATATTAAGGGGGCTTTTTATTCCATTTTGTCTCCATTCAGAAACTAGGCCATAAACCATTTTCTCAAGCAACATACCCCAAAGTCCAGGAACAAGATGATGAAACCCCCCACTAGAGGAACAGCTTAAAGATAGCCACATTAATGGGAGATATCTTATCTCAGGATAGATTGTTTATTCTGGGCAGTTCATCATGTAGCTACTCATTCATGGCACAGGAATTCATCCCATACAGGGAATCTGGCACCCAGCAATGAAGTCTTAGATTGTCTAACACTAACTATATAATGGTAAAATGTTAACCTATCCTAAGTGTAAGTTACTATGCTTCTGCTGCTGACTTACCTGTCTGAGTTGTTATGAGGCTAGAAGATGCAATCTCAGATTTAGTATCTCATAGCAAAAAGGGGGAGGAGGAGAAAATAAAATAGCCTTTGTTCGATCTCTGGAGAAATTACAAAAAAAGGGGGGGTGGAGAGAGACCTGTTTCTGCTCTTTGTTCTCAGCACTTCTACTTTTTTCAAGGTGCATAATCACAGTACAAAAGTCACTACAAGTTTACACACAAATTCAGTTCTTTCATTGAATAACAGAAAATGTCTACATCCATATCCAGTAAGAATGGTTATTTGGCTAAACATTCATCATTTGTTACTAGATTTACAGGTTCATGGAGAGTTGAAGGCCATAACTAAGTTGAAGTTTTGTATGGATAAACAGTCAATGTTTTCTCTTCTGTCCTTGCACCAATAGTGTAAATTTTAGCTCCTAATTTTTTTTTTTTGAGAATTTAATGAGATATTTTCTTTACATTTCAAATGTTGTCTACTTTACTCATTTCCCCTCTGAAAACTTCCTAGCCCATCCCCCTCCCCCGCTTCACCAAGCTACTCACTCCTACTTCCCTGTCCTGGCAATCCTCTACACTGGGGCATGGAACCTTCACAGGATCAAGGGCCTCTCCTCCCATTGTTGTCTGAAAAGGCCACTCTCTGCTACATGTGTCTCTGGGGCCATGGGTCCCTTCATATGTTCACTTTGGTTGGTGGTTTTGTCCCTGGGAGATTGGGGGGGAGGGTTTATTGGTTGTTCCATAATGTTGTTGTTTAGCTCCTTTTTATGATCATTGGTTAATAGTTTTACAACCTCTTGGAATGTGCTTGGGGTTTTAGATGCCTGTTCGCTATCTCAAAGTAATTAACTTGTCACATCTGAAGACTGGCAGAGTTCTAATTGCAGTTTTGAGATCAGAAAAGACTTAGTAAGTAGTCTCAGTACAAAACAGGCTTGAGTGTCTTTGACTGGGTGACCATTCTGACGTGGTGATGATCCTTGCATGCTGGTTGTTTCTTCAGAATAAAAGCTCTCTGTTCTTGCATACTACTTGAGTCTGGGAATCTTCAATCAGTGATTCTTGAACTCTAACATTTGGGGGCTTTTATGGGATCCCTGGGTCTCCCTTACTTGATGATAGAATGTTTTGGGGGGAGTGATTGACTCCCTGATATTGATGAGTAGGGGCGCAACTCTGTGTATTATGTTTCTTTATCTTTGTCTTGCTCTGATTTGCCTTTTGTCTTGTTTGGGTGGGGTAATTTTTTTCCTTTTATCTGGGCACCTGGAGGCCACTGGAGGCAGGACAGATGTACTGACAACTTGTTCCTAAACAGGGTTCATTCAAAGGATACTCCCAAACCTCCTTGAGTTGGAGATGGAGAGATCCAGTCCAACCCAGGTCTTAGTAGAAGCTGACAGATTGCTTCTATTCCACAGAATAGATCCCGATTCTGGGATAGGTCACTGCCTCTGGACTCTCTTCAGCTGGAGTCAGAGAGCATCAATCTGACACAGGTTTTGGTAGAGACTAGCAAGATACTCCTGACTGCTGGTGACTATTTTTGGTATAGGCCAACATCATCAGCTTCATTTTGGTTTCTTTTCTGGATCCCTGTAGGTTTATTTTGTGGTTTTATGTTTGTGTTTTACTCATTCTTTTGATTTTTCTTGAGAAACACCATGGGGTAGACAACCAGCTCCACCCCACTGAACCTAGTCTGGTCACAGTTCAAGGACTTCAAGCTCTTGGTGAAGAGTTCCACACTAACTATACAGTAAGGGAAACTGTCTTTTGCAGGAATGAATTGCCATCATTCTATCTGGGATGGCCCAGAGGAAGCACTTTCTACCTTCCTACTATCTACTTGGTTAAAGGTATTATGTATGGAAATACTTGACACTCTGACCAAGCTCCATGCATAACTATCTGGCAACATCTCCTAGAGAGACCTGCTGCCCATTTCCTTGGCTGAAACCTTTCCTACCTCCCACCACTGTGATTTTGCAGGTTAAGGAAATAAAGTTGTCTTAGATTCATAAATTTGCTTTTCTTTTCCCATCAGCTCATGAAGAAGACTTCTTTATGCTTCCTTGAAACTCTGCCCTAGCACATGCCCCTTCTCTGCACATGGCAGTCACAGATCTGGGCCCAAGGGAGGTAGATAGGGACATAGCTAGCACTCTACACATATGAGCCTGAGGAGCAAAACAGGCAGATTCAGCCATGACTGCACTGCTCCTGTGAGTAACTGCCCTCCACCATGGGCAGAGAAGAAAATATAGGATCCACATCCCATTTTCCACTAATGATCTATACAATTGGAAGATGGAGAATCATAAGTTCTCAGAGAAACATGCCATGCTGACAGATATACTAAACTCTGTAGTGGTTATGCACGAGCCTATTTGGGATGACTGTCAGCAGCTTTTGCAGGTACTCTTCTGACTGAACAATTAGAATGAGTGGTGGCATCAGCCCATTGGTTCTGGGTGTTAATGGCTACCACCCTAAAACTGTACAAGTGAATATTGATGTGCCTTTTTCCTCAGTATGCCCTAACTGGTGTTCAAACAGTCCTATTGGATGAGGAAAATCTGAAGGTCTACCACCAAATTCTGAAGATAGGTCCTTGAGAGACTTTTAGAAGGCTCACGGATTTGTCTAAGGTGATGCTCCAGCATAGTGAGATGCTAGAGCAGTGAATGAGAAATGAGAGTGTGAGTGGAGGAGCACCCTCACAGAGGCAAACGGGAACGAGGGGAATGTTATGTGTAGGGGTTAGAGATAAGTGGGGAAGTGGGATATCATTTGAAATGTAAATGAATAAAATGATTAATACTTATATAAAAAATAAAGAGACTCCAAGATGATTTCTCAAGAGATTACTGGAAGCCTACCAGAGGCAAGTGGAAATCAATGTACTGTGAATCTGGCATCTGTCAATCAAGCAGTGTCAGACACCAACTGAAAACTCCAAACGTTGGAAGGATTTGAAGATAAGCACAAGTCTGAGCCCCTGGCAATATCTGAAGGTCTTTAACATCAAGGAAGTTCCAAAATATAGGGAGTCAAGGGGACTTGCCATAGAGCTACTGGTGGCTACTTGGAAGGAGAGATCTGGTACCCAAGTGTTAAATAATATGACATATGGAAGAGAAGTGGCACACCAGGCCCACCCCCAAAAGGAAAGACAACCATGTCAGAAGAGGCCCTTCCTCCAGAAGAATCAATGTGAATACTGTAAAGAAATGGGCCATTGGAAAAACAAATGTACCAAGAGACATAAAAGAGGGAGAATCAAAGGTCTTAGAAATAAAAGAACTGAGTGACTGAGGGTGTCAAGGCTCATGACCCCTCCATAAGCCATGTGTAACCCTAAAGTTCGAGGGGAAGCTAGTAGACTTCCTAGAAAATACTGGGACCCAACATTCAATCTTAAAGCAATCTGTGACACCCTGATTCAACAAAAGAACACAGGTCCCAGCCCCGTAGTGGTGGTGCACGCCTTTAATCTCAGCACTTGTGAAGCAGATGCAGGCAGATTTCTGAGTTCAAGACCAGTCTGGTCTACAGAGTGAGTTCCAGGAAAGCGAAACCCTGTCTCCAAAAACCGAGAAAAAAAAGAAAAAAAGAAAAAAAAAAAAAAACAAAAAAAAAAAACGGAAAACACAGGGCCAAGGGGCCACTGGAACTGCTCAATATTCATGGACTACTCGAAGAAAAGTAGACCTAGGAGTGAAACATGTAATACATTCCTTTATGGTCATTCCTGAATGTTCATTCCTGTTGCTAGCCAGGCAACTCCTAACCAAAATGGGGGCAAAAATTCACTTTGACCCTGAGGGAGTACAGGTCCTAAATAAGAATAGCCCCATACATGAACTGACTATGAAGTTAGAAGAGGAATATAAGCTTTATCCTACCCCTCCCCCAAACACTGGCAAAGATGCATACCTGGAAATCTTATGGGTAGAAATTCCTGGTGTGTGGGTAGAGAAAATTCTGCAGGGCTTGTTAGGAACTGCATTCCTTTTCTGGTTCAACTGAAGGCCAATGCCAGATTTTCCACATCTCACTAAAACCTAATGCCTAGAAAGGTGAGTTTGGAAATAATGCCACACATAACTCAACTCTGGGAACAAGGGATACTGGTCCCTTGTCTAGCCTGGAATACTTCCCTCTTTCCAGTATGAAAACCACAAACCAGTGACTCCCATCCCATACAAGACTTAAGGGAAGTGAAGAAGAAAATTGAAGATATTCATTCATTATTAAACAACCCTTATACTATGCTGAGTACCCTGCCTCTTGAAGGGGATGTCTACACTACAATGGATTTAGAGACTGCCCCACCTGGGGATCCATCCCATGAACAACCACCAATACCAGACACTATTGTGGATGCCAACAAGAGCTTGCTGAAAAGAGCCTGATATAGCTGTCTCCTGAGAGGCTCTGCCAGTGCCTGACAAATACATATGTGGAAGCTCACAGTCATCCATTGGACAGAGCACAGGGTCCACAGTGGAGCTAGAAAGTACCCAAGGAGCTGAAGGGATTTGCAGCCCCATAGGAGGAACAGCAATGTGAACTAACCAGGACCTCCAGAGCTCCCTGGGACTAAACCACCAACCAAAGAAAACACATGGTGGGACTCATGGCTCCAACTGCATATGTAGCAGAGGATATCCTAGTCAGTCATCAATGAAAGGAAAGGCCCTTGATCCTGAGAAGGTTTTATGCAACAGTCTAAGGGGAATGCCAGGGCCAGGGAGCAGGAGTTAGTGGGTTGTTGAGCATGGGGGAGGGGTGGGGAGAAAAGGATAGAGGATTTTTGGAGGGAAACTAGGAAAGGTGATAATATTTGAATTGTAATAAAGAAAATATCTAATAAAAATAGTTTTTTTCTTGTTTTTTTGGGGGGGGTTGTTTGTTTGTTTGTTTGTTTGTTTTAAAGGATGGGTTCTTCAGTCTGCCACTAGCAGCAGCTAGTCACCCTTTGTTCACTTTGGAACGAAGCACAGATTTATTGAAGAATTACCATGGACCAGACTGCCACAAGGATTAATGAACTTGCCCACAAAATTCGATGAGGCACTGCATGAAGTTCTGGGTGAGTACAGGCAAGCCTAATCCCAAATATGATCTCATTATAGCTGCTCCAGTTGAAGACACATGCTGTTTGATGACTAGTACATACTCAAGATAAGGCAATGCCTGCTATCCCAGGCCAGACAAGAGACAATCCTGACCATCTTTATTTCCAGGACCAGGTGTCAAATTGTGTGTCTTGGGTTCAGCTGGATTCTTCATACTTTGTGTACCAGGATTCACAGAGATTGCACAGTCTCTTTTTGAGGCCACTAGGGGGCAGAAGAGTACCATAAACTGGACTCCCCAGATGTACAAAGCTCTTCACAGGCTCAAGGATATTCTTTTTGAGGCTCTGGTAACTTGCCCTGTCAGACATCTATAAGCCTTTCCACCTGGAAACAGATGAGAACAAAGGCAAAGCCAAAGGGGAATTGACTGAGTCCCTAAGCCCTTGGAAAAGGCCAGTGGTCTCTCTAAAATTGTGTGATTCTGTGGCTTAACAGTGGCTAGCCTGCCTATATACATTGTGGTATCCACTGATTTGGTGATCAAGGATCTTGATAAAATCACCATTGGATAAGAACTGATTATAACTGTCTAGAACACCACTATGAAATATATACAAAGATCTCAAGAAGCTGGACTCCAGAAATTCAAATAATCCCATTTAAATAATGGGGTACAGAGTTAAACAAAGAATTCTCAACTGAGGAATACTGAATGGCTGAGAAGTATCTGAAAAAATGTTGAACATCCTTAATCATCAGAGAAATGCAAATCAAAACAACCTCACACCAGTCAGAATGGCTAAGATAAAAATTCAGGTGACAGTAGATGCTGCAGAGGATAGGGAGAAAGAGGAACACTCCTCCATTGCTGGTGGGATTACAAACTTGTACAACCATTCTAGAAATTAGTTTGGTAGTTCCTCAGAAAAATGGACATAGTACTACCGAATGATCCAGCAATACCTCTCCTGGGCAAATATCCAGAATATGTTCCAAATGGTAATAAGGGCACATGCTCCACTATGTTCATTGCAGCCTTATTTATAATAGCCAGAAGCTGGAAAGAACCCAGATGTCCCTCAACAGAGGAATAGACACAGAAAATGTGGTACATTTACACAATGGAGTCCTACTCAGCTATTTAAAACAATGAATTTATGAAATTCTTGGGCAAATGGATGTATCTGTAGGATATCAACCTTAGTGAGGTAACCCAATCACAAAAATGTCACTTGATATGTACTCTCTGATGAGTGGATATTAGCCCAGAAACTTAGAATACCCAAGATTCAATTTGCAAAACACAAGAAAATCAAGAAGGAAGACCAATGTATGCATACTTCCTTCCTTTTAAGATTAGGGAACAAAACACCCATGGAAGGAATTACAGAGACAAAGTTTGGAGCTGAGACAAAAGGATGTACCATCCAGAGACTGCCCCACCAAGGCATCCCATAATCATCAACCAAATGCAGACACTATGGCATATGCCAGCATGATTTTGTTGAAAGGAGACTGATATAGCTATCTCTTATGAGTCTAGGCCAGTGCCTGACAAACACAGAATTGAATGCTCAGAGTCATCTATTGGATGGAACACAGGGTCCCTCAGTGGAGGAACTAGAGAAATTACCAAAGAAGCTGAAGGGGTCTGTAACCCTACAGGTAGAACGACAACATGAACTAACCAGTACCCCCAGAGCTTGTGTCTCTATCTGCATATGTAGCAGAAGATGACCTAGTTGGCCATCATTGGGAAGAGAGGCCCCTTGATCTTGCAAACTTTATATGCCCGAGTGTAGAGGAATGCCATAGCCAAGAATTGGAAGTGGGTGGGTAGGGAAGCAGGGCAGGGGCCGAGTATAGGAGACTTTTGGGATAGCATCTGAAATGTAAATGAAGAAAATATCTAATAAAAAATGAAAAAAAAAAAACTGTCCAGAACCTGGATCTAGACTTCATTCATCACTACTCGACAGTGCTGAACCATGTCCATATTCTGAGATAAGACCTAAGAGATATCCCCTGCCTGGATTTGGAAGTGACTTATATTGCAGATGGGAGCAGCCTTATGAAAGGCAGAATCAGGGATGTGTGTACATAGGTAGTGGCTCTTGATTACACAATATGGGCTTCTGCCCTCCTACCTGGAACTTCAGCTCAGAGAGCTGAATTAATTGCCTTTAAAAAGGCCCTAATATTGGCAAAGGCAAAATTGTTAACATCTACAATGACAGCAGATATGCTTTTGTTATGGCTCATGTTCATGGATTCATATATGAAGAAAGGGGGTTACTGGTAGCAGAGGGAAAAACTATCAAAAATAAAGATAAGACACAGCTACTGGGACAGACCCCATTTGGGGCTCCAGACATCCCACAAGAGGAGAGGTGTCTGCCCTGGAGGGCTCTGCCAGAACACCTCAGGGAGCCATCTTGTGTCCGGGATCCATCAGAGACTAGTTTGCACAGGTGAGAGT
Source organism: Mus musculus (assembly GCF_000001635.26). Lineage (NCBI taxonomy): Eukaryota > Metazoa > Chordata > Mammalia > Rodentia > Muridae > Mus > Mus musculus. The sequence goes on along the minus strand of NC_000073.6, from coordinate 86,209,340 downwards.
GCGGATTACAAAAGCCACACAGCTCCTGGGACAGGCAGAAGCAACATGGGTTCTGGGACAGTCCCTGTTTTGGGTCTTCATCTTCAGCTAGTAGGCAGGTCCAAATGCCAGATATCTGTGCAGCTTCCCTGCAAGAGGAGCACTTGCCTGCAGAGAGTACTCTGACCACTGAGACTCAGGATAGAGCTAGAATCCCAGGTCTGCTGACAAAGGCTAACAGAATCACAGGAGGAACATCTCCAACCAGAGACAACTATAGTAACTAACTCCAGAGATTACCAGATGGCAAAAGGCAAACGTAAGAATCTTAATAACAGAAACCAAGACCACTCAACATCATCAGAACTCAGCACTCCCACCTCAGCCAGTCCTGAATACCCTATCACACGTGAAAAGCAAGATTTGGATTTAAAATCATATCTCATGATGCTGATAGAGGACATCAAGAAGCACTTTAATAACTCACTTAAAGAAATACAGGAGAACACTGCTAAAGAGTTACAAGTCCTTAAAGAAAAACATGAAATCACAACTAAAGAGGTGATGGAATTGAAGAAAATCCTCCAAGACCTAAAAAGGGAAGTAAAAACAATAAAGAAAACCCAAAGTGAGACAATGCTGAAGATAGAAACCCTAGGAAAGAAATCTGGAACCATAGATGCGAGCATCAGCAACAAAATACAAGAGATGGAAGATATTCTCAGGTGCAGAAGATTCCATAGAGAACATGGTGGTAACAATCAAAGAAAATGCAAAATGCAAAAAGATCCTAACTCAAAACATCCAGGAAATCCAGGACACAATGAGAAGACTAAACCTATGGATAATAGGAGTAGATGAGAATGAAGATTATAAACTTAAAGAGCCAGCAAATCTCGTCAACAAAATTATAGAAGAAAACTTCCCAAACCTAAAGAAAGAGATGCCCAAGAACATACAAGAAGCCTACAGTACTCCAAATAGACTGGACCAGAAAAAAATTCCTCCCAACACATAATAATCAGAACAACAAATGCACTAAATAAAGATAGAATACTAAAAGCAGTAAGGGAAAAAGATCAAGTAACATATAAAGGCAGGCCTATCAGAATTACACCAGACTTTTCACCAGAGACTATGAAAGCCAGAAGATCCTGGATAGATGTTATGCAGAACACAAATGACAGCCCAGGCTACTATAACCAGCAAAACTCTCAATTATTATAGATGGAGAAACCAAAGTATTCCAGGACAAAACCAAATTCACACAATATCTTTCCAGGAATCCAGCCCTTCAAAAGATAATAAAGGGAAAACACCAACACAAGGACAGAAACTACACCCTAGAAAAAGCAAGAAAGTAATCATCCAACAAACCTAAAGGAAGACAGTGGCAAGAACAGAATCCCAACTTTAACAACAAAAATAACAGGAAGCAACAATTACTTTTCTTTAATTTCTCTTAATGTCAATGGACTCATTTCCCTAATAAAAAGACATAGACTAATAGACTGGCTACACCAACAGGACCCAACATTTTGTTGCTTACAGGAATCCCACCTCAGGGAAATGGAAAGACACTACCTCAGAGTGAAAGGCTGGGAAGCAATTTTCCACGCAAATGGTGCAAAGATACAAGCTGGAGTAGACATACTAATATCGAATAAAATTGACTTCCAACCCAAAGTTATCAAAAAAGACAAGGAGAGGCACTTCATACTCATCAAAGGTAAAATGTTCCAAGAGGAACTGTCAATTCTGAATATCTATGCTCCAAACACAAGGGCAGCCACATTCATTAAAGAAACTTTAGTAAAGCTCAACGCACACATTGCACCTCACACAATAATAGTGGGAGACTTCAATACCCTACTCTCACAAATGGACAGATCTTTGAAATAGAAACTAAACAGAGACACATGGACACTAACAGAAGTTATGAAACAAATGGATTTAATTGATATCTACATAACATTTTATCCTAAAAGAAAAGGATATACTTTATTCTCAGTGCCACATGGTACCTTCTCCAAAATTGACCATATAATTGGTCACAAAACAGACCTCAACAGATATAAAAATATTGAAATTAACCTATGCATCCTATTTGATAGAAAATATCTAATAAAAAAATTAAAAAAATAAACTCACACATTTAGATTTAGAGGAGAATTTCTAATAGCTGGTTCCCTACACGATTTGCTAACTGTTTTTCCTACCTTGGATATAAATAACCAAGTGATAGGCAAAAGAAAGTGTGTTGGTGCCTAGAGTCTCATATGGAAATTCCTCTGATTGTAGTTTTTCTATTCAGAAGTTAATTGTAATAATAATAATAACATTAAAAACAAACAAACAAACAAAAGACTGTGCTGGGTGTATCAGAACATCAGCCAAAGTTTAAATAAAGTCTAATCACACTAAAAAAAAGTGCTATATAATTTGTTTTACATATTCTCTTACTATGTCAGGTAGTGTCATATAAGGGTCTTTGAATATATTTCTTAATGATTCATTTTTAATATTTTATGCTCTTTTAATATGCTTAACTCCCAAAGAATAATTTATATGTTTTGAAACAATTTAGTATTCAACATTAGATCTAGGATCAGCAATTATGGATAGTGTTAAATATTCATTAATGATATTTTGATATCATTGGTATTAAATGATATGAATATAAAGGTTTAACAAATTTTTATGTATTATTTGATTCTCAAAATACTCAATATTATTGATATGTTTGATGTATAAAATTCATTTAAATAAGAAAATATTTTAAGAAAAAAAAAGAATGTAGGAAAATAACACCCTTCACAATAGTCACCAATAGTAAAAAAAAAAAAAAAGTCCAACATACTTAGTCATCAGGGAAATACAAATCACACCACTCAGAATGGCTAAGATCAAAAACTCAGGTAACAACTAGTGGTGACCAGGATGTGGAGAAAGAAGAATTCTTTTCCATTGTTGGTGGGATTACAAGCTGATACAACCACTCTGGAAATCAGTCTGGCAGTTCCTCAGAAAATTTGACATAGTACTACCTGAGGACTATGTCCTCAGTTAAACCACCCCTGGGCATTTACCCAAACTTGATTTTATTAAATATTACAAAGGCTATTCCAGCTTGTTTCTTGTGACCATTTGCTTGAAAAATTGTTTGCAACCTTTGACTCTGAGGTAGGGGCTGTCTTTGTCACTGAAGTATGTTTCCAATATGCAGCAAAATGTTGGTTCCTGTTACATATCAAGTCTCTTAGTCTATTTATTTTTTTGGGAATTGAGTCCGTTGAGATTAAGAGATACGAAGGAAAAGGGGCTTTTACTTCGTGTTGTTTTTGTTATTAGAGATGGAATTATGTTTGTGTGGCTATCTGCTTTTGGGTTTGTTGAAAGATTATTTTCTTGCTTTTTCTAGGGTACAGTTTCCCTCCTTGTGTTGAGGTTTTCCATCTATTGTCATATGTAGGACTGGATTAGTGGAACTACATTGTGTATATTTGGAAAGATATTGTGTAAATTTGCTTTTGTCATGGAATATCTTGTTTTCTCTGTCTATGGTAATTGGGAGGTTTGCTGGGTATAGTAGCCTGGATTGACATTTGTATTCTCTTATGCTGTATATGATTTCTTCCCAGGATCTTCTAGATTTCATAGACTCTGGCAAAAAGTCTGATGTAATCCTAATAGGTCTGCCTTTATATGTTACTTGACCTTTTTCCCTTACTGCTTTTAATATTCTTTTTTTGTTCTGTGCATTTGGTGTTTTGATTATTATGTGACAGGAGGAATTTCTTATCTGGTCAAAACTATTTGGAGTTCTGTAGGCTTCCTGTATGTTCATGGACAACTCTTTTTTTAGGTTGGGGAACTTTTCTTCTATAATTTTATCAAAGATATTGACTGGCCCTTGGAGTTGGGAATCTTCACTCTCTTTTATACCTATTATCCTTAGATATTTTTTTCTTCCCTTTTTGTCCTAGATTTCCTGGATGTTTTGGGTTAGGAGGGTTTTTTTTTTTTGTTTTGTTTTGTTTTTGTTTTGTTTTGTTTTGTTTTGTTTTGTTTTGTTTGTTTGTTTGTTTGTTTGTTTCATTTTGCATGTTTTTGACTGTTGTATTAAACTTTTCTAATGGTATCTTCTGCACCTGAGATTCTCTCTTTTATCTCTTGTATTCTGTTAATAATGCTTGGATCTATGAGTACTAATCTCTTTCCTAGGTTTTCTATCTCCATGCTTGTCTCCCTTTGTGATTTCTTTTTTTGTTTCTATTTCCACTTTTAGATCCTCGATGGTTTTGTTCATTTGCTTCCCCTGTTTGTGTTTTCCTGTAATTTTTTAAGGGACATTTTTGTTACTTCTTGAAGGGCTTCTGCTTATCTGTGTTCTCCTGTATTTCTTTTTACAGAATTTTATGTCCTTCTGAAAATCCTTTATCACCTTTATGAGAAGTGATTTTTTTTTTTTGATCCTCATCTTGCTTTTCCTGTGTGATGGTGTATCCAGTAATTGCTATGGTGGGAGAATTGGGTTATAATGATGCCAAATAACCTTGGTTTATGTTGCTTATGTTCTCTCACTTGCCTTCTACCATTTGATTTTCTCCAGTGCTACCTGCCCTTGCTATATCAGACTGGAGCCTGTCCTTCCTTTTATCCTGTTTGTCTCAGAACTCCTCAGAGTGCACCTGTCTCTGTGATCCTGTGATTCTGATATCCTGTGAACCTGAAATCTTGGGCGTGTCAGGGCTCCTGGGTGGGAGTCAAGCTGCCTCTGGAACACTGAGATCCTGGTGTCACCAAGATCCTGACATCCTGTGATCCTGTGGATTCGGGCATGCCAGAGTACCCGGGATTGTAGCATTTTCTGAGTTTTGTGAGAATGGTTGTGGAATTAGTGCCCAAGGTCTGCTCAGGGCACCTCTGATCCTGTGATACTGGGCATGTTAGTGCACATGGGACTGGAGCTTCCTCTGGGAGTTGAGGGACTGGTGTGGAGTTTGTGCCCAATAGCTGCTCAGGGCACTGGCTTCATTTTTAAATTTCTTTCTCAGCTTGTTTATCCTTTGATTAGAAGTAGGTTACTGATTTGTTTGTCCTAATTTTAGCTCCAGCCTCTGCTGATGTTGTTTATCAGGTTTAGGAGAGCTCTGGTGAAATTTTTGGGTTCACTTAAATATACTATCATATCATCTGCAATATTTTGACTTCTTTTCCAAGTTTTACCCATTTGACTTCCTTTTGTTGTCTAAATGCTCTGAATAGAACTTTGGATACTATATTGAATAGGTAGGGAGAAAGTGGGCAGCCTTGTCTAGCTGCTGATTTTAGTGTAATTGCTTCAAGTTTCTGTCCATTTAGTTTTTTTGTTCACTGCTGGTTTGCTGTATATTGCTTTTACTATGTTTAGGTATGGGTCTTGAATTCCTAATCTTTCCAAGACTTTTACATTAATGGGGTGTTGAATCTTTTCAAATCCTTTCTCAAGAAACGATCCATTTCTAAAAAAAAAGATCATGGGTTTTTTCTTTGAGTTTTTTTATATACTGGATTATGTTGATTTATTTCCATATATTGAACTATTCCTGAATCCCTGGAATGAAGCCTACATGATCACAATGGATGATCGTTTTGATGTGTTTTTGGATTCGGTTTGTGAAAATTTTATTGAGTAATTTGCATCGATATTCATAAGGGAAATTGATCTGAAGTTCTCTTTCTTTCTTGGGTCTTTGTGTGGTCTAGGTATAAGCATAACTGTGGATTCATAGAATGATTTGGGTAGTGTAGCTTCTGTCTCTGTTTTGTGGAATAGTTTGAAGAGTATATCTATTAGGTCTTCTTTGAAGGTCTGATAGAATTCTGCACAAAACCCATCTAGTGATAGGCTCAATTGATCTATCTCTCTCTCTCTCTCTCTCTCTCTCTCTCTCTCTCTCTCTCTCTCTCCATCTATCTATCTATCCATCTATCTATCTATCTATCTATCTATCTATCTATCTATCTATCTATCTATTTATTTGATTGGGAGACTTTTAATGTCTGTTTCTATTTCTTTATGGGTTATGGGTGGTTTAGATGGTTTATCTGATCCTGAGTTAACTTAGGTATTTGGTATCTGTCCAGATAATTGTCCATTTCATCCAGATTTTCAGGCTTTGTTGAGTGTAGGCTTTTGCAGTAGAATCTGATGACTTTTTGGATTTCTCATGCTTTTGTTGTTATCTCTCCCTTTTCATTTCTGATTTTGTTAATGTGTATTCTGCCTCTGTGCCCTCTGTTTAGTTTAGCTATGGGTTCATCTATTTTGTTGACTTTTTTAAAGAACCAGCTGGTGGTTTTGTTGGTTCTTTGTGTAGTTCATTTTTTTTTTCCTACTTGGTTGATTTCAGCCCTGAGTTTGATTATTTCCTGCCATGTACTCCTCTGGGTGTATTAGGTTTTTTGTTCTAGCGTTTTCAGATGTGCTGTCAAGCTGCTAGTGTATGCTCTCTCTCCATGTTTCATTTTGGAGGCACTCAGAGATATGTGTTTTAATCTTAGCACAGCTTTCATTGTGTCCCACAAGTTTGCTTATGTCGTGCCTTAATTTTCATTGAATTCTAAAAAGTCTTTAATTCTTTCTTTCTCTCTTTCTTTCTTTTTCTCTTTCTTTCTTTCTTTCTTTCTTTCTTTCTTTCTTTCTTTCTTTCTTTCTTTCTTTCTTTCTTTCTGTCTCTCTGTCTGTCTGTCTGTCTGTCTGTCTGTCTGTCTTCCTTGATCAAGTTATCATTGCGTAGAACTTTGTTCAGCTTCCATGTGTGTGTGGCCTTTCTATTGTTTTGTTTATTGAAGACCAGCCTTAGTCTATGATGATCTGATAGGATGCATGGGATTATTTCAGTCTTCCTCTACGTGTTGAGGACTGATTTGTGACCAATAATATGGTCAGTTATGAAGAAGGTACCATGAGGAGGTTCTGAGAAGAAGATTACACACACACACACACACACACACACACACACACATATATATATATATATATATATGTTTTAGGATGAAATGTTCTATAGATATCTGTTAAATTGATTTGGTTCATAACTTCTGTTAGTTTAATTGTATCTCTGTTTATTTTCTGTCCATTCATGAGAATGGGCTGTTGAAAATTGTCACTATTATTGTTTGGGGAGTGATGTGTGCTTTGAGATTTAATAAAGTTTCTTTTATGAATGTGGTTGGCCTTGTGTTTGCAGCATAAATGTTCAGAATTGAGAATTCATCTTGGTAGATATTTCCTATGATGAGTATGAAGTGTCTTTTCCTATATTTTTTGATACCTTTTCATTAAAAATTGATTTTATTCAATATGAGACTGGCTACTCCATCTTTGTTTCTTGTGACGATTTGTTTGAAAACATTTTACACACTGTTATTTTGAGGTATTGCCTGTCTTTGTCACTGAATTGCATTTCCTGTATGCAGCAAAATGTTGGGTCCTGTTTATATATTCAGTCTGTTCATCTATGTCTTTTTCTTGGGGAATTGAGTCCATTGATGTTAAGAGATATTAAGGAAAAGTGGTTGTTGCTTTTCTTATTTTGATTGTTATAGATGGAATTAAGTTTGTGTTGCTGTGTAATTTTTGGTTGGTTAAAAGAAGAAATTCCTAGGCAAATGGATGGACCTGGGGGGCATCATCCTGAGTGAGGTAACCCAATCACAAAGGAACTCGCACAATATGTACTCACTGATAAGTGGATATTAGCCCAGAAACTTAGGATACCCAAGATATAAGATACAATTTGCTAAACACATGAAACTCAAGAAGAATCCATCCAATAGCTGACTGTGAGCATCCACTTCTGTGTTTGCTAGGCCCCGGCATAGTCTCACAAGAGACAGCTATATCTGGGTCCTTACAGCAAAATCTTGCTAGTGTATGCAATGGTGTCAGCGTTTGGCAGCTGATTATGGGACGGATCCCTGGATATGGCAATCACTAGATGGTCCATCCTTTCGTCACAGCTCCAAATTTTGTCTCTGTAACTCCTTCCATGGGTGTTTTGTTCCCATTTCTAAGAAGGGGCAAAGTGTCCACACTTTGGTCTTTGTTCTTCTTATACCTTCTTCTCAGGACCTCATGGATCTTACTCCAAAATTGGCCATATAATCAGTCACAAATCAAGCCTCAACAGATACAAATTAATTGAAATACTAAATTGCATCTTATAAAACAACCACGGATTAAGAATGTACTTCAACAGAAACAGCAGACAGTCCACACATTCATGGAAAAAGGGACTCTCTATTAAATGATCCGCAGAGCAGTGAAGAAATCAAGACATAAAAACTTTTTAGAATTCAATGAAAATGAAGGCACAACATACCCAAATTTATAGGAGACAATGAGTGCAGTTCTAAGAGAAAAGTTCATAGCACTAATTGTCCTCATAATGAAATTGGAAAGCTTTCATACCAGGAATTAAATAGTACACAGGTAAGATCTAGGAAAAAGGAAGTAAATGTATTTCAGAGGTGTAGCAGCCTGGAAATAACCAAAATCGAGACTGAAATCAATCAATTAGAAAAAAAAATACAAAGAATCAAGGAAAACCAAAGCTTGTTCTTTGAGAAAATCAAGAATATAAACAAATCTTTAGCCAAATTAAACTAAAGATATAGAAAGAGTATCCAAATAAACAAAACAAGAAAGGAAAATGGAGGCGTGGTGACAGGCAACTAGAAAATTCATCAAATCATTAGATCTTATTCCAAAAGCCAGAAAGGGAAAAAAAAAAAAAACCTTAATGAAATGGATTATTTTCTATACAGAGAGCACTTACCAAAGTTAAATCAAGAGCAGGCACACTATTAAAACAGTTCTATATGTCCCAAAGAAATAAAAGCAGTAAATAAAAATCTCCCAACCAAAAGTGCCAAATGCCAGTTGGTTTTAGTAGATTTCTACCAAAGTTTGAAAGAAGAGCTAACACCAATACCCCTGAAACCATTGAATAAACAGAAAGAGAAGGAAGACTGCCAAACACATTCTATGAAGCCAAAGTCATCCTGATACCTAAATCATACAAAGATTCAACCAAGAAAGAGAATTTCAGACCTATTTCTCTTATGAAAGTTGATACAATTTAAAAAATTAAAAAAAAAAAAAAAGGATTGCACAATGAATCTAAGAACACATAAAGAACACCATCCACCATGATCAATTGAGATTCATTCAAAGGATGCATGGATGGTTCAACAGAAGAAAAATCAATAAGTATAATATACCATATAAACACACTAACAGAAAAAAATATATGAATATCTCATTAAATGTTGAAAGAGCCTTTGTCAATATCCAACATTTTAAAATTCTCTTTAAAAGTCTTAGAGAAATCAGGGATATAAGGCAAATACCTATATGTGCAACAAGACATGAGCCAACATCAAATTAAATGGAGAAAAACTAAAGCAACTTCACTAAAATCAGGGAAAGGCATGGCTACTCTTTTCTCCCTATCTAATCACTATAGCGCTTGAAAATCTAGATAGAACAATAAGACAACTAAAGGAGATCAAGTGGAAAGAAAATGGAAAAGAAGTCAAATTTTCATTATTTGCAGACGTTAGGGCACTATACATAAACATAATCAACCACAAATATTCTACCAGTGAACTTCAATAGCTGATAAAAACCTTCAGTAAAGTGGATGGATACAAATTTAACTAAACAAACAAACAAACAAACAAACAGAAAACCAAATCAGTAGCCTTCCTTTTTATAAATGATAAATAGGCCAAGAAAGATATTAGGGAAAAATGGCCCTCACAATATCTACAAATAATATAACATATCTCCAATGCTTATATACCAGTAGGATTAACATAGTATAAATGACCATCTTACAAAAGGCAATTTACAGTTTCACTACAATATCAACAGATTCATAACATAATTCTTTACAGATCTTGACACAGAAATTCTCAACATCATATGCTAAAACAAACAAAAAAACCAAAAACCAAAAACCAAAAACCAAAAACCAACCACCAAACAAACAAACAAAAAAAACCCCAGATATCTAAAACAATCCAGAACAATTAAAAAACAAAAAAAAAAAACTTCTGGAGGTATCCCCACCCCTTACCTCATGCTTTACTATAAAGCGATAGCAGTATAAGACTACATGGTATTGATATAGGAACAGACAGGTTTATCAATGAACATGAATTGAAGACCCAGAAATAAACTCATACAACTATGTACTTTTTTGTTTTGACAATGAAAGGAAAACCATAAAATAGAAAAAAAAAAAAGGATTTGAAAAAATGCTGTTTTTCTAACTGGATATCTGCAGTAGAGCAATACAAATAAATATGTATCACCTTGCAAAACACAAAACTCCAGTTTAAGTGGATCAAAGGCCTCAATGTAAAACCAGATCTACCAAATCTAATAAGAAAAAAGTAGGAAATAGCTTTAACTCATTGCTATAGGATACAACATCCTGAATAGAATACTAGTGGCCCAGGCTCTAAGATCATATTCATGAATGTGACCTCATGAAACAAAATCTTCTATATGGCAAAGGACCCTGCCTATAGGAAAAAATGGAATCCTACAAATTCAGAAAAGATCTTCACCAATACTAAGTCTGACAGAGACCTACTGTCCAAAATTTATAAAGAACTCAAGAAGTTAGATACTGATCTATTGACTACACACATAATCCAAGTTAAAATTGGGATATAGAAGGAAACACATTTTTAATGAATTAGTTTATTTATATTTTTGCACTTCATATTTTATTCCCCTCCCCATTGAACCTCTGACTGTTCCACAACCCTTACCTCCTAACCACCTCACTATCTCCACCTGGATGTTGTGACCCCCGACCCCACCTGACTTCTAAAGTCCCTGGGGCCTCCAGTCTCTTGAAGGTTAGGTGTTTTATCTCTGAATGAACACAGAACCAGAAGTCCTCTACTGTATGTGCATTGAGGGATTCACATAAGCTGGTGTATGCTGTCTGATTGTCCATTGTTTGAGAGATCTCAGGGGTCCAGATTAATTGAGTCTGCTGGTTCTCTTACAGGATAGCCCATCTCCTCAGCTTCCTTCAGCCTTCCCTATTTCAATAACAGGGGTCAGCTGCTTCTGTCCATTGGTTGGGTACAAATATCTGCATCTGACCCGTTCAGCTGCTTTTTAGGTCTTCTGGGGTGTGGTCATGCTAGGATCCCCCTCCCCCTTTTTCAGCACTCTATAGCCTCAGTAATAGTGTCAGGCCTTCGAACTACCCCTTGAGCTGGATCCCACTTTGGACCTGTCGCTGGATCTTCTTTTCCTCTGAATAGAGGAACACTCCTCAATTGCTGGTGGAATTGCAAACTGGTACAACCACTCTGGAAATTAACCTGGAGGTTCCTCAGAAAATTACACATAGATCTACCTGAAGACCAAGCTACACCATACTTGGGAATATACTCAAAAGATGGCCACCATGGCACATGGGCAGATGTTTCACTATGATCATAGCGTCCTTATTTCTGTTAGCCAGAAGCTGGGAACAACCCAGATGACCCACAACAGAATATTGGATACCATTGTGTAAATGTAATGAATTCATGAAATTCTTAGGCAAATGAATGGAACTAGAAAATATAATCCTGAGTAAGATAACCCAATCACAAAAGAACATGCATTATACACACTCACTGATAAGTGGATATTAGCCCAGAAGCTCAGAATACCCAAGATACAATTCACAGACCAAATGAAGCTCAAGAAGAAGAAAGACCAAAGTATGGATACTTCCATCTTTCTTAGAAGGGGGAACAAATACCCAAGGGAAGAGATAGAGAAACAAAGTATGGAGCAGACACTGAAGGAAAGACCATTAAGAGACTGCCTGGCCTGGGGATCAATCCCAAGTACAGTCACAAAACCCAGACACTACTGTGGATGCCAACAAGTGCTTTCTGACAGGAGCCTGATATAGTTGTTTCTTGAGAGGCTGTATCAGTGCCTGACAAATATAGAGGTGGATATTCTCAGCCGACCATTGTACTGAGCACAATACTCCCAATGGAGGAGCTAGAGAAAGGACCAAAGGGAGCTGAAGGAACTTGTAGCCCCATAGGAGGAACAACAGTATGATCCTACCAGTGTTCCCAGAACTCCCAGGGACTAAACCACCAACCAAAGAATACACATGGAGGGACCCATGGCTCCAGCTATATCTGTAGCAGAGGATAGCCTTGTCAGGCATCAGTGGGAGAAGAGTCTCTTGGTCCTGAAAAGGCTCAATGCCCCAGTTTATGGGAATGCCAGGGCAGGGAAGTGGGAGTGGGTGGGTTGGTGAGTAGGGGGAGTGGGGATTGGATAGGGGTGTTGTGGAGGGAAAGTCAGGAAACAGGATAATATTTGAAATAAAGAAAATATCTAATAAAAAAGAAATATGTAATTAACCAAAAACAAGAAAGCAAAAACAAAACAAAACAACCAACCAAACAAAAACAAATAAGAACATCCTGAGTTTTGCAGGCAAATGAATGAAAATAAAAAATATCATCCTGAGTGAGGTAACTCACACCCAAAATGACACACATGGTATGTACTCACTAATAAGTAGACGTTAGCCACCAAAATATAAAAATAAATAAATAAATAAATAAATAAATTCATAAATACATAAATAAAAGTACTGAGTACCCAAGATATAGTCTACAGAACTCAAAAATATCAGCAAGCTGAAGTGCCCAAGAATGCCTCAGTTCCACCTGATGGGGAGAAGAAAGCAATCACAAGTGGGGAGGGAGGGAAGGACTTGGGAGGGAAAGTGGACCATGAATCTGAAGGAGTAGGGAATGAGAGGGGAACCTGATCTGGTATTGTGTGAGGGAAAAGTACTGAAGACCCAAGGGCCAGCAGAAAGAATGGAAACAGGCAAATTTGGGTGAAATGCCCAATAGTAGAGAGAGGCAACCCATAGAAACCACCTCAAGCAGGAGACAGGGCATAAAATGAAGAAAGGTGGGGAGGCATCCCACAGTCACAACTCTGACACATAATTGTTTCTGGGTTAGAGGGATAGAAGGAAACAATTCACTAATCTCAAATGACTGAGAAGCACTTTAAAAAATGTTTAAAGTCATCAAGAAAATGCAAATCAAAATGTCTCTGAGATTCCACCTAACCCTGGTCAGAATGGCTAAGGCCATAAAACTCAAGTGATAGCACAAGATGGCAAAGGTATGGAGCAAAGAGAACACTCCTCCATTGCTGGTAGAAGTGCAAACTTGTACAACCATTTTGCAAATAAATTTGTTTTCTCCAGAAACTCAGAAGAGTTGTACCTCAAGGCCAAGGTATACTACTCCTATACCTGTATCGAAAAGATTCTTCTCTATACTCAGGAGATACTTGTGCAACTATGTTCACAGCAGTTTTATTAAAAAAATAGCTGGGAACTGTAAACATCCTTGATGTTCCTCAAATGAAAAATGGAAAATTAAAAATATGTTATTTCTACACAATTGAATTCTATTTAGCCACTCAAATAAAAGACATAAAAATTTCAGGAAAATAGATGGAACAAGAATGTCATCCTGAATGAGGTAACCCAGACTCAAAAGGACATGCATGGTATGTACTCACTAATGAGTGGATATTAGCCATAAAATAAAGGACACTCATGCTACATTCCAGAAAGCCCAAAGATGCTAATCAAAAAGGAAAGCACACATGAGGTTGTTTGAATCTCACTTAGAAGGGGAAATAAACTAACTCTGGAGGCATATGTAGGGAAGGAACTGGGTGGAAGAGTGTATGGGTGGGGGGGGCAATGGTACAGGATCGGGTGTCAGGGAGACAGGAGATCTGGCCAGATGGCCATAAAAAAGAATGGAAATCTGCATCTTGATGTAGTGGGTATACTTTAAGAATGTGCCAGAGACCTGGCCTGAAGACGGTACCCAAGAATCGATGGTGGTTATTTACCTGAGAATCACAGAAGTGGGGTGTGAACTTGAAGAGGCCACTTTCTGTAGTCAGCCAGGAATCCCAGTAGAGAGAAAAGGACATCAAGCCACCCAAAAACTTGTGGTACAAATTTATCCTGTCTACAAGTCATATAGGGACAAAGTTGGAACAAAGACTGACAGAATGAATAACAGGACCAACTTGAGACCCAGCCTGTGGGCAAGTACCAATCCATGATTCTATTAATGAAACTGTTATGCACAGAGACAGGAGCCTAGTATGTCTGTCCTCTAAGAGATTCCTCCCAACAGCTGACTCAGAGAGACACAGAGACCCATATCCAAACATAAGCTAGAGGCTGGGGACTCTCATAGAAGAGCAGTGGGTAAGATAGAGGGCCCTGAAAGGAATATCAACTCAACAGGAAGATCAACACTGTCAACTCAGTTCGATCACTAGGAGCTCTCAGAGACTAAATTGACAACCAAAGAGCACACATGAGCTAGACATAGTACACCAGAACATATTATAGCAGATTTGCACTCTAAGTCTTCATGTAGGTCCTGAACTGCTGGAACAGGGCTATTCCTAAAGCTATTGCCTATCTATGGAACAGGTTCTCCTACCTGGATTGCCTTGTCTGCCCTCAGTGGAAGAGGATATGGCTAGCACTAAAGAAACTTGGTGTACCAGTGTGAGGGGATATGGGGGAGTCTATATTATCAGAGGAAAAGTGGAGAGTGATAGGAGGAGGGACAGAAGGTATATTCTTTTTGTGTTTGAGTGAAATATTCCATATATCTTTGTTAGGTTCATTTGATTTATAATTTATAATTTATAATTTCTGTTAGTCTCGTCAATTCTGTTTAGTTTTTTTTTTTTTTTCCTGTTTGACATATCAAATTTTGAGAGTGGGAAGTCTCCTACTATTATTGTGTGGAGTTTGATATGCCATGTAATCTTTATCAAATTTTCCTTTTCAAACATGGCTGGTTGCCCTTGTATTTGGGAAACAGATGTTTAGAACTTAGATATCATATGGGTAGATTTTTCCTTTGATGAGTATGAAGTTTTCTTCCCTTTATTTTTTCAACTAATTTTGATTGAAATCCTATTTTGTTAGATATTAGAATGGCTACTCTACCTTGCTTTTTAGGTCAATTTGCTTGGAAGACATTTTTTTCAACCCTTTACTCTAATGTAATATCTATTTTTATTGCTGAGGTATATTTCTTATATGTAGCCAAATAATGAATCCTATGTTTGCATCCATTCTGTTAGTCTGTGTGTGTTTACTGGGGAATTGAGTCAATTGACCCATTGATGTTAAGGGCTATTTATGACAAATTGTTGTAAATTCCTGTTATTTAGATGTTGCTGGTATTACTGTGTGTATGTGTGTGTTTCTCATGTGCACACATTCATGCCTGTGTGTGTTTGTGTGTGCCTGTGTGAGTTTCCCTTGTTTTTGTTGGTACAGAATTACTTTTTTTTTTAGTTTCTCCTTGGATGTAATTACCCTCTCTGGAGTGAAATTTTTATTTATATATTTTATATAAGGACTGGATTTGGGGATAGATATCATTTAAATTTGGGTTTGTCTTGAAATACCTTGTTTATCTATGGTGATTGAGGGTTTTGTTGCCTATAGTAGTATAGACTGGCAACTGTGGAGTTTTAGAGGTTGTAAGATATCTGTGCAGGCTACTGTAGCTTTTAGAGTCTCTGTGGAGAAGTCATGTGTAGTTCTGATATGTCTATCTTTGTAGGTCACTTGACCTTTTCCCCTTGTCACTTTTAATATACATTCTTTGTTCTGTAGACTTGTTGTAAGAGAACTGTTTTCCAGTCATGTCCAATTGATTTTCTATGTGTGGTTTCTTTGATCAGGTTGGGAAACTTTATTTATGATTTTGTTGAAAATGTATTCTGTTCTGTGTATCTGAGACTCTTCACTTTCTTCTATTATGGTTATTCTCAGGTTATGTCTTTTCCTGCTATCCCAGCTTTCCTAGATGTTTTGTGTCAGGAATTTTTTAGATTTAACACTTTCTTTTACAGAGGTGTAAATTTCCTCTATTGTCTCTTTTATGCCTGAGATTATATCTCTCCATCTCCTGTACTCTGTTGGTGATGCTTGCATTTTTTTTTTCCTCTTGTATTCCTTAGGCTTTTCAACTCCAGGATTCTCTCAGTTTGTCTTTCTTTTATTGCTTCTATTTCCTTTTTCAGGTCTTGAACAATTATATTTATTTCCTTCATCTATTTAATTGTATTTTCCCATACTACTTTAAGGGATTTGATTGTTTCATTTATAAAAGCCTCTACATTTTTTTACTGTATTTTCCTGAACATTACTACTACTACTATTATTACTTATTTTCTTTATTTACACTTCAAATGTTATCCCCTTTCCTGGTTCCCCTGTGGAAACCCCTATCCCTTCCTACTCCCTCCACTCACCAACCCACCCGCTCCCACTTCCTGGCCATGGCGTTCCCCTACACTAGGGTATAGAACGTTCATTGGACCAAGAGCCTCTCCTCCTATTGATGACTGACTAGGCCACCTTCTGCTACATATGCAGCTGGAGCCATGGGTCCCACCATGTGTACTCTTTGCCTGGTAGTTTAGTCCCTGGGAGCTCGGGGGGGGGGGGTACTGGTTAGTCCATATTGTGGTTCGTCCTATGGGGCTGCAAACCTGTTCACCTTCTTGGGTCTATTCTTTAGCTATTTCTTTGGGGAAGCTATGCTCAGGCCAATGGATGGCTGTGAGCATCCACTTCTGCATTTGTCAGGCACTGGCAGAGCTGTGGTAGTGCATGATGGTAAGATTTACTGAAGGAGGCTGAGTCAGGAAGATAATGAGTTGGAGGCCTCCCTGGGCTACATATTTCCTGAACTTCTTTAAAGGACTTATTATTTTCCTCTTTAAAGGCCTCTATTATATAAGACTGGATTTAGGGCCATTTTATTGTTCTTTGTTTGTCTTAGGGTATATAGGGCTTGCTGCAGTAGTCCAGTAGTGTAGCTGTGTTCTGAGGGGGTCATATTGCCCTATTTTTTCTTTATTGTGTTCTTTCACAGCCCTTTAGTTGTCTCGATGGCTTTAGTTCCTGGATATTCTGTCAGTAAGTATTGGGAAGAGGCCAAACTTCAATGATCCATGCTGGAAGCCTCTCCGACTGGAGCAGGTTGAAACAGGTCACAGGGTAATACTGTGTTATGGCTTTAAAGACTGAGAATCTCTGGATGTTCTAGCTCTCTAACTACACTGCCATGGTGATGATAACTTCTAAAAAGTTCTAAAAAATCTTCTCCCTCTTTCTGAGTTTAAAAAGCCACTGGCTTAGGCAAGTGACAACTGTACTGTAACAGCAGAGGATTAAGTAGTGTGGCCTTTGTTCTATGTCAGCACATAATGTACTGCTCAAACTTTCAGAAAGAAAAATGGAAACTTTGAAAAGTGATTTTAGAGTTTATTTATTACTAAGTTGTAAAAATTTTTCTATGAAAGTTCTCTAGAAAAAGGGAAAAAACAGAATGAATGAAAAACAATCTTTGCCCTTTTTTCTTTTGTCCTCAGTTCTTATATATCTTTCAGAATACATGATCACATGGTAAAAGTTCATCAAAAGTTCACACATAAAATCAAACCACAAATCGAATAAGAAGTTTATAACAATGAATGTTTACAGTCATATATATTAGGAGTATTTTTATGATAAAATATTCATCACTGTCACAGCTCCACAGATTCATCAAGAGTTAAAAAAATATAACTAAGTTATTAGTGAAGTTTATGGAGATCAATCCAGTCAATATTTTATCTCCTGTCCTAGCAACAATTGTTGGTTTCTTTTTTATGACTTTGTTTTTACAGTCTTAGAGCCTCTGGGATAGTACTTTGAGTAGTAGAAAGTCTGGTTACTATTTAAAAGGCAATTAACTGGTGATACAATGGGAGACTAGCATATTTCTCAATGCAGTTTTGACTATCATAAAAGGGCTCAAGAACAGTCACAGTATTAAAGAGCTTAATGCATACTGATATAACTTTAGGAATTCTTGTAGGTTCACTGATAAGTGGATATTAGCCCAGAAACTTAGTATACCTGAGATATAAGAGACAATTTGTAAAACACATGAAACTGAAGAAGAAAGAAGACCAAAGTGTAGACACTTTGCTCCTTCGTAGAATTGGAAACAATCACCCATGGAAGGAGTTACAGAGACAAAGTTTGGAGCTGAGACAAAAGGATGAACCATCTAGAGACTGCCATATCCAGGGATCCATCCCATAATTAGTCTCCAAATGATGACACTATTGCATACACTAGCAAGCGTTTGCTGAAAGGACCCTGATATAGCTGTCTCTTTTGAGACTAGGCCAGACCCTAGCAAACACATAAGTGGATGCTCACAGTCAGCTATTGAATGGATAACAGGGCCCCCAATGAAGGAGCTAGAGAACGTATCCAAGGAGCTAAAGAGATCTGCAACCCTGTAGGTGCAACAACATTATGAACCTACCAGTACCCCAGAGCTCTTGACTCTAGCTGCATATGTATCAAAAGATGGCCTAGTCGGCCATCACTGGAAAGAGAGGTCCATTGGACACGCAAACTTAATATGCTCCAGAACAGGGGGATGCCAGGGCCAAAAAATGGGAATGGGTGGGTAGGGAAGTGGGAGGGAGGGTATGGGGGACTTTTGGGATAGCATTCTAAATGTAATTGAGGAAAATACGTCATAATAAAAAATATTTAAAAAAAGAATTAAGAAGTCATCTATTTATCTATACAGCATCACTACAAGACAGTACATTTTTATAGCCCTGTGGAGATCTGCTGGAAAGGGGTGGGGTAATACCTAGAGAGTGTTATATATGAAATAATAATAGGAAAACCATATTAATATCAGAAATCTTTCCTAAGTTTTTTTCCATGGGCTTTGCCCATCAGAGCTTCATCGTAGTTATTAATGTAAGGCAAAGTCACTTCAGGAAGATCATCTGCTACATAATAGCTTTTGGCTCCTGACAGGTCCTGGTGCAGCAGGCATCTGATCGGTATTCTTGGGATGTATGATTCCAGCTCAGCATGTTTGGTGACAATGTGTTCAGAGATTGTGTGAGAAGATGGGTCCATTGGGGATATGAGGGTGTTCTAGGCATCTGGCAGTG
Organism: Mus musculus; assembly: GCF_000001635.26. NCBI lineage: Eukaryota > Metazoa > Chordata > Mammalia > Rodentia > Muridae > Mus > Mus musculus. The sequence goes on along the minus strand of NC_000073.6, from coordinate 86,190,208 downwards.
CCACAGAGGACTCAGCAGGCAGGGAAGATGTATGTGGGAAGGGAATCTTGTATGGTCCCAGACCAGCAGGTCTGATGAAGATGTGCAGAGAGTTTGCAGTAAAATTGAGATCCACCAGGAATAGCAGGATGTTCAGGCCAGCTGGTAATGACCAGAAATATCAACAGTCAGGGAAGATGGGTGCAGCAAGGGAATCTCTTCTGTATAGAAGCCAGAATAACTCCTGAAAGGCTGTGATCCTAGGTCTAGTTTGCTTCTCAGTTTATACTTAAAACCACATGGTAGAGTGGGCAAACAAGCAAGATTATACAGAACCTTATCTGGCAAGCAGCAGGAGAGTAAGAACAAAGACTCAGTATTTCAGCTATTTCTTCAGGTCATTCTTTTCCAGGTATCCCATGAAGTCATGCTTGATAAATAGTGAAACAATTAATACTTAAAGTAAATCATGAGTGAAATCAATAAGTCAATACATAATAACTGGTATTTTTTGTCCCTTACTCTACTTTAAGTTGGAAATTACTACTACCTTCAATGATTGACTTAGAAATACTTGAATACCTAATCTTTAGTGCAGAATGGATTATTGAAAATTGTTTCCAGCTTCTGGCTATTATAAATAATAGCCAGAAGCTGGAAAGAACCCAGATGCCCCTCAACAGAGGAATGGATACAGAAAATGTGATACATCTACACAATGGAGTACTACTCAGCTGTTAAAAAGAGTGGATTTATGAAATTCCTAGCCAAATGGATGGACCTGGAGGGCATCATCCTGAGTGAGGTAACACATTAACAAAGGAACTCACACAATATGTATTCACTGATAAGTGGATATTAGCCCCAAACCTAGGATTCCCAAGATATAAGGTACAATTTGCTAAACACATGAAACTCAACAAGAATGAAGACTGAAGTGTGGACACTATGCCCTCCTTAGAATTGGGAACAAAACACCCTTGGAAGGAGTTACAGAGACAAACTTTGGAGCTGAGATGAAAGGATGGACCATGTAGAGACTGCCATATCCGGGGATCCACCCCATAATCAGCATCCAAACGCTGACACCATTGCATACCCTAGCAAGATTTTATTGAAAGGACCCAGATGTAGCTATCTCTTGTGAGACTATGCCGGGGCCTAGCAAACACAGAAGTGGATGCTCACAGTCAGCTAATGGATGGATCACAGGGCTCCCAATGGAGGAGCTAGAGAAAGAACCCAAGGAGCTAAAGGGATCTGCAACCCTATAGGTGGAACAACATTATGAACTAACCAGTACCCCGGAGCTCTTGACTCTAGCTGCATATGTAACAAAAGATGGCCTAATCGGCCATCACTGGAAAGAGAGGCCCATTGGACACGTAAACTTTGTATGCCCCAGTACAGGGGAACGCCAGGGCCAAAAAGGGGGAGTGGGTGGGTAGGGGAGTGGGGGTGGGTGGGTATGGGGGACTTTTGGTATAGCATTGGAAATGTAAATGAGCTAAATACCTAATAAAAAATGGAAAAAAAAAGAAAATTGTTTATTTTTGCTGGGCGGTGGTGGCACACACCTTTAATCCCAGCATTTGGGAGGAAGAGGCAGGCAGATTTCTGAGTTTGAGGCCAGCCTGGTCTGCAGAGTGAGTTCTAGGCCAGCCAGGGCTATACAGGAAACCCTGTTGTCTCTGAAAAGAAAGAAAGAAAGAAAGAAAAAAAAAGAAAGAAAGAAAGAAAGAAAGAAAGAAAGAAAGAAAGAAAGGATGGAAGGAAGGAAGGAAGGAAGAATGGAAAAGAAGAGAAGAGAAAAGAAAAGAAAAGAAAAGAAAAGAAAAGAAAAGAAAAGAAAAGAAAAGAAAAGAAAAGAAAAGAAAAGAAAAGAAAAAAAGATTTTTTTGTTTTTTGTTTTTGAGACAGGGTTTCTTTGTATAGCCCTGGCTGTCCTGAAACTCACTCTGTAGACCAGGCTGGTCTCAAACTCAGAAATCTGCCTGCCTATGCTTCCCGAGTGCTGGGATTAAAGGCATGTGCCACCACACCTGCCTAAATTGTTTGTTTTTAAATTGATGAAATAACTTTGGACATACATTTTGAGGAAAACTCTAATTTTGAATTTTAGTTGGCATATGTAAAGCCTTTATTTTATATGTGTGTATCTATATCTATATCTACATATCTATATATCTATCAAATGACCAAATTTTATTAATATAATTAAATAATATTCCACTGAAAAATTTTGGTAAAGATTTTTGTAAAGCATTGAAAATCAAATCATTATAAATTACTCAAACTGGTAGGTATATTTTCTTACTGAAAGTCATTCATTGAATTCTAGTAGTGATGTTTTAACATATAGAAATTTTAAGCGCAAAATAATTCATGCAGTTTCTGGTTGTTTTTCCCCATTCATTAACTATTTTCTGAAATATATGAAGTTAGTTGTGTTTGTACACCCAATCACTGACATGGATATTTTGATATATGGTTTTAGCCTTATATCTAATACATATGTAAAATTATATGGAAGAAGCTGGTCTTATATTTTTATATTTTGGGGTTCATAGAAATGTTAAAAATAAATATGTTCTATGATTTTTACTCACAAGTATATTTAATTATATACATATCAATCTTCTCTTCTCTCCTCTCCTCTCCTCTCCTCTCCTCTCCTCTCCTCTCCTCTCCTCTCCTCTCCTCTCCTCTCCTCTCCTCTCCTCTCCTCTCCTCTCTTCTCTTCTCTTCTCTTCTTTTCTCTTATTTTCTCTTCTATTATTTTCCAGCAAGCTACTAAAATTGTCTTGAATATAAACAGGAATTTTGCATAATTGTACACAAAGATAATACATTTTGAAAATGCTATTAATTCTTTTTTTTATTACGTATTTTCTTCAATTACATTTCCAATGCTATCCCAAAAGTCCCCCCCCACTCCCTTACCCACCCATTCCCATTTTTTGGCCCTGGCATTCTCCTGTACTGGGGCATATAACATTTGCCTGACCAATGGGCCTCTCTTTCCAGTAATGGCCGACTAGGTCATCTTTTGATACATATGCAGCTAGAGTCAAGAGCTCTGGGGTACTGGTTAGTTCATAACGTTGTTCCCCGATAGGGTTGCAGATCTCTTTAGCTCCTTGGATACTTTCTCTAGCTCCTCCATTGGGGGGTCCTGTGATCCATCTAATAGTTGACTGTGAGCATCCACTTCTGTGTTTGCTAGGCCCCGGCCTAGTCTCACAAGGGACAGCTATATCACCATCCTTGCAACAAAGGCTTGCTAGTGTATGCAATGGTGTCATCGCTTGGAGGCTAATTATGGGATGGATCCCTGGATATGGCAGTCTCTAGATGGACCATCCTTTTGTCTCAGCTCCAAACTTTGTCTCTGTAACTCCTTCCATGGGTGATTGTTTCCAATTCTAAGAATGAGCAAAGTGTCCACACTTTGGTCTTCGTTCTTCTTCAGTTTCATATGTTTTAACATATTGTACCTTATATCACAACAACTAAATATAATTTCCTATTTACCACAAAAGGAAGACCTGACAAAAATAATCTGATACATTAATATATGTCTTTTGAATTATTAAGAAATATTAAATCTGAGATAGTGTGCTTTCTGTCCCAGACATGAATCAATGTATCAAGTGTCTAGATGATCAGTATTCCAATTCTGGAGGAACTCACTGTCTTAAAAAAGTTATTGCATTCCTGGGTTATGAAGACGCTTTGGGAATGTCTCTGGCCATCTTAGCTCTGTGCTTCTCTGCTCTCTCAGTTCTTATATACTTGGTATCTTTTTGAAGCACTAGGAAACCCCCACTGTCAAGGCCAATAACCACACTCTCAGCTACGTTCTACTCACCTCCCTCATCTCTTTTTTTCTCTGTTCTTTGCTTTTCATTGGCTATCCCAACATTGCCACAAACACAGTGCAGCAGGCCACATTTGCTGTTGTGTTCACTGTGGCTGTTTCTACTGTCTTGGATAAGACAATTATTGTAGTACTTGCCTTCAAGCTTACCAATCCAAGTAGAAAGATGAAGTGGCTACTGGTATCAGGGGCACCTAAGTTCATCATTCCAATTTGCACAATGATTCAAGTGATACTCTGTGGAATATGGCTGGGTACTTCTCCATTTGTTGATGCTGATGGACATGTTGAAAAGGCCACATTTTTATTATCTGTAACAAAGATTCAATTCTTGCCTTCTATTGTGTCCTGGGATACTTAGGTTCCATTGCCACTAGAAGTTTCATTCTTGCATTCTTGACCAGTAATCTGCCTGACACATTCAATGAAGCCAAGTTCCTGACATTCAGTGTGCTAGTATTTTGCATTGTCTGGGTCACCTTTATTCCTGTCTATCACAGCATCAAGAGAAAGTCTATGGTGGCTGTGGAAGTTTTCTGTATATTGGCCTCTAGTGCAGGGCTGCTTCTTTGCATCTTTGCACCAAAATGCTTCATTATTTTGTTACGGCCTGAGAAAAATTCTTTTCAAAAGTGTCAGAATATGCCTTCTAAAATTGAAAACAGTTGTTAAAATTTTTCTGACATGATTGCTAGACCAAACTTATTCATAAAAATCCACTGACACTACTAGTTATAATCAAATTTTAAGTCCAAACATTTAATTTGTTCCCATTTTTAAAGAATGAAAAGAAGCTATATATTAAAATTAAAAAACATGACTTAAATCTCGATTCTCATAAATCAAGCTGTGTGGTCAGTCATTTCTGTGACTGCAATTCTATATTCCTTTTTTTATGCTTTTGGTTGAAGTATATAACAGCTGGGAATTGGTTCTGAGTTTTATAAATGATTTTTTAATTTCTATTTTCTTGTGAAAATGTCTTTTGTGAGCTATTGTTGTGGTCCATCATAAATAATTATGGGAGAAATGTATATGGATATTTGGTAAATTAAGGGATGCTTTATTTTGATATGGGAGACAGATATATTATAGAGCTGAGGATGCTACCAAGGAAAATCTTTTGAAATAAGAAATTCTATCCTCTTTCAGTATGAATCCTGGCAGCATGACAATGCTCCACCAAGTCATTCCCCCATCCATGCATATATTAGCAGCATTAAATGGACATAGTGGATAATTAAAAAGCAATATTAAAAAAGTTGAAAGAATGATGTTTTGAGTATATACGTGGTACCTTGTATGGGCTAAGAAGTAGTATATTTAGTCACGTCTCATTTTCTAAAAGTCTTACCCAGAAAGAGAATTAGTAACATGCTAGAATGGGAAAGAAATAAGTAAAATGACACATATATACTATAAAGCTTAAAAGGGGGTTATGTATGAGTTGTTTGAAGGCCTCCACAAATACTTAATGAACACATTGCAAACAAGAACTTAGAAACAGAGCAGGCAACTCACAAAATGAAAATGACATCATGGAGGTAAGGAATGTAATTGTGATTCCTTTCACACATTTTCACTTTGTATTAGTGAGAGTAATATGCTCTCATTAATAAAGATAAAGAATATAGAATCCTAAGTTTTCTAAAGTTCAATTAGCCTTTATGAGAAGATATTTGTTCCTTCTTTGTCTTTCTATATTCTAGCATTAGTGTCCTATATAGTTCTCCTCTACCAGCATTAAGCTGAGCATTATTTTGTTACTTTAATTTATATCATTTCCAAAGGAAACAGAAACACCCTTACTTCCATTAGATTCTTTCTTTTTTATTTATTCACTTTATATCCTGCTCACTTTATATCCTGCCCCCTTTTAAAATCTACTCTTAGTTCATATGAACATTTAATTAGTAGGACCTCTATTTTTAGATCAAATAATAGATTATCAATATTATCTGACTTTTAGAATTAAATTGGTGTGGAGACATGTATGGGGACTAGTTGGAGGCCTGGGGCTGAATGTGGTGACTACAGGGAGTCCATGGTGGTGAGCCTAGCTGAGACTACCACCAGAAGATGAGACAGAAACTGGAGTAACCATATCCTATATCCAAGCAGGACATTCAGAGACATGCGAGCAACAAAAATCCACCCACAAAGTCTTCAACTTCAAAACTTTTCTTGCAAGACGTGAAGTGTGGCACAGTCACTGAGGGAAAAGACAACCAATGACCACACCAACATAAGACCCATTCTGTGTTAGGGAGCCTACAATGAAGACTATACATGATGTTCTGAGGGGCTTCATACTGCAGAGGATGGAGGCAGATGCAGAGACCAACAGTCAAACATAAGGCAGATCTTGGGAAGGTGAACAGTGGGTAATAGAAGTAAGCAGGATTTAGGTGTCATAAACAACATAAGAAGAACTAGAGGGACAATTAATCTGGAACCAACCATATAACATTCATAAATTATAAATAAACACCTTACCTACTTTTAGCAAATGTGATTCTTGGTCTTCATGTGGTTCCACTAAGACATGGAACAGATTTTTCTCAGTTTCTGTTCCCTTCTTTGACTCCCCTTTCCCAACCTGAAATGCCTGGTTGGTCTTCACTTTTAGAGAATGTACTTAGTCATACATCATTGAGTGGTAAACAAGAAGAGGCATTACCCTTCACTGGGAAGTAAGTGTAAATGGGAGTAGGAAGATTATAAAGGTGAGTCTACAAGGAGAGGAGCAGGAGTGTGTTTGGAATAAAAATGAACTAAAAAATAAGAAAATATTCCTCTAATATCAACATTTTAACACAAAATTTCATGAAAGCTTCATGGTCCTATATATTTAAAATTGGGAAGTAAGCTTGAAAATATAGATGGCATATGTATAATAGCCTAGAAAATATCTTTAATTTGTTTCTTTTGATCAGTTCATATATTAATGAACGCAACCAACCCAGTCATATCCATTCTGCACATCTATACGACTTTCACCACATTTAATCACACTCTTCACCCAACTTCTTGGCTTTAGTTTGTATTAACTCAGTAGGTTCATTCTGTGATACCAAACTGTCCATATGTTTAGGACTTTTACTAGAGAGTACAAATGCCAACATAAGCTGTTTCCTCAAAAAAGAATGAGTTTCCCTCCCATAGTACCCACTACTTCCTGAAGCTTATTATGTATGTGTATGGTGCATCCAAAAGTGTTGCCTGAATGTATAATAGGGTTTATTCTTTTTGATCTTATAGATATCTTGTTTTATAATTAGAATTTTAATAGCAACATCATATTACAAATATCTCATTTCACTGCATTCCTTAGTAACTGGGTCTTTATTTCTTCTCCCTTCCATGCTATAATATTTCCCAAGCCTTGATGAAGAAGGGATTTGGTTAGCTGTTTTATTTTATTTGGTACACCCAGTATGTTAGTCTCCATACTTTAAACCATCATACATTTCTGAATTGACTGTTGTGTAAATAAGATATAAATTGGTGTTTATGACTTTATTTGAGACACGTCTATGTCTTGGATGATAAACCAAAATATTTAGAAATGCATTCAATACAATGACCACTTAGCAACAAAAAGTATGATGTTTTTATGAACCTCATACATCCTAATCCATGAGGCTTTCAACAATATTACAATATTATTCCTGAAACGCTTTCATGATGAGCAATTTTCAAGTTAAACCGACAGAAAGTTATTGATATAAGACACCATAATTTTAATCATCCTAAGTATTGTGACATCATTTCATATACAAAATTATTTAATTTACCTTTATTTTAAATTTTTGGTAGTTCTTTATAACAGGTTTTCTTATTTATTGGTATTTGTATGCATTATCCATGTAGCAATACTTATTCTGGAAAGTACTGATATTTTAAAAATTATACTGGAAATAGATATCAAATGAAATAATTTCTAATTCAAAGATCTGATTTCTAGATGCCAGGCAATTAAATAGTAAATTCTAACAAACATTAGAGAAATAAGACTCTGTGATTAAATAGTTTGTTCCAGTAGATGGAGGTCAAGGTCATATATTATGATTTATTAATCATACTGTATTCTACATATTTTCATGTTAGAATCTTCAAATTTTGATATAATATTTGAGTACTAGAAAGCAGCCTTGTTCTTAAGTGGATGTGTTTAGAAATCTATGTAAGCAGTTAAATCTGATTAAGATTATAAGTTTTAGAATGCAACTTCCTAAACTTATAAAAAGAAATTTTCTCTGGTCTTAATAAAATACTCTAGCACTTTGAGGCAAAGACACAAAGAAGTAGTCTTTCACTAGAGTCTAAGATAGAGAAGACCTCTACAGCAACCATTGTTTGGCCCTTGGTGCTGTGGTAGAGAGGAAGAAAAGTGATCTACACACTGCAGAATATTACCATACTGAATGTCAGGAGCTTGGTTTCATTGAATGAATCATACAAATTCCTGGCGAGGAATGGTACAGTAAAACTGCATGCTGCAACAAAGCCACTATATCCTAGGACATAGAAGAAAGCCAACACTGAACATTTGTTGCAAACATTGATGATGAAGTCTTGCAATATGTGTACATTAGCATCAACAAATAGAGGAAAAAAATCCCAGTCATATTCCACAAAGTATCAGTTGGATCATGATATATATGAGAATGATGTAGTTAGGTGCACCTGACAAAAGTAGCACCTTTATCTTTCTTCCTGGCACAGTAATCTAGAATGCCAGTACTACAGTAATTATCTTTGTCAAGACAGTATAGGCAGCCACATTGAACACAATGGCAAATGTTTTCTATTGTAGGATATAGCTGGTCATAGTGGGATGACCAATGTAGAGTAAGAAAGACATAAATCAAAATATGAAGGAGACTAGTAGCACATAACTGAGAGTTAAATTATTGGCCTTGACTATGTGAGTGTCTCTCTGTTACAAGAAGACACAGCATACAACTGCTCGAAGGGCAGAGAAGCACAGGGCTAAGAGAATAAGTATCATTCCCAGGGGGTCTTCCTAGGCAAGAAAGGGCACAACTTTTTTAAGGAAGTGTGTTTGATATCTGTTGTTATATGGATCCTCTGGACACTTCAAACACTGATCCATGTTTACTCTAGATAGAGAAATATTGTCATATTAATTTTTCTGTATTTATCACAAGGTACACTAACTTCATTCATTGGAAAAGCATAACTAAAATAGACTTTCATATTGTGAGTGATTTGGGGGAAAATAAATGTGGAAATTGCATAGGATGTAATCCTAGATACCAATGTTATTTACTTTTATGCTATCTATGGTTAATAATGTATATTAATATATTTCATATATTCTAGTTGTGTAAAATAATTTAAAAAATGAAAATGTACTGTACTGTAATATTCACTTTTCTTCAATGATATAACTTTGATTAAATACTCATAAAAGAAGACTTTTTCATTCATAATTTTATATATTATGCAAATCATGAACTTATAAGAAACCATGTCCATGTATCTTTGGTCTAATTATCAGCAATCTAGTTTCTTGGACATTAAACTCCACTACTCTCTGTCTTAGAAAAGTACCTATGACTAATAGTTTACAAAACCATTATGATCTGTAACTAGCCTTGAAATACTTGTCCTTATTCACACAGATAGGCCTATTCCTCACAGTTCATTGTAGAACTTTGTCTATGAAAAAACACAAAAAGCATTAGAGAAAACCAATATAGAAAAATTTATAGTTTTGCTTCTTTTTCAATGGATTCATAAAAAAAATCAATTCCTCACTAAAACTCAAAAATAAGAGTTTTAAAGATTTTAATAGATAGATGAAAATAATTAGATGGCCAACTATGTATCTCATAATGTTCATATTAGTTCCCATAAAATTTCACAGAAATGGTTGTTTAAATGTGAATTGTATAATAAACAAAACTTTAGAAATTATAAAGTGCAGAACCAAAGACCATCAGGCAACAAGCTTGGAAGGAGTCTAAAAGACAATTAAGGAATATTGAGAGTTGGGAAAAGTTGCCTTCCCAAAGGAGAGCACTCCAAGGAACAATCAGTTTATAATAAAATAGCATTCCCTGAAAGCATGTAAGTAATATTATACAAACGAATTATGTTTCATTTAGAACTAAATGAATTTTCAGGAATATTTGTATTACAAGGTTGTAAAATTGAAAAAAAAAAGGAAGAAGGAGAGGTATTTTGGAGTAAGAAGAATAGGTAATGTTTAAATGATATAATAGTATTATAATTTCCAAAATAAATGTAGCATTGAAAAAGTATCTTGCTGAGCCATGGTGGTGCATGCATTTAGTCCCAGCACTTGGGAGGCAGAGTCAGGTGGATTTCTGAGTTCAAGGCCAGCATGGTCTACAAAGTGGGTTCCTGGACAGCCAGGGCTATACAGAGAAACCCTGTCTAGAAAACAAAACAAAACAAAACAAAACAAAGACAAAAACAAAAACAAAAACAAAAACAAAAAAGAAAAAGTATCTAGCATTTTGCTGCATAAAAGAAACACAGCTCAATAACAAAGGCAGATGCTACTTCAGATACAAGAACGGAAAACATTCTTCCAAGCAAATGTTCACAGGAAACAAGCTGGAATTGCCATACTAGTGTCCAATAAAATACACTTTCAACAAAAATTATCAAGTGAGAAGAGGATGTATGCTTCATATTCATCAAAGGGAAAGTCCAGCAAGAGGAAGAGTCATTTCTGAATATCTATGCCCCAAATGCAAGGGCTACCACATTCATAAAAGAAACATTACTACAATGGTTTAATGCTGTAATAGTACTATAATTTCCCCAATAAAAATAGCTTTAAAAAAGCATCTGACATTTTGCTTCATACAAGAAACACAGTTCAATAACAAACATAGACACTATCTCAGAATAAAAGAATAGAATATGGTCTTCCAAGCAAATCTTCCTAGGAAGCAATTTGAATTGCCATACTAATATCCAATAAAATAGACTTTCAACAAAACATTTATCAAGTGTGACGAGGAAGGACACTTCACAATCATCAAAGAGAAAACCCTGCAAGAGAATGTCTTTTCTGAACATCTATGCCACAAATGCAAAAGCACCCACATTCATGAAAGAAACATTTCTTAGCCTCAAAACATACATTCAACCCCACACAATAATAGTGAGAGACTTCAACACCCCACTCTCACCAGTATGCAGATCACTGAAAAAGAAACTGAACAGAGACACAGTGAAGCTACTAGAGGTTATGAAACAAATGGATTTAAAAGATATCTATAGAATATTTCATCCTAAAACAAAAGAATTTACATTCTTCTCAGCACCTCACCATGCATTCTCAAAAATCAAACATATGATTGGTCACAAAACAACCCTCCACCAATGAAAGAAGATTGAAATAATCCCAGGAATCCAATCAGATGAACCTGGCCTAAGGATGGTCTTCAATAATAGGAAAAACAACAGAAAGCCCACATACACGTTGAACCTGAACTCAATCAAATGATGTCTTGATCAGTGAAGAAATAAAGAAAGAATTTACAGACTTCCTGGAATTTCATAAAAATATAGAACATTATACACAAACTTAAGGTACACAATGAAAACATTGCTAAGAGGATTATTTATGCCACTAAGTGCCCTGTCAAATAAATTGGAGAGATCTTACACTAGCAACTTAACCTGAGATCTTACACTAGCAACTAGGACATCTGAGAGTTTTAGAACAAAAAGAAACAAACTCACCCAAGAGGAATAGACGGGGAAAAAAAAAGTGAAACACAGTGCTGAAGTGAACCAAATAAAAACAAAGAGAACAATACAAAGAATCAATCAAAACTAAAGCTGGTTTTTGAGATAATAAATAAGATAGATAACTGCTAGCCAAACTAAATAAACAGCCTAAAGCATTATCCAAAGTAACAAAATCAGAAATGAAAAAATAACATAAGATACCACATACCAAAGTTAAATCAAGAGCATGTAAACTATCTCAAAAGAACCATATCACACAAGGAAATAGAAGTCATTCAAAATCTCCCAAACAAAAAAAAGCCCAGAACCAGGTGGATTTAGTGCAGAATTCTATCAGACCTTTAAAAACAACTGATACCTATTTTCCTCAAACTAATCTATAAAATAGAAACAGAAGGAATACTACCCAACTTGTTATATAAAGCCACAATTACTCTGATACCTAAACCAAACAAGGACCCAACCAAAAAAGAAAACTTCAGATTAATCTTGCTTATGAATATCGATGTAAAAATACTCAATAAAATTCTTGCAAACTGAATCCAAGAACACATTAAAATTATTATTCACCGTGACCAAGTAGGCTTCTTCCAAGGGATTCAAGGTTGGTTCAGTATACAAAAATCCACTAACATAATCCACTATATAAAATAAGTCAAAGAAAAAAAATCACATGATCATTTCCTTAGATGCAGAAAAATAATTTGACAAAATACAGCACCCCTTCATATTAAAAGTATTGGAGAGGTCAGAAATTCAAGGCCCATACCTAAACATTATAAAAGGAATTAACTTCAAACCAACAGCTAATATCAAATTATATGGAGAGATACTTGAATCATTCCCAATAAAATCAGTGATAAGAAAAGGATAGCCACTTTCCCCATATCTAGTCAATGTAACACTCAAAATGCTAGCTAGAACAACAAGACAACAAAAAAAAAAACATCAAGGGGATTACCCAGGAGTTTCTGTGCATGCAGCACAACTGACCAAAGAGTCTGAAAGCCTCCCTGGAGTTCTGCTGCAAACATGGCAACAGAGCTCATCATGTGAAAGTCTTCCAGGATAATAGCTACATACAGGTCAACAGCTGATCTGCTCTTCTGAAGATCCAATAATCTGAAGGTCTCACAATAGGTTTGCTACAGACAATGTCATAGACCTCCAGGGAGACCTGCACCTACCCAGGGAGAGAAGAAGCAGGCTACAGACCCAGACACCAAGACCATCTTAAACTAGGGTTAACCAGATTGTGAGAGGCAAGTGCAAGTCCACAAACTACAGAAGCTAATATACTTTGGTATTATCAGAACCCAGTTTTCCCAACACAGTAATCCCCAGATATACCAACTGAAAAATCAAGAAGCTGACCTAAAATTCAGTCTTATGAAAATAATAGAGATCTTAAAGAGGATATAAATAGTATACCTTAAAAAATACAAGAAAATTCAGGCAAACAGGCAGAATCCCTTAAAGAGAAAACAAATAATTCCTTTAAAGAAATGTACAAAACCACAATCCTACAGATGAAAGAACTAAGTGGTCCAAGACCTAAAAGTGGAAGGAGAAACAATGATGAAAACAAAAAGGGGGGCAAATGTATAAACAGAAAACCTAGGGGGAAATGTCAGGAATTATAGAGGAAAGCAATACCAACAAAATACAAGAGAAAGAGAAAGAGAGGCTCTAAGATGTAGAACATACCTTAGAAGATCTTGACATAACTTTCAAAGAAAACATCAAAACATTTAAAAAACAAAACAAAACAAAACAAAAAGCCTTCTAATGCAAAAAATACTTTAAATCCTGGGCACAATGAAAAAACTAAATTTAAGAATAATAGAAATAGAGGAGAGAGAAGATTTCCAGCTCAAAGGACCCAAAAACATTGTTAATAAATCATAAAATGAAATTTCCCAAACCTAAAGAAAGAGATGGCCATAAAGCAAAAGAAGCTGATAAAACAACAAATAGATTAGATCAGAAAGCAAAATCCTCTAAGCACATAATAATCAAGACAGTAAATGCACAGAACAAAGAAAGAATATTAAAAGCAACAAGGGAAAAATGGAAAAGTAACATATAAAAGAGACCTATAAGAATTACACCAGACTTCTCAACTAAAACAATAAAATCTAGAAGAGCCTGGATAGAGGTCAGGCCGACCCTGAGAATAACAATGCAAACCCAGACAACAATACTCAACAAAACTCTCAATCAACATAGATGAAAACACCAAAATATCCTAGAATAAGGCCAAATTCAAATAACTAATCCATGCCTACAGAGGATTCCAGAAGTAAAACTCTAACACAATGTGAGAACCTACCCCAAAGAAAAAACAAGATGTTAATCATCGTACAACAAAGTCAAAAGTAGAGATTTACATGTACACAGTGGCACCTATAATAAGTATAGCCAGAATTAAAAATCACCTCTCAATATCAACAGACTCAATTCCCCAATATAAAGACATGAGCTAACACAAGGCAGAACACACATTGATCACATACAATAATAGTTGGAGACCTCAATGCCCACTCTCACTAGTTGACAGATCATGGAAACATAAACTAAACAAAGACACAGTGGAGTTAACAGAAGTTATGAACCACACTGTATAACAGATAGATACCCCACATTTCACCCTAAAACAGAGCCTATATTGTCTCAGCACATTATGGTACCTTCTCCAAAACAGACCTTATAATCAGTCAGAAACAAGCCTCAACAGATAGAAGATTAAAATAATCTTATGCATCATATCAGATCACCATGGACTAAGGTTCAGTCTTCAAGAACAACAAAACAATTGTACTGGCTAGTTTTGTGTCAACTTGACACAGCTGGAGTTATCACAGAGAAAGAAGCTTCAGTTGAGGAAATGCCTCCATGAGATCCAACTGTAAGGCATTTTCTCAATTAGTGATCAAGGGGGAAAGACCCCTTGTGGGTGGGACCATCTCAGGGCTGGTAGTCTTGGTTCTATAAGAAAGCAGGCTGAGCAAGCCAGGTGAGGCAAGCCAGTAAAGAATATCCCTCCATGGCCTCTGCATCAGCTCCTGCTTCCTGATCTGCTTGAGTTCCAGTCCTGACTTCCTTGGAGATGAACAGCAGTATGGAAGTGTAAGCCGAATAAACCCTTTCCTCCCCAACTTGCTTCTTGGTCATGATGTTTGTGCAGGAATAGAAACCCTGACTAAGACAACAACGAAAAACCCACATTCTCATGGAAACTGAACAACTCTCTACTCAGTGGTAACTTGGGCAAGGAAGAAAGAAAGAAAGAAAGAAAGAAAGAAAGAAAGAAAGAAAGAAAGTAATCAATTTCTAGGATTCAATGAAAATTAAAAAAAAACAGCACAAACAAACTTATAGAGCACAATTAAAGCAGCACTAAAAAAAAAAAAAAATGACACTAAGTGCTCTGGTAAAGAAGTTGGAGAGATCCTACACTACCAACTTAACAATACACCTGAGAGCTCTAGAACAAAAATAAGCAAACACATCCAACAGGAGTAGACAGCAGGAAATACTAAACTCAGGGCAGAAATCAATCAGAGAGAGAGAGAGAGAGAGAGAGAGAGAGAGAGAGAGAGAGAGAGAGAGAGAGAGAGAATGAATCAAGAAACCGAAAGTAAGTTCATTGAAAATATCAACAAGATAGATAATCCACTAGGCAAATGAATTAAAGAATCCAGAGAGAGTATACAAATTAACAAAATCAGAAATGAAAAAAAAAGACATAACAGGAATAGATGAAATTTTTTAAAATCATCAGATTCTACTACAAAAGCCTATATGCAATAAAACTGGAAAATCAAAACGAGACTGATGATTTTCTAGACAGAATCCACATACCAAGTTTAAATCAAGAACAGGTAAACTATCCAGAGGCCCATATCACCTAAGGAGATTCACTAAAAAAACTCCCAACTAAAAACAAACAAACAAACAAACAAACAAACAAACAAAAAACAAAAACAAAAACAAAAAAACAAAAAAAACAAAATACAAAAAAACCCAACTAGGTTCAGATGGCTTTAGTGCAGAATTCTAAAAGACCTTCAACAAAGAGATAATACCAATACTCCTCAAACTATTCCATAAAATAGAAATAGAAGGAACACTACAAAATTCATTCTATGAAGCCACAGTTGATCTGATCACTAATTACAAAAGAACCTAATAATCAAAAATAACTTTAGAATCTTGTTTTCCAAGTGTGATGTGGCTAAGATTGTGGGAGAACTGGGTTAGAATGACTCCAAGTTGCCTTGGTTTCTATTGCCTATGTTCTTTGGCTTGTCTCTCACCATCCTTTTATCTCTGATGTTAGCTTGTCTTGCTGTCTCTGACTGGAACCTCTTGTGAGCCGTGAAACTCTAATATTAGGTGTGTCAGTACTCCTTGGAGACAAACTGCTTCTGCTCAGGATTGTGGTGGGGAGAGCTATAGTACAATGTTAGCTCTGAGGTGCAGACAAAACCAGAAGGCAAACTTCATATGAAAAGACAAAACAATTATGATAGCCCTGTTAGATGAAGCCCGTCAATGTGGGCATAGGATTTCAGATCGGTCTCCAGTCTTTTCCTATTTGCCTTTGAAACTGGCAGTTCCCTGGCATCATCTGGATGCTCTCATACTCCCATCTTGATGAGTCTCTTTACCTGTAAGCGACCCCCAATTAAATGTCCATAGAAGTGTTTCTTTGTTCATGAAATCTGCTCACAGATGTAAACCCTAACTAAGAATCTTTTTTCCTCTGAGAAGAGGAGGATTACCACACTGGGTACCATCAAATCCTGGAATATCAAATCTCTGCAGGACTAGGTACATCCTCTTCAACTGAGGCCAGAAAACTCAGACCGCTTAGGAAAACAGGAACCACAGGCAGACAACACAGGATTGTCCCTCCAGTTGTTGAGGGACCTCCATGAAGTCCAAGCTGAGCTACTGCTACATATGAGGACAGGGAATAGAGGACCCCATATTTATTAAATAATTACATAATTCAAGAGAGCTATAAAAACATATCTCATAAGTTTTGATGTATTTGTATATGATAATTAACAGAGAGAAGTGATTGAATTTAAGGGGTGACAAAAACTACACAATATTCTAGTCTAAGGATATCATAGTTAATCCATGTTCTTCAGGGCATGGGTGTTACTGCAATAATCTGAGCAGACTGAATATAAATTACAGAGGTGATAGATGAGTAGAAGAAAACATACTCTTAGACACACCAGGACAGGGTAAAATCCCAGGGACTTTACCAGGAAGCACAAAGCCTTGCAAATCTAAGAAAGATCACATCCAAATATGAAAAGGAGAGCAACATATACAATTTCATTATTTGTATTAATGAATGGAAATTTTAATCCCTAGGAAAGAGAGACAGTTTTGTATTTTTTCATACAGTCTACACACTAGTACTGTGATTGTCTTTTATTGAATGATCACTTATCCTAAACAATTTTTTCCAGCAAAATTTAGATTTCATGGATTAAAAAAAATAGAGGACCCAAAGTTCTGTGGTTGATAAATGTTGTAATAGAAAGAATTAGGGAAAAATATTTTGATAATCAAAAAAATAGTGCAAAAATAAAGACTATCAAAGAACTAAACAGAAAAATATTAAGTTTTTAAAAGAAATAACTAGTCAGGCAAATTCAATATAATATAGCAACTAGGGAAAAAAGAACAACTAAATGGGAAAACCCATATAATTTTGAAACTGTATTCTAACAAATGATACTCATTAAAAAAAAAAAGATCAATGTTCAGCCTCATACACTGGGTTTTTTAACCGTCTTTTATAGTGAGATTTTTCAGTCCTTTCAGGGATAATTTTTTGCTTCCTGTTGCTTATATATACCCCTCACAAAATCTTCCATAAAGGAAACTACCACCGAAGATGAATAACAAAAATATTTATAACTAACTTTAAATGTTAATTCAAACTGAATATAATCTAGGGTTTATGTGGTTTGTAATGATGAATCATTATGCAAATAGCTCTTAAGTTATGAGACTTGAATTCTTAATGAATATAACAATTAACGTTAATAAAATTTGAAGTTATTCAAGAATGATATTCTATGCACTCAAATTGTTTTTTAACATTTCCTAAAGAAAAATGAAAGCAAAATTTTACTAGCCTTAATTTCCCTACAAAATCAACTCTTATAAACTAAGATTAAGAAAATGTTTTATTTAAATTACTCATTCTTCCATAAAAATGACCCAAAAGTAATTCAATTTATAGATATGAATTAAAGGAAGAGGAATATAGCCTAAAAGAAACTTTATAAAATTAATATCCATAAGTGCTGGGGTCACATGCAGGCATTGCATGATATTGTTAATATGTTTATTACTGAGTTAAATTGAGTTGAGTTGGAGTCTTTGACATAATTTCTAGTAAAGCTCATTTGGAATAGCTGATGTAATCTTAGTTATGTGTTTCAAATGTTCATCAGAAAACTGGTTCGATGAACTAGGTTTGTTAGAAAATTTGCCCAAGAGGAATCCTGCCTGATGATCATTTCTACTGATATTCATGTAAACATAAGTGATATGGAGGAAAAGGATAATCATGCAGAAAGTTATAGCCCTTATTTGTTACCTGAACAGATGAACTCAGATGCCAAGCCCAAGGCCAGAGAGTGCTTAAGAATCCTCCAGAGGCAAACAAGGAACTGAAAAGTAAATTGCTAAGAAAAGTACATTTGTCCTTTAGAAGTAAGAACAGTAATAAATAGTGGTGCCTGGATGGGTTCACACAAAATTAATACACAAGTTTCTGTCTATCTTACTGTATATGATGCATTTTGCTCAGGCAGATATCTTGCTGACATGAAAAATACGTTCTCTTTGATCTCTGTCTTCTGGTTTCTGAAGATTTCCATTATTTTCTGTCATTTGAGTGACCCCAGATGCTTTTGGAGAATAAAAGACGCCAAAAATGATCTAGGAGATAAAGAAACTTATTGTTTCTTTTCTATTTACACTAAGCAAGGTTATGTGAAGAATGATTATTTCAGTTGGAATCTAGACAAGAAGTAAGTACATACTTCATTTACATATTTTACTTTATCATAGGAGACAAAGCATTCTAGAGATGCTGGGATGTAGACCATGATACCATGTGCTCCTCTGGCTATTTCTTTCTAGGAGATAACCAAAATTTATTTTGTTTCAATTCTGGATATTTTCCAAATTCTGATTTTTTTATGTGTATGCTATTGTTTTTCACTTTTGAGTCACATTTTCTCTGTAGATCCTGAATAAATAACCCACAGTATTGACCTTGCTATTAGAAAGACACCCTTAATTGCCAGTTTCCAACTTATTGTGTCTTGGGATTTACCTGAGAATATTGGAGCAAGCATTGCTTTTGGCATATTTCATAGAGACTACAATAAACTGGTCTTTATTAGTCTGCTAATGTTTCATTTGTCATAATGGATTCCCAAGTTCTGTACATCAGCCATTTGAAAATATGCTCTTTGTTTTAGTTAAATGTATTATAGATTATGTTATATACAGATTTTATTTGAATTATCTATCTATCATAATTTAAAATTTTTATGGCATATGACTCCTGCAGCAGAAGTCAATACTGGGAGAACTATTTTCTCACAAGGAGAATTTTCTCTTTCCTTTATTTTACATTCTGTTTCAAAACATTGCAAAATATTTTTTGTATTAACAATTTCAGAAACTTATGAAAAGTTTTCAATTAGAAACATATGAAGCATCTCTCTATTCCAGAAGATAATTTGTTAATTTCTTACAAGTGAAGATGCCCATACAAGCTATGACTTTCTATTTCTATGTTTTGAGTGCTAGAATAAAATGTGTTGACTGTGATTCCTGATAAAATTTGAGAGAGCAGTACTACGGGTACAGAATTTTCCATTACCAACACTGTCATTTACACATTTCAAAATTTTATTTCTCATTATTACTGTATATTCTTATTTAATAAACTCATTCAACATTTAAATTTATTTCTCTTTTTGTAATAATATTGAGTGTGTTTGGATTGATGGGGATTGAATGTACTTTATATAAGTTGATATATATTTTATGTAATATCTTTTTAAATGGGATTACTCTACTTGAGATTTTAGTTGAAGAAATTGTGAAAATTTCTCTGCAATGTTGTAGAACATTTATCAAAAATGGTCCTGCCAAAAGCAATCTGCAATTCAATACAATCCCCATCAAAAATTAAACTTAATTCTTCACTGAGTTAGAAAGGGCAATTTGCAAATTCATCTGGAATAACAAAAAAACCTAGGATAGCAAAAACTTTTCCCGACAATGAAGGAACCTCTGGTGGAATCACCATGCCTGACCTCAAGCTCTACTACAGAGCAGTTGTGATAAAAACTGCATGGTACTGGTATAGCGACAGACAGGTAGATCAATGGAATAGAATTGAAGACCCAGAAATGAATCCACACACCTATGGTCACTTAATCTTTGAAAAGGGAGCTAAAACCACCCAGTGGAAAAAAAGACAGCATTTTCAGCAAATGGTACTCGCACAACTGGCAGTTATCATGTAGAAGAATGAAAATTGATCCATTTTTATCTCATTGTACAAAGCTGAAGTCTAAGTGGATCAAAGACCTCCACATAAAACCAGAGACACTGAAATTTATAGAGGAGACATGGGGAAAAGCCTCGAATGTATGGGCAGAGGGGAAAAAAATCCTAAACAGAACAGCAATGGCTTGTAATATAAGATCAAGAATTGACAAATGGGACCTCATAAAATTGCAAAGCTTCTATAAGGCAAAAAAACACTGTCAATAAGACAAAATGGCCACCAACAGATTGGGAAAGAGTTTTTAACCAATCCTAAATCTGATAAGGGACTAATATCCAATATATACAAAGATCTCAAGAAACTGGACTCCAGAAATTGAAATAACCCCATTAAAAATTGGGTACAGAGCTAAACAAAGAATTCTCAACTGAGGAATACCAAAGGGCCAAGAAGGACATGAAAAAATGTTCAACATCATTAATCACCAGGGGAATGCAAATCAAAACAACCCTGAGATTCCACCTCATGCCAGTGAGAATGGCTAAGATCAAAAATTCAGGTGACAGCAGATGCTGGCAAGGATGTGGAGAAAGGAACACTCCTTCATTTTTGGTGGAATTGCAATGTTGTGCAGCCACCCTTGAAGTCAGTCTGGCGGTTTTCAGAAAATTGGACATAGTACTACTGGAAGATCCAGCAATACCTCTCCTGGGCATATACCCAGAAAATGTTCCACATGGTAGTAAGGACAAATGCTCCACTATGTTCATAGTATCCATATTTATAATAGACAGAAGCTGGAAAGAACCCAGATGTCCCTCAACAGAGGAATGGATAGAGAAAATGTGGTACATTTACACAATGAAGTACTACTCAGCTATTAAAAACAATGAATTTATGAAATTATTGGGCAAATGGATGTATATGGAGGATATCATCCTGAGTGAGGTAATCTAGTCACAAAAAAGTCACTTGATATTCACTCACTGATAAGTGGGTGTTAGCCCAGAAACTTAGCATACACAAGATATAATTTGCAAAACACAAGAAAATCAAGAAGGAAGACCAACGTGTGGATACTTACTTCCTTTTTAGAATAGGGAACAAAATACCCATGGAAGGAGTTTCAGAGACCACTTTTGGTGCTAAGACGAAAATATGGACCATCCAGAGACTACCCCACCCAGGGATCCATCACATAATCAGCCACCAAACACAGACATTATTGCATATGCCAGCAAGATTTTGCTGAAAGTACCCTAATATAGCTGTCTCTTGTGAGGCTCTTCCAGTCCCTAGCAAATACAGAAGTGGATGCTTACAGTCATCTTTTGGATGGAACACATTGCCCCCAATGGAGGAGCTAGAGAAAGTACCCAGGAAGCTGAAGGAAGAGGTTTGCAACCCGATAGGTGGAACAATAATATGAACTAACCAGTACCCCCAGAGCTGTGTCTCTACCTACATATGTAGCAGAATATGGCCTAGTCATTGGGAAGAGAGGCCCCTTGGTCTTGCAAACTTTATATACCCCAGTACAGGAGAATGACAGCGCCAAAAAGTAGGAGTGGGTGGGTAGGGGAGCAGGGCAGGGGAAGTGTACAGGGAACTTTTCGAATAGCATTTGAAATGTAAATAAAGAAAATATCTAAAAAATAGTAACATTTCAAACTTTCAATAATATAATGTTAAAAATGGCATCATGAATATGTGTGTGTGTGTGTGTGTGTGTGTGTGAGAGAGAGAGAGAGAGAGAGAGAGAGAGAGAGAGAGAGAGAGAGAGAGAGAGATTAGTACAGTGACATTGATACTTTTAGAAAAAGATCCTATTCACTTTTCAATAGAATATATCAGAATAAAAGAAAATTGGAGATAATGAATATTTGTGAGTTTGGATTACATTAAAGAAAATATTTAGAAGAACTGGGTTGATATAATAGAGAAAGTGAGTATTAAATAATAAAAGTCAATGTTCATGGTAAAATGTAGGGTGGAGGATTTGAGCCAGAATGCCAAATGTTCAGATGGAGATGAGAAAGAATGAAGGGGAACTTAAGATATTTGAGGTATAAAACCTTCAGAAATACATTTGTACATCCCCCATATGCCTTCTCAGCTAGATATTGTTTCAGATAAGCCTTGTCATATATGTCAAGGAAAGGGTTGGGTTTTTTTGTAATTAATTTTATTTAATTTCATTTTTTTCTAGCTAATGAGACAAGATGTCTGGGTGTTCTTTTTTTTAAAGTATATGAAGTTTAATGTCTAGCACTCTAACAATTTAAACTGCATGAATTTTCACTGTATTTGTTTTCACGTGGTGAAGAATGAGAGAGGTCTAGAGAAATGTTTTAATTACTTCTTACTTATTATTAATAAAAAAATATCAAGGCAAGAATTTCTTATTTAGACTTTAACAACAGAAAACGTTTTAAATAGAAAATATCTTTGGATGATTACATGACACAGTTTTTAAGTTTTTCTCTGGTCATGGTCATTGACAAATGTGTGTGTGTGTGTGTGTGTGTGTGTGTGTGTGTGTGTGTGTGTGTATGTGTGTGTATCACAGAGTTTAATTATTGCATATAACTTCCTATAAAGCCTTGTATATTACATAGCAGATATGTTTCCAAAATAATGTATGTTTCTCATCCTATATTGTGCCTACACAAAAGAAATTGTTGTATGGTTATTCACTGTTAATTTGTCACCAGTACTTGGATTTTATATCATTACTATAAACACAACAGCACAGTTGAATAAGAGAGTTATTTTTAAAAGTAAAGTATAGGATTACCATTGCACCTACATTGTTTTTGATCTCCTTGAAAAGCAATATAATATTAGACCAATGTTAATAATTTAGGATTCTCAAAGACATATCCATGAGGGTAGATATACAACAAAACTTAATACAAATTGATAATCTCAAATGAGAATCTTGTGTGGATATAGTATTGGTAGTATAAATAGATATTCTGCCTAAATACCTACTAGTAAAAATTTTAAAGTTGTGTTTAAGGTATTTGTGAGTAACATCATTGAGGTTAGAGAACCGTGAATTATAGGGGAAAGTGCAATGTCATCATATTTTCTCAGATTACCTCTAAATTTATCATATGCCATCATTATGAACACAGAGAAGAAGGCTCCTGATAGCCTTATGATTTGTGTTCGTAGGCTGTATAATACACCAGAATTTTATTTTGTAAGTATTTAGAGAATTTAATGTAAACTTATGCTATATTCACTTTCCTGTCAGTTAAAACCAGTACATAACTGTGTGGTTATTGTGCTGAATTCCTCTCTGTATGCTAGGATTTTTTTTTTTCTGGCTTGTGCTTGTACAGTTTTAGAAATTATTATTTCTTTGTTGTTGTGTTTTGTTTCTTTTTGTTTTGTTTTTCAAGGCAGGTTTTCTCTGTGTAGCTCTGGCTGTCCTGGAACTCACTCTGTAGACCAGGATGGCCTTCAACTCAGAAATCTGCCTGACTCTGCCTCCCAAGTTCTGGGATTAAAGGTATGTGTCACCATGGCTAAGAAATTATATTCTTTGCTTCTCTGTTTTCAGGGTGACACCCAAGACAAACCATTTAATTTTCTCTGTTTATCTTGCCATGGAAGAAATAAATAAGAATGGACATATTTTACCCAACATTTCTCTGCTAGTTAATATTGAATGTGGCCTAGAATTATATGGTGAGAGAACTGGTTTGGCATTTAAAAGTGAGGAATTTATTCCTAATTACTACTGCAGAAATCATAGAAAATATTTAATTGTACTTACAACACCTAAATGGGGAGTATCTACAAGTCTTGGACCATTACTGTACATCTCTAGAGTTCCTGAGGTAAGTGAAGATAGAATAATTTTAAGGAAATACTTTCTCACCACAGTATGAAGGTAATTTAAAAGGCAAATAAAGGGCTTATGTTTATTATGATTTATCAAGCATAAATACACAGATATTTTTTGTGTCAAACAAAATAACTTTATCATAAGTGGGCATGGGAGAGAGCAGTATTGTGAAATATTATACCAGAAGACTTAGTATACTTTTACTAGTTTAGAGAATTGCAAGGAGTTGGATATAATTGTAATTAGATGAAGAATAAACACTTTCTAGCATTGATACACTTTGCTCAAGCACACTCTGATGTTACATGAATCCCTCTGCATTCCATCATGTTCATATTGTTGCCTATGTTATTTATTTTTCAGCTCTACTGTGGTCATTTTCATCTTCTTCTGAACGATAATGAACAATTTCCTCATCTTTACCAGATATCTCCCAAGGACACATCTCTACCACTAGCCATGGTGTCCCTAGTGGTTCATTTCAGATGGAACTGGATAGGAGCAATAGTTACAAATGATGACCATGGAATTCAATTCCTTTCTGAATTGAGAGGAGAAATGCAAAAACACATTGTCTGTTTATCAGTTGCGATTATTATCCAAACTGAGAAGTTCATGGCCCTTAAAGAGTTTCGTATGAATTATAACAAAATTGCAATGTCATCAGCAACAGTTGTAATAGTTTATGGAGACAAAGACTCTCCCATACAGTTTACCCTCATTATGTGGAAATCTGAAGGCATTTGGAGAATCTGGGTTAGTGTGTCACAATTTGATATGATCACAGTTATAGGAGATTTTTTACTATACTCCTCCACGGGGAGTTTCATTTTTTCACACCAGCAATCTGAAATATCTGGTTTTGAAAAATTCATCCAAACAGTACACCCTTCAAACTACAGTAGTGAATTTTCCCTTGCCAAACTGTGGTGGACATATTTTACATGTTCTTTGCCACCGTCTAATTGTAAGAAGCTAAAGAATTGTCCAATCAAAACTGTATTTAAATGGTTATTCATGACACCTATTGGAATGTCCATGAGTGATATATCCTATAACTTATACAATGCTATGTATGCTGTGGCCCACTCAGTGCATGAGATGCTTCTGCAACAAGTAGACATATGGTCAACAAATGCTGGGACGGAACTGGAATTCGACTCTTGGAAGGTAATTAGTCTTATACTCAATGGCATTTATATGGTTTGAGTTCTTTAAGAGAACAGCATGGTCTAAAACCATGTCAATAAATAATTTGACCTATAAATGTACATAGTTTTGTACTCTATTATTGCATAGGTGGCAGATCATGTTAGTGTCATAAATTATGAGAGAGCCAACACTGGTATGGAAGTCAGCATTCACAATCTAAGTCATGAATTTTTGTCCAGATATTTAAAACTCATATGTGACTCATGTATTAATTTTTTCTCATGAAATTCCTAAATAACAATAAGAAAATGACTTGTCTTTTGTGTTATTCAAAAGTTGCTGATCAATTTGCTAAATGGATCCCAAAGAATATTAAGTACTTTTCCATTAATTTCACTTAATAATTTCCATTCCATTACCTGTGATCAAATAACACTATTGGCAGTTAAAACACAGAGAATGTGTCATTACTCTTCAAACAGAAAAATCAGGAGTAAAGGTTTTAGAACATCAAATCCAGAAAGAAAATTTTATTAGTTAATAAAGTGACTTTACATCTACATTAAATTTATTTATGTCTTTAGCACTGAATACTTCTGGTAAATTTATATTTTTTGAAAGGATAATAATAATTGGGAATTTTCTAAACCGAATACTTTCTATTATAATGTGTAAGCCTAATTGAAACTAAAATGACAATGTGTTTTAGATGTTCTCTATTCTGAAGACCTTAAAATTTGTAAATCCTGCTGGAGACCTAGTCAACATGAACCAGAATTTAAAACAGGATACAGAGTATGACATTTTCTATATCCCAAATTTCCAAAAATATTATGGTCTTAAAATGAAAATAGGAAGATTTTCAGGTTATCTTCCAAGTGGTCAACAGCTATATATGTCTAAGGAAATGATGGAGTGGGCTACAGATATGGATCAGGTAATTTAGTCATAATTTTAATCCTTAAGATGTAGCATGATTCCCTAAAATATGTTCTACTTTTGCTTTGCCATGGAATAAATACTTGGTATTTCTTCACTTATTGAATTACTTTATACTGTCCTAGATATTCTCTCTTATTCCTATACTCTTTTCTGATGATTCTTAATATATAAATCATCATACATTCATACATTTTTTCAGTTTTTTTTCTTTTTTTATTATGTATTTTCCTCAATTACATTTCCAATGCTATCCCAAAAGTCCCCCACATCCTCCCTCCCCCCATTCCCCTACCCACCCATCCCCATTTTTTGTCCCTGGTGTTCCCCTGTACTGGGGCATATAAAGTTTGCCTGACCAATGGGCCTCTCTTTCCAGTGATGGCCGACTAGGCCATATTTTGATACATATGCAGCTAGAGTCAAGAAATCCGGGGTACTGGTTAGTTCATAATGTTGTTCCACCGATAGGGTTGCAGATCTCTTTAGCTCCTTGGGTACTTTCTCTAGCTCCTCCATTGGGGGCCCTGTGATCCATCCAATAGTTGACTGTGAGCATCCACTTCTGTGTTTGCTATGCCCCGGCCTAGTCTCATAAGGGACAGCTATATCACCGGCCTTGCAACAAAGGCTTGCTCATAAAAAACAAAACAGTAAAATTTAATATGGTATATGTATGTTAAATGAGGTCTTTCAGTGGATCTCTGTTGTGTTTATCACTGGTTGTTTGTTCATTAGGATATTGTCCTTATTTGTGTAATACATATTAATTTTTTCACAGATTCTACCCTCAATATGTAGTATGCCTTGCAGACCAGGACTCAGAAAATCCCCTCAGGAAGAAAAGGACATCTGCTGTTTTGTTTGTAACCCCTGCCCAGAAAATGAAATTTCAAACATGACAAGTAAGGTTATCATTTATGAAAATAATCATATTGATTTTTTTCTCCCATATTTAACATAGTTCTCAAAAGTCCTATGTGTAAAGGAAAAGATACATCATGTTAAGGAGTAATATTCTTCAGAAATACTGTTATTCAAAATTATAAACCCTCTCTCTCTCTCTCTCTCTCTCTCTCTCTCTCTCTCTCTCTCTCTCTCTCAATATATTTTGTACCCTTATTCTAGAGCCTGGGAACACGAAATTTTTCCTGAATTTTTTTTAGAATATGAGTGATTACTGCATTATGACATGTTTGTTCTTTTCAATTGTGTTAAATACATGAATGCTATTCCTTTTTTAGTATTTTACCTTTTATTCATTTTACATTCTAATCATAGCCTCCATTCCTTCTGTTTCACCAGTTCCATATTTAAAAATTCATCCCCTTAATACACTCTTGCCTTCCCATTAGAGAAGGACAGCATCCCCTTGGATACTGCTCTACCATGTGTTATCTGTTCAAAGTAGAACTAGTGCTGAGGCCCAGAGTGGCAGCCCAAGTAGAGGAAAGAAATCCAATGGCAGGGCACAAAGATGGAAATAGATTTTGCTTCACTTGTAACAGGACCCAGATGAAGACCAAACTGTACCTTTGCTATTTATGTGTAATGAGCCTAGTTCCAGCCAGGGCATACTCCACAGTTGGCGGTCTACTCTCAGTGAGTTCCTAGAGGGCCTGTTTATTTGACTCTATAGGTGTTCTTGTAGTGTCTTTGACACTTCTAGCTTACCAATGTCTACTTCCTAGAATACTTGCTAAACTCATCCTGATATTTCTTGTGAGTTTCTTCATCTACTTCCTTTTGTTGCTATATGAAGCCTCTCAGGAGTTATACTCCTTTCCTGTTTGCAAGAATAACAGTACTATTAATAGTGGAAGACATTGGCTCCATCATAGGTTTTGGGAAAACCATTGGTTGGCAATTCCCACAGCCTCTGCTCCATCTTTATTGATGCAAATAAGCATCACAATATTTGTTTGAAGTATTCCCTGAGTGGATTGATGTCCCTTTCCTTCTTCTACAAGTTGTGCCTAATTACAGCAGGTAGCCAGTTAGGTTTCTATATCCCATTCTGCTTAGAATCTAAGTTAGGCTCATCATTGTATATTCCCTGTATGCTCTCTCTTCCAAGGCCTCCAGCTAATCCCAGAGCAGCCACTCATCAATTTCCATTCTCACTCCCAGGCCTCTCCAACCCCTCTCCCCGTAATTTCTCAATATCCCTGTACCCCTTACCCCATCTCCAACTTCCTAAGACTATTTAGTTGCATCTTCCATGTAATATTTGCAATATTTGTACATCCTCATTTGGAGCTTCCTTATTACTCAGTTTCTTTGGTCAGTGGATTGCAGCATGGTTATGCTGAAATTTATGGCTAATATCTACTTATATATGAGTACATAAAATTCATGGCTTGACTATTTCAAGTTTTTTTTTTTTTGGTTTTTCGAGACAGGGTTTCTCTGTATAGACCTGGCTATCCTGGAACTCACTTTGTAGACCAGGCTGGCCTCGAACTCAGAAATCCACCTGTCTCTGCCTCCCAAGTACTGGGATTAAAGGTGTGCGCCACCATAACCGGCTTTTGTTCCTCTTTCTAAGAGGGACTGAGGCATCCACACTTGCTTGGCTATAACCTTGTTACAAATTGTCTTTAGAATCTTTAGGTGTGTTTCTTGAATTAGAAATTATGCCAGTATTTATCTTGGATATGCACTTGCTGTTAATTGTCTTTAGAATCTTTAGGTATGTTTCTTGCATTAAGAATTACACAAGTATTTATCATGAAGAGGTGGATAATCTTTTTGATGTGTTCTTGAATTTGGTTTGCAAATATTTTATTGAATAATTTTGCATGTTTATTTGTTAGAGAAATTAATCTATAATTCCTTTTCTCTATTGATTTTTTATATAGTTTGTGTGTTAGGGTAACTAGAGATTCAGAAAATGAACTGGGAAATGTTCCTTCTGTATCTATTTTGTGGAATAATTTGAGATGTACTGGTGTTAGTTCTTTGAAATTCTGGTTGAATTTTTACCTAAAACCAATTTTGACAAAGACCACTTTGTTGAGGTTGTGAGTATTTAAATGAGTGTTTCTATTTCAATGGTGGACGTTTGTCTATGTAAATTGCTTGTCTGGCTATGACTTCCATTTGTTATTACACATCAGAAAAATAATCATTTTATTAGATTGTATTAGATTTTGGGGAGTGCTAGTTTTTAAAGTGTACTCTAATAATTCACTTAAATGTCTGCTATTCCCTATTTTTATTATTTATTTATCTACCTATTCATTTACTATTTTGGATGTATTTTCTATGACCTTTTCATTGGTTGGATAATGGTCAGCCTATCTTTTTGAATTTATTAAAAATCTATATTTTCTAAATTCTTTCTGTCATTACCTCTCCAATTTCTTAAGTAAATACTTAGAACTATTAACTATTCATTAAGTAGAACTTTCATCATGTCCCATTTATTTGAGATTGTTGTGTATATAACTTCATTGTATTCTCGAAAGTCTTCATTTTTTCCCCCTTGATCCATCATTTCATTGTACTAAGAGTTGTTTTTTTTTTCCCCATGAGTTTGTAAGCTTTTTTATTTATTTATTTTTTTCTTTTTGGTATTTGATGCCCATCATTAATACATGGTGATCTGGTAGCATGTAGTGAGTTATTTAAATTTTCCATAATCTTTTGAGATTTGCCTTGTTTCAGAGTAGTTAGATTTTGGAGAAAACTGTGTGAGTTGCTGAAAAAGAAGTTTATACTTTAATGCTTAGCACTTCCTTCCTGGAAGGGCATTGAGCTTTCTCATAAACAAGAGCCTCTTCTCTCAGTGATGTCCAACAAAGTCATCCTCTACTACATATGTGATAGGAGCCATGGATCCCTTCATGTGTACTCTACAGGTTTTTTTTTTTTTTTTTTAGTTCCTGGGAGCTCTGGGGTATCTGGTTGGTAGATATTGTTGCTCTTTGTATGGTTTGCAAACCCCTTCAGCTCCATCAGTCCTTTCTCTAAATTCCCACTAGGAATCACCTCCTCAGTCCACTGGATGGCTGCAAGCATCTACCTCTATTGTTGCCAGGCTCTGGCAGAGCCTCTCATGAGACTATATCAGGTGCCTGACAGCAAGCTCTTCTTTAAGTGCTTCGCAGCAATTCGAGATTCCTCAGTTAAGAATTCTCTGTTTAGCTCTTTAGCCCATTTTAATAGGGTTATTTGGTTCTCTGAAGTCCAACAACTTGAGTTCTCTGTATATATTAGATGTTAGCCCTCTCTCAGATGTAGAGTGGTTCAAGATCTTTTTCTAGAATATCATCCATTTAATTGAGATTTTCCAGTTTTATTGAGTATAGGCTTTTGTTTTAGTGGTTGGTAATTTTTTAAAATTTTCTTCAGTTTCTGTTGTTATGTCTCCATTTTCATTTCTGATTTTGTTAATTAGGATACTTGCCCTGTGCCCTCTGTTTAGTCTGGCTAAGGGTTTATCTATCTTGTTGATTTTCTCAAAGAACCAGCTCCTGGCTTTGTTAATTTCTTGAGTAGATCTCTTTGTTTCTTCTTGGTTAACTTCAGCCCTGAGTTTTATTATTACCTATTGTCTACTCCTCTTAGGCATATTTGCTTCTTTTTGTTCTTGAGATTTCCAATTTGCTGTAAGCTGCTAGGGTATGGTCTCTCCAAATACTGTTTGGAAATACTCACTTCTACAAATTTTCCACTTACCACTGCTTTAATTGTGGCCCATAAGTTTGGGTAGGTTTTGCTTTCATTTTCATTATATTCTAAAAACTCTTTAATTATTTTCTTTATTTATTCCTTGATCAATTTATCATTGAGTAGTTCAGCTTCCAACTATATGTGGACTTCGTGTTGTTTTGTTGTTGTTGAAGGGCAGCATTGGACTGTGCTGATCTGATAGGATTCATAAGCTTTCTTCAATTTTCCTGTATTGGTTGAGGCTAGTTTTGTGTATGATTATATGGTCATTTTTTGAGAAGGTACCATGAGGTTCTGAGAAGTTATATTGTTTGATTTTAGGGTGAAATGTTCTGTGGATATCAGTTAAGTCCATTAGGTATATTCCTTCTCTTAATTTCACTATGTCTTTATACCTAAGATTCTCTCTTCAATCTTTTATATTTTATTGGTGAAGCTTGTCATGTTTGCATTCCTAAATACATTATTCCTCAGATTGTGTTTTCTTTACTGATTCCCTTTCCTTTTCCATGTATGTCTTAGTCAGGGTTTCTATTCCTGCACAAACATCATGACCAAGAAGCAAGTTGGGGAGGAAAGGGTTTACTTAGCTTACATTTTCCACATTGCTATTGATCATCAAAGGAAATCAGGACTGGAACTCAACCAGGTCAGGAAGCAGTACCTGATACAGAGGCCATGGATGGGTGTTACTTACTGGCTTGATTCCCCTGGCTTGATCAGCCTGCTCTCTTACAGAAACAAGACTACCAGCCCAGAGATGGTCCTACCAACAAGGGACTTTCCTGCTTGATCACTAATTGAGAAAATGCCTTACAGCTGGATCTCATGGAGGCATTTCCTCAACTGAAGCTCCTTTCTCTGTGATAACTACAGCTTATGTCAAGTTCACACAAAGCTAGCCAGTATAACTGACACTTTATCAACTTGACACCCAAAAACATCACTAGTAATCCTCAATCATTACTTTCTTATTCATCCCCAAGATCTAAATAACTTAAAAAATCCCACAGACTTTGCAAATTCTTAAAATTTCAATCTCTTTAAAATATCCAATCTCTTTTAAAATCCAAACTCTTTTTATAATTAAAAGTCTCTTAACTGTGGTCTCCACTAAATATTTTCTTTAAGAGGGAAAAACATCAGGACACAGTCACAATCAAAAACAAAATCAAACACCAACTGTCCAATGTCTGGGATCCACTCATAATCTGTATTCTTACAAGGGCTTGGGTCACTTCTCCAGCTCTGCACTTTGTAGCACACACCTTGTTCTCTAGGCTCCAGATGTCTGTACTCCACCACTGCTGCTGCTGCTGCTTTTCTTGGTGGTCATCTCGTGGTACTGTCATCTCCAAAACACTGCTGTCAATTGCAACTGAGGCTGCACCTTCACCAATGGCCTTCCATGGCCTCTTATAGTACTAAGACTCAGCTGTTGTTCATGATCCTCTCATGCCTTCAAAACTAGTACCACCTGGGTGACTCTTACACAGTGCCAAGTGTTGGAGCTGGCCTGCAGCTCTCATGTCTGGGTTCGAACCTGCGAGGCAACCGGAGCTGAAAGAGAAGAAGGAATCTTGGCGGGTCGAGAAATAATAGAAACCAAGACATGCTAGTCTGTTCAAGGTTCCAATGTTTAATAAAAAAAAAAAAAAAAGTCTGTTCTTATAAAGAGGGAAACCCATTTCCTGCCACACCAAGTTTCTTGATGTTGTTAGCACAGACTTTTAGCAGTAATTCACCAGATTCACAGGATATAGTTAACTGAGGAAAATCTTGGAGAACCAGTTTGGCCTCATGGCAGGTGGCAGGCTGTGTCACATCAAAGGAAACTGGTTTAGTCAGAGAAGCAGCACAGCAGGTGGCCCCACCTCAGTGGCACATGGTCTGAACCAGCCTGCCTAGACTGAAGGAGGTTATATTTCCCCCCTTTATATAATATTAAACAAAACTGGACTGAGGCATCAAACGTCTTTATGCTCTATAGTCTTGCCTGGGAGTTATGGTGGCTGGCAGCAGTGCCTATCTTAGGATCTCAGATTTTCCAAAACTATCCCATTCTGTTTTGGAGGCTACATGCAGCTAGTTTGTGTTATATTTCACACAAACTTGGCTCTGCGGTGTGTTATCAACAGCCACGGCCTTTTGCATGTACCTCTGTCTTAGATTGATATGGCTCCAAAATCTGGTTGCCTGTCATTGACTAACTGGCCCTCATAGCACACCTTATTCCCAATTCAGACAAAGGCCACAATATGTACTTAGAATGCTTCTTGATGAAGATTAATAACTGCCACCTGTGCTTTTGGGGGCAAGGATATAGACCTGCTGCAGTCAGGCTGAACAGCATGGCTGACCTGCTTGAGAAACAAAGGTGGGACAGTGAAAAACAACAGTATAAAAGCTTCTTTGGAAAAATCCAGGTACTCCATTTAGTTGCAAATTAACAATGACCAAGCTAGACCTTGAGCTCCCAGTGTGGGGAACTGGCTTTGAGAATCACAGAAAGGCTGCAATCTTTCTGGGAGAGGAGGCTGTGCTCCAAATAACTTTGTTAGATAATTAAGAATATTTAGCTATCTTCAATATGAATCTCTAACACTGGGATTATTACTAGACTAGTCTAAGATTGAGTTAGAATAACTGGACACATGAGGGAAACAGAAGAATCACTATAACTCTTTTTATATGACTAATCTTTCTAAGTCATATTACACAGTCTCTGATGTTCTTTTTACCATAAGGTTTAAAGCTTGAAGCAAGGCAGCTTCACTTGTCCAAACTGGAAAAATGGCAAGAAGGTGGATCAAAAACACGTACCCAATTCAGCTTTCTTGTCACTACAGTCAGGGCACTGAGTGAACCCACCTGTCAGCTTGTCACACGAATAAGCCATCATGCTTCTGCAGTGTTCTGTGGAGAGAACCTATGCTTTTCCCTTTCCTAATAATGTAGCTATTGAGGATCAAGCTCTATGCCAATAAAAAGATCATTTTAAGATATTATAAGGCATTTATTAAGTTCTTTGACATCCAAATTTCAAAATTCTAAAATAAGAGTATGATTTAAATAATGTGCACAGGAATGCACTAAATAATATGCACAGAGATATAATTTCCCCCTTCTTTGTCGTTTAAGAAGCTAAAGTTTTAAAGTTCCAAAATACCTTCTCCTTAAGAATTAATAATTTGTTGACAAAATATCTCAAATACTTGACTGTTATAGTCAGTATTAATGTAACATTGGCAGTGACTAATTGCACTTTCAATTGTTTCTCTTGAAGAGTGGTTGTAACTAGAAAGCTTGAAAAGTTATTAATAGTCACATGTGTATAATTTATTCAGAAATAAGAGCATTTATTTGCAGCAATTTATTAAGTATAAGTACTCAAGAATTAACACCATTATGTGGAAACAAGTAGTAACTGAGGACACTATGAGCAAAAAAAAAAATTATTTACAATTTGACATGCACATCTTCCAAGAATACCAAAATATTGTCTTAAACCATAACTGTTTTGAATATATAAAGAATGAAATTATTCTTATGTAAGGCCTGTAATCTGCCTGAGATATAAATCTAGCATGTCATTGGCTTAAGGGGTCTTGTTCAGATAACGCAGGACAAATTCTTAACTGTCCAAAAACAGTCTTCTTAAAAGAACAGCATTTCTTCTTATGAGTTATGTATGCATAAACCATTGCAAATTTGAGAATTTATAGTATCTGAGGGATGAACAATTTTAAGCAATTCTAAGCTTTGAGATATAATATTGACTATTAATATGCAAATTAAAGCTTGATTATTCAACATTTTAAAACACTGTCTACAGCACACAATTTAATTATCTGTGCTGAAGCAGGAGGAAACTCAAAGGAATAAGCATGTGATCCAATACACATGCACTTTTCTCCCATAGAAGGGCTGTTTTTAAACACAGTAAATGGGATGTATGCATGCATGAATTTATAGAAGATATAGAATCATGCATAAAAACAATTTTAACTTATCTTTTATTATTTAAAATGATGGTATGCAATAGGTCAATTATTAATATTCTGTAATAACCAAATTGCTGTTTGGAACAAGGAACAGACACTTAGGTTCTTAAGACACAATTTTTGTTATAGTAATCCCAAACTATGGGAATTTATCTTATTATTCTTTGTTAGCACCACAGCGGCCTTTATAGGATGCTGAAACTGTTTTGATGTGAATGCCACCTAGGCCTTGCCCTCCCTCGGTTTTCCTATCAGGCAGAAGAGGCTGAAGTCAGCCCAAACTGTTGTAGGCCAGAAAGTCCAAGTGAGGGCGGCAGAGCACCCCTAGTCTTAGCAGGAGTAATACAGCTATCCTGGTGGGGACAATGGTGGGTGCGGCCCTTCCTGAGTTAGCTACAAAGGTGCCTGCTTTCTAGCTACCTTTCTGCTACCACCGCTCAGGGAAAGCTGCATGCCCCAAGACCCTGCCTCCCAGCAGCAAGCTGCTGGCTGGCTCTATGTGGGCCAACTATTGGCTAGGAGGATAAGAAAAATGACTTTACAATAATGTTTTCTCTTGCCAAAGAATACAGAAAATAAAGGGGGTAGGGAGTTCCAGCAGGCAACATACATTGAAGTTACCTGACATGAAACAAAGGAATGATTTCAAAAGGACTTACAGAAACCAGAAAAATGTTTACAGTAAAGATAAAGCGGCTCTCCTTAGGGTCAGATTAATGAAAGCTGAGGATTTCACACCCTAGTCACTATTAATGCTACCCCTGTGAGCCTTGTGAAAGCTAGCACCAGGGGGTTCTGCTCTAGCATACCTTGTTACTAATAATGCAACACCACAACCTCCCTCTTTCCTAGGCGTTGATAAATGCCTGTTGGAGTGTAACTTTTAGGCATCTGTGGAGAGTCTCCAATGTCAGAAGAATTCACCAACTTCCTTCTAATATGCAATGCAGCCTGCTAAAGAAATGCTGTGGGCACATTTAATAAACATTAACTAAAATGGGCAGCTAATATTTAATTACCATTGATTATAATTGATAACAACTATAAAAGCTTTCTTTATTTTCTGCAAAGCCTTTTATAGTATAACTAAAACCCTAAGTATTAGAAAGATATTGCCTCTGAATATTTTCTGGAGCAACAGCTACTCTACAGGACTTAAAAGCTCCCTGTGTGAAATCAAGGATTTAAAGTAAACTTCCCTTGAGAGTCATTAGATAATAAAATACTTTCCACTTAGAAAAGAATATACACTGAAAGATTCAAACTCTTAGCTTCTTGTATTAAAGGAGAGACTATCAGAATTTTTCTACATGAGGTGAAGCTATTTAAGCCACACCTAGAGGCAAATATTTCCAGTGATTACAAGCTCACTAGAAGCAAACCCATTACAATTTATCCAGACACAAAAGAAAAAAGCAAACTTCTAAATCTATAATAACTTTATATAAAGTAGGCATGTCAAATCGCAAAGTCCTGATAAATTCGACAGTCTGATTAACCTTTTATAAACTTAGAAAAGACTCCTGAGTTGCCAATTTAAGGCTAGCCTTCTGTTACCAATGTGGCAATTATTTAATCCTAACCAATAACTTATGAGCTGATAATCTTGTGAAGACACACAGAGCACATTACCAGTAAAAAAACAAATGAAGCGGCTACACTTAGACCAATCAGAGAATTTT
The DNA here is from genome assembly GCF_000001635.26 of Mus musculus. NCBI lineage: Eukaryota > Metazoa > Chordata > Mammalia > Rodentia > Muridae > Mus > Mus musculus. The sequence goes on along the minus strand of NC_000073.6, from coordinate 86,153,706 downwards.
AATTTTTCTAACTATAATTATAAAATAAAAAGCTCGTTGGCATTAGCTAAATGCAGTAATCATGATTGCAGAGAATTTTCTTAGGAAAAAAACCATCTATCAGCTTTTTCGCCCCCAAAACCAAGAGGCTGCATACTCCCTTTCTAAAAAAAAAAAAAAAAACAAAAAAACCAAAAAAAAAAAAAAACAAAAACAGTTTTTCCAGCAGGGACCCTCCTGCTGTGCCTGATCCTGGCTAAAGCAAGTGGCCATTCTCTTGCTGAACCAGCAGATAAATCCATCTTTATTTTCCAACATGAAACACAGAACATTCAGTCATTCAGATGACTAGACAAGAACACACATGAATTGAACACGTGAACAGACTGGTGCACCAGACATTAGACGTTAGACAACACAAAGAGAGCAGAGAATATCTGCTGTAAGTGCTACAGAAAAAAAAAAAAAAAAAAAAAAGGCAGGGCATCCCCCAACATTTCTCTCTGCCTGTGGGAGAGTTTCAAATCCACTTTCCTCCTGCCTGATGACATCCGCCTGATTATATAATCCAAACCCTTTTATTTCTCCCTCCTAAAAAGAAGCTTCTGAAAGCTGCAGCGGAATGCCTGCTGCGTTCCTAGATCCTGATATTACTGCTGAACCTAAGTGGGTCCAGCGTGGGTCAGCGCTGTTCCAGCTCAGACCATACCACACCCTTAGCAACCTTTTACCTGTTGCTTCTCCCTGTCCCGGTACAATTTTTCTAATACTTTCCTATCTTTGGAGCTCCATACCAGCAATGTTTCTTCCAGCATCTTCTGCCATTCCCAGGTCTCGCGTTGGTACTGCAAATTGTTGGGGCCAGCGAGCGGCTCTCATGTCTGGGTTTGAGACTGCGAGGCAACCGGGGCTGAAAGAGAGAAAAGGGAACCTAGGCGGGTCAAGAAATAATAGAAACCAAGACATGCTAGTCTGTTCAAGGTTCCAATGTTTAATAAAAATGTCTGTGCTTATAAAGAGGGAAACCCATTCCCTGCCATGCCAAGTTTCTTGATGTCAGGACAGCAGTAATTCACCAGATTCACAGGTTGTAGTTAACTCCAAAAAATCTTGGAGAACCAGTTAAGCCTTCTTGGCAGGTGGCAGACAGTGTCACATCAAAGGAAACTGGTTTAGTTGGAGAAGCAACATGGCAGGTGGCCCCACCCCTTATGGTCTGAACTAGCCTGCCTAGGCAGAAGGAGGTTACAGCCAAGTCCAGCCACAGCACAGGGTACAACTTGCCTATCTCTGGAACACAGCCTCTGTGCTCTCGGATAACACTTCCCAGAAGATGTCACCTCATTGATGGTCTCTTCTTAATCACTGCTAATTTCTTAGCTCCAACTAACCAGCATCAATAGTCTCAGTAATGCGAAGTTTTCACTTTAGTAGTTCTGGTATCTTGTTAATCACAGCAGATTCTTCAGCCCCAGCTAACCAGAACTACAGAGTCTTCACAATGAAAACAGCAATGGCCTTGATAAGAGTCAAGCCTCCATCTTCTGCACTGTTCTCAACATTATCTTCCAACCTACTACACAACATCCCACAGAGCTCTTAACAATGAATGGATCTTCTAACCCAAAGTTCCAAAATCCTCCCACAGTCCTCCCCCAAACCTAATCAGGTTGTCACAGGAATACCCGACAATGCTGGTACCATTTATATTAGTCAGGGTTTCTATTCGTGATTTATAGTGATGTGTTTGTGTGTCAAGTTGACAAGGCGTCAATTGTACTAGCTGGTATTGTGTGTCAACTTAACACAGGCTGGAGTTATCACAGAGAAAGGAGATTTTGTTGGGGAAGTACCTCCATGAGATCCAGCTGTAAGGCATTTTCTCAATTAGTGATCAAGGTGGAGGGCCCCTCGTGGGTGTTACCATCTCTGGACTGGTAATCTTGGATTCTATAAGAAAGCAAGCTGAGCAAGCAAGTGGAAGCAAGCTAGTAAGAGACATCCCTCCATGGTCTATGCATCAGCTCCTGCTTCCTGACCTGCTTGAGTTCCAGTCCTGACATCCTTTGGTGATCAACAGCAATATGGAAAGTGTAAGCTGAATAAACCCTTTCTTCCCCAACTTGCTTCTTGTTCATGATGTTTTGTCCAGGAATAGAAACCCTGACTAAGACAAGGCCTAAAAAATATTCACTTGTTTCCTTCAATAGTTTAATGTTCATTCCATAGTCTTCTTTAGGATAATTACTTATTTCCTCCACTACTTTCTGTTTTCTTGGCTTTCATTGACACATTTCTTAATTTCGTGGTTTGTTTCTGTTCACCTGAATTTCTTCAAGTGATTTTTTAAGTGTTTTTTTTTTTTTCCAAGACCATTCTAAGCATCATATTTATACTTACTTCCATGGTATTCTTGTTGTTCTTTAGTTATGTTGGATGATCAGGTCCTGCTATGGTAGGAGACTCATTGCCTTGGATTTTATTGGGGTTTTTTTGGCATCTAGGTATTCAAAATTTTCCTGACCATTGGTATACTAGCTGACTCCTGGTTTTGTCTTGGTTGTGTGGGGTTTTTACTCCATGGCTTCTGATTCATTTCTATTTATTCAGAGTGTGGTTTAGCTGACTTTTGCCTGCTCTACTAGTGAGTTCATTGGCAAGGCTTTCTAGTGTTCATTGATGGTTAATGGAAGGCCAGTGTAATGGTCTGATAGATCCAAAGGATGCATGGACTGTTTTGAAATAAAGCTGCTTAGTTATTTTGCTACAATATTAACTGAGACCTGGAAATAATGTATGAAGTAATAGAGAGGGTGGCTAGAGTCTACAGACAGCCAACCAGTAGTTCTGGTAAGCATGGACAGCAGTTGAACAGGTAATCTCTGTCTCTCTCTCTCTCTAATATTTTATATATATATATATATATATATATATATATATATTCTATATAAAATAATCAGGTACTCTAATACACACACATATGACACACACACACACACACACACACACAAACACACATACATACAAACACATACACACACACACACACACACACACACACACACACACACATATATATTATAATACAAATCTGGAGTATTTTATTGCCTCTACTCACCAATTTAGACAACATTTTTCAGTACAGTCAAATAGATAATACAGAATGGAACAGAATATATATCTTTTAATACAGAGACATTACTGGAAAAAGACCATCACTATTCACTTCACCAAATTTGATTCAATTAAAATTAAAAACAAACAAACAAACAAAACAAAAAACTGAACCCATTATAGTGAATGTTAAAATGATACATGAAGAAAAATATTCCAAACCTCTGTGTAGTATATTCTGTCAAGAATTTTTTTTGAGAACTAGTATATTATGTAGATATTTCTGAATAAATACTGAAACTTGGGAGCATTGGTCTATCTAATCTTACAGAAATTATAAAAACTAGAGGAAAAATTGCTTTAGAAAAAATTGTCAATTTTATCATGAAACTGAATATCTCATTTTCGAAATGTAGAAAATTTGGATGTTATATTTTTCATGCTGTCTCTGCCTTCCTATACATTATCATCATTTCATTTGCCACTTTTACTAAGGAGATTGTAATACAATAGCATCATTTTGCCTTTCCCTAGCCTTCCTACAAAATCAAACATTGTTTCTGCCTTTCAAATTTATGACCAACTTTTACATTTCTGTTGCATACAAAGATTTTCTGTGTATACAAATATTTCTAATTATAATAAATAAGTCTGTATAGTACTACTTGTGTGTTCTGAGGGAAGACTATTTTGTTATACAAGGAAAATTAGTGGGTAATCTGTACTCCATGGAAAGTCTTTTAATATTCCTTTGTTGTCTTTAGTTCCTTATGTAAGATTGTTGCCTGATAGTCTTTCCCTTCTACACTTTGTTAAGTTTAATGTTTTTGTTTTCCCCCAGCTTATATTTAAGGTTCTCTTTTGTTGAGATTTTATGTGTTTTACTTGTGATCATGTTAGAAAATGAAAAATATGAACTCACATCAAATTTTTATTCACTAACTGTTACAATCTTTAAACCCCTTCTTTTGGAAATCAATTTAATTTAAATGAGAAATTTAAATGAGAAATCAATCTTGTTCATATATGCACTGGACAGGACTCCAAAACTCTTAATTTTTACTATGATTTACTCTAATGGTGTCTGTCCCTTTCATACAGAAAGGACTATACTTATCTGTGTGTTTGTGTAAGGAAAAGAATTTGGAATATAGTTAGGGGTTACAATGTTTTAGGAACAAGTTGACCAGAGACCGTTTTCCAAGATATGAAGTGTAGGTAGTGTATTTGTCATCAACTTGAGAACACATGTAGAATGAAATGATTGCTTATCAATAAATAATAAGATATATGGACACAGCCCATTATTAGTTATTTTTGCATAATATGGAGCATAATTTATGACAAAAGTCTTTTTTCAAGAATGATCTAAGGTATGTGATTGTGGAAACATGGAAATTATGGGATGGTATGAATATTTGGAAACATACTATAACATCTTGAATATATAAGATAATAATAAACAAAAGCTTGCATAAAGATGATAAGCAGTACAATTTGGAACAAATTCTATGCAGGCTCCATATTTAAATTTACATATACCACAAGACACAAGTCTAATTTAGCTGTGATTTTTTTCTCCATGCATTAATTCAGTGTATCTTGTAAATGATAATAAATAAATATATCTGATAATACTTCTCATCCTATGCTAGATATGGATCAGTGTGTGAAATGTCCAGAAGATCAATATGCCAATGAAGACCAAACACTCTGCCTCCAAAAAGTTGTGGATGTTTTAGATTATAGAGACCCCTTGGGAAAGTCTCTGGCTGGCTTTGCTCTATGCTTCTCTGTCCTTACATCTATTGTACTCTGTGTCTTCCTGAAACACCGAGAATCTCCCATAGTCAAAGCCAATAACCAAACTCTCAGCTATGTCCTACTCATCTCCCTCATATTTTGTTTTATCTGTTCCTTGCTTTACATTGGTCATCCCACTATGTTCATCTGTATTCTGCAACAGACTGCATTTGCCATTGCATTCACTGTGGCTGCCTCTACTGTCTTGGCCAAAACGATTACTGTAATACTGGCATTCAAGATCACTGTCCCAGGAAGAATGAGGTGGCTGCTTGTGTCAGGGGCACCCAAATACATAATTTTTGTGTGCACCATGATTCAGCTGATTTTCTGTGGAATCTGGCTGGGAACTTCTCCTCCATTTGTTGAAACTGATGTACACATGACACATGGCCACATCATCATTGTTTGCAACAAAGGTTCAGTGATTGCCTTCTACTGTGTCCTTGGATACATGGGCTCTGTTGCTCTAGCAAGTTTCACTGTAGCTTTCTTGTCGAGGAAACTGCCTGATACATTCAATGAAGCCAAGCTCTTGACATTTAGCATGCTGGTGTTCTGCAGTGTCTGGATCACTTTCATCCCTGTGTACCACAGCACCAAAGGAAAGACTATGGTTGCTGTGGAAGTTTTCTGTATCTTGGCCTCCAGTGCAGGGCTGCTTCTTTGCATTTATGCCCCAAAGTGTTATATTATTTTATTAAGACCACAGAAAAATTCATTTTACAAGTTCAGGAAGCCACATTCTAAATCTGAAAATATAAGTTAAATTTAAACTTCTATAGTATACCAAACATATGTACATTTTCACAAAGCTTCTTTTGACTCATCAAATATTATGTTGAAATATGAAATTTCTATCATTTAAACAATGGAGAATATGCTTTAAAATAAAATTCTAACACATGACCTGGATTTCAGTTTATTGGCTCAAACTGTTTAATCAGACACTTTTATAACTTTAATGACTGTTTTTATCATAAAATTGTCAGGTATCTGAAAATTGGCACTTGGCTTTACAAATTATTTCATGTAATATACAACTACCTGTATTAATTTTTTGTAATTGTTACTTTCTAGAAAAAATATTGTAATGTGGATAGTACTTATATGTAGAAATTTAGAAGGAAACCATTTATATTTTTTCTAGTTCTGCAAAGAAATTTAAAAAGTTCAATTAACTAATTTTCTTTGCAACATGATACCTCAGGACATGGGATGATACACATTATGATTGTATCACTTCTTTCTGTTTGAGTTTGAATACTGTTCATAATGAAGATACTCTATGGTTTATATTGTACTTTTGTATTGTACTTCTGCTGAAACCCTCATGAATGAGAATATAAAAGAGTCCATAAAAATTGTTGTTATTTTGCTAAGTTGCCATTCCCTAAAACTTCTTATCTCTGTATATATGTTTATATTTGAGGACATAGTCTTCTCTCAAAATTTGTCATAGAAGATTGTCATAAAATACATAGCAATTGGGTAAGAAAACCATAAGGGTTTAAAGTACAAAGAATAACAGACCGGGTACTCCACCTTAAGTAAAACAGCTTCCCCATCAAGGCTTAGAAAATATCTTGGCATAGGAGGCAGGGAAATTAAGGGCCAATGACTTACAAGTGTTGTGAAATACTATTTTTATAATAGGATGCTCTTCTTGAAATTCTAATTACTAAACTAATCTCTAAAATATCAAAAAGTGAAAACACTGGCATGAATTCTGGAAACTTTTTTAGGTCTCCTCCAACATACTTTAAACTATGAGAAGTAGACAGGGCATTTGGAAGGAAAACTCATTCTTTTTGAGGACATGATTTATGCTAGAATGTACACTGTCTAGTAAATGGCCCAAAATCTTTGAACAGTTTAGCATCACTAAATATACATAGAGAATTAGCAAAAATCAAAGTCAAAGTTTGAGAGAAGTTTGTGTTGAAATGTGGTAGAACATTTTTTTTCCAGGTGTTTCTCAGCCCTTCCATACTCCTCAGTTGAGAATTCTTTGTTTAGCTCTGGACCCAGTTTTTTAATGGGGTTGTTTCAATTTCTGGAGTCCAGCTTCTTGAGATCTTTGTATATATTGGATATTTATCCCCTATCAGATTTAGGATTGGTAAAAATCCTTTCCCAATCTGTTGGTGGCCTTTTTGTCTTATTGACAGTATCTTTTGAATTACAGAAGCTTTGCAATATTATGAGGTCTCATTTGTCAATTCTTGATCTTACGGCACAAGCCATTGCTATTCTGTTTAGGATTTTTTCCCCTGTGCCCATATCTTCGAGGCTTTTCCCCACTTTCTCCTCTATAAATTTCAGTGTCTTTGGTTTTATGTGGAGGTCTTTGATCCACTTATATTTGAGCTTTGTAAAGGAGAAAAGAATGGATCAATTTGCATTCTTCTGCATGATAACTGCTAGTTGTGCCAGCGCCACTTTTTTCCACTGGATGGTTTTAGCTCCTTTGTCAAAGATCAAGTGACCATAGGTGTGTGAGTTCATTTCTGGGTCTGCAATTCTATTCCATTGATCTACCTGTATGTTGCTGTACCAGTACCATTCAGTTTTTATCACAAATGCTCTGTAATAGAGCTTGAGGTAAGGCATAGTGATTCCCCCAGAGGTTCTTTTATTATTGATAAAAAATTTCTATTCTTGTTTTTTTGTTATTTCAGATGAAATTGCAAATTTCCCTTTCTAACTCTGAAGAATTGTTGGAATTTTTATGGGGATTGCATTGAATCTGTATATTACTTTCAGCAAGATAGCCATTTTGACTATGCTAATCCTCCCAATACATGAGCATGGGAGATCTTTCTATCTTCTGAGATCTTCTTTGATTTCTTTCCTCAGACACTTGAAGTTCTTATAATACAGATCTCTCACTCCCTAGTTAGAGTCACACCAAGGTATTTTATAATATTTGTGATTATTCTGAAGGATATTGTTTCCCTAATATCTTTCTAAGCAGGTTTATCCTTTGGGTAAAGAAAGGAGGAATGAATATCATTGTTACAGTGAAATTATTGTGGGCTTTCATAATTACATATTAGTTGTTAGTTTATGTAATTATTGAAATAATTTGAAATGCTCACTAGGCTATTATAGATGATATATATACCATCTATGTCTTCACAGGAGCAGACCAACTCAGTAGCAGCAAGGACCAGGTAGAAGGGGATGAAGGGATGGAAGGAATGGGAGTGGTATGCAGGAGGGTGGGATATGGGTCCTGAATACATCAGGCTCTCAGAAGCAGCTCTGGGATTCGGGGTTGGGGGTAAGTGCGTTATTACCAACTTCTCTGAGTGCAGTGGGTCCTATAGGATGGATTGGGATATAGAATCTTCATGGGAGCAGAAAAACTAGGTGTTTGCCCAAGCAGAAAGGACAAGGCCGATGTCATTAGTTTTTATAGCTGACTAGTCCCTATTATGTAAATATGGTAAATTTTCTGTATCCATTCTTCTGCTGAGGAACATCTGGGTAGCTTCCAGCTTCTGTACATATCAATAAGGCTGCAATAAACATAATGAAGCATTTGTCTTTGTTGTATGTTGGAGCATCTTTTTGGTATATATACCCAGTACGGTTAGAGCTTCTTCTTAAGGTAGAAGTATTTCCAATTGTAAGAGTCTATCAGATTGTCTTCCAAAGTAGTTGTAGCACCATACAGTCCCACCAGCAATGGGCAAGTATTCCTCTTTCTCTACTATCATCTGCTATTTCACAAAGTTTTGATCTTACGCTTCTTATTGTTATACGGTGGAAACTTTGGCATTTTGATTTATATTTCCCTGATAACTTAGGATGTTGAACATTTATTCAGGTGCTTTTAAACCATTTGTGATTCCTTAGTTGAGAATTCTTTAATGAGCTATTTCTTTCTTGAATTCCAAGTTCTTGATTTTTTTTCTTATATTTTGGATATTCGTTCTCTATTGGATATAGGGTTGGCAACAATCTATTCCCAATCTGTAGGTTGCAATTTTCCTATTCACAGTGTACTTTACCTTACTGAAAATTTTCAGTTGTATGAGATGCTATTTATCTATTATTGATCTTAGATCCTGAAATCTTGGTGTTCTGCTCAAGAGAATTTCCATTGTACAATTGAGTTCAACATGCTTTCCCACTTCCTCTTCTATTATATTCAGTATATTGGATTTTATGTGTAGGTCCTTGATCCACTTAGACTTGATTGTTGTAGAAAGAGGTAAAAATGGATCAATTTGCAATGTCTTGTATTCTGAGCACCATGTGAACTGATACCATTTCTTGAAAATGGTTTATTTTTCCCAATAGGTGGTTTTTGCTTTCTTAGTCAAAGATCAAGTGACCATAGTTGTGTGGGTTTATTTCTGGGTCTTCAGTTCTATTCAATTGTTCTACTGTCTGCCTCTGTACCATTACCATGCAGGTTTTTATCAGGTTGCTGTAAAATAGATGTTAAAATCAAGGATGGTAATTCCACCAGAAGTTCTGTTATTGATAGGATTTTTTTTTCACTATCCTGTGTTTTTGATATACCAGATAAAGTTGAAAATTGCTCTATCTCTGTGAAGAATCGAGTTGGAATTTTGATGGAGATTGCATTGAATCTGTAGATTACTGTATGTGTAAGATGGCCATTTTCACTTTGTTAATCCTGCCTACCCATGAACATGGGAGATCTTTCCATCTTCTGAGAACTTCTTCAATTTCTGTTTTCAGAGACTTCAAGTTCTTGTCATACAGACATTTCACTTGCTTGGTTAGAGATACCCCTAAGATATTTTATATTACTTGTGACTATTTTGAAGTTTTTCCCCCCTACATTCTTCCTTAGCCCATTTATATTTTAGGTAGAGGAGGGCTGCTGATATGTTTAATTTTCTATCTAGCCACTTTGCTGAAGTTGTTTATCAGCTGTGGATTTCTCTATTAGAATTTTTGGGATTACTTATATATACTATCTTATCGTGGGCAAGTAGTAGTATCTTGACTTTCCAGTTTGTATCCCTTTGATATCCTTTTGTTGCTTAATTGCTCTAGCTAGGACTTCAGGTACTATATTGAATAAATAGGGTGAGAGTGCACAGCCTTGCACTGTCCCTGATGTTAATGGTATTACTTCAAGTTTCTCTCCATTTAATTTAATGTTGGCTACTGTTTTGCTCTATATTGCTTTTATTATGTTTAATTATGAGCCCTGGATTCTCCCTCATTAGAAGCCTTTTATAATGAAGGAGTATTGTATTTTTTCAAAGGGGTTTTCAGCATCTAATGAGGTGAGGGTGTGTGCTTTTTTATCCATTGAGTTTCTATATATAGTGGATTACATTGATGGATTTTCTTAAATTGAAACATCGCTGCATCACTTGGATGAAGCCTAATTGATCATGATAAATGATTGTTTTGACACGTTCTTGGATTCCGTTTGTGAGAATTTTATTGAGTATTTTTACAAACATATTCAAAAAGGAAATTTTTCTGAATTTCTGATTCTTGGTAGTGTTTTTCTCAGCTTTACATATCAGTGTAACTGGGACCTAAAAGTGAATTAGCTAGTGATCTTTCTGATTCTATTTTGTGCAATAGTGTGAACAGTAAGGGTTTTTGGTCTTTTGAAAATTTTATTTATTCTGTAATATTTTTTTCTATATTCCAGGATTTATGTCCCTCCCGGTCCATCCTCCCAACTGTTCCACATCACAAACATCCTGCAGCCATCTCCAAGTGGATGTCCACAACCTTCACTACAACATCAGACATTTCAATTCCTTGGGGCCACAAGTCTCTGGAGGGTTAGTTGCATCTTCTCTGACTGAACCCAGACCAAACAGCCCACTGCTGTATATGTATAGAAGGCCTCATATCAGCTGTTTTATGCTGCCTGTTGCAAGAATCAGTGTCTGAGGGGTAAAATGGTTCCATGTTAGTTAAGACTGCTGTTTTTTTTTTTTTTTTTTTTTTGTTGTTGTTGTTGTTGTTAATAGGGTCACCCTCCTACTAAGCTTGTTTCAGTTTTTTCCTTATTCAGCTACAGTGGTCACCAGATTCTGTCCATATGTTGGACGAACATATCTGCATCAATGTTTTTCAGCTGCTTGTTGTGCTTTTCTTAGGACAGTCATGATAGGCCCCTATTTTTAAGCAAACCATAGCCTCAGTATTAGTGTCACATCTTGGGTCCTCCACTTGAGATGGATCCCAAATTGTGTCTGTCACTTGACCACCTTATCCTCAGTCTCTTCTCCATGTGTGTTCCTGTAGTTCTTTCAGATAGAGACATTTCAGAGTTTTGACTGTGAGATGGCACATTATCTCTCCACTTGATGCCCTCTCTTTCTACTGGAGGTGGACTCCACAAGTTCTGTCTCCCCAATGTAGAACATTTCATCTTAGATCCCTTCCATTTTTCCATTGTATATTTTTGGCTTCTTTGTCAAAGAGGAAGTGTTCATAAGTGTGAAGTTTTATTTCTGGCTCTTCAATTTTATTCAATTCATCAACTTTTCTCTGTCTTTACCAATACCATTCAATTTTTGTCACTATTGCCGTGTAGTATAGTTTGAGGTCAGGGATGGAAATTCCCTCAGGAGCTCTTTTATAATTAAGAATTGTTTTCTCTACTATGGGATTTTTACATTTCAAAATGAGTTCGAGAATAGGTCTTTCCATGTATTTGAAAAATTGTGTTGGGGTTTTGATGGGATTTGTGCTGAATCTATAGATTGCTTTTGGTAGGATGGGTAGTTTTAGTATGTTAATTGTGTCCATTGGTTGGGTGTTAATTCTGCCAATCCACAAGGATTGAAGATCTCTCCATTTTCTGAAATTTCTTTCTTGAGAGACTTAAAGTTACTGGATTTTGATTTATTGAACCAAACTTGCATCCTTGGGATGAAATATAATTGATTTTTGTGAATGATGGCTTGATGTGTTCTTTGTTTCAGTTTGAGGGAATTTTATTGAGTATTATTGCACTGATAATCATAAGCGAGGTTAGTCTGAAGGTTTCCTTTTTTTATTTTTTCTTTTTGGATCCTTGTGTAGTTTAGAAGTAATGATTTAGAAGTAATGATTTTAGGTCTAAGTTGGGCACTGGTGGCACACACCTTTAATCCCAGCACTTGGGAGGCAGAGGCAGGCAGATTTCTGAATTTGAGGCCAGCCTGGTCTACAGAGTGAGTTTCAGGACAGCCAGAGCTACACAGAGAAACCCTGTCTCAAAAAAAAAAAAAAAAAAAAAAAAAAAATATATATATATATATATATATATATATATATGTAAAGATTTTAGGTCTTCTTTGGAAGTGTAATACAGTGCTCTTATTATCTTTCTCTTTCTTTCTGTTGATTTCCCTTTCTGCCCCCTCTCTCCATTCCCTTAGCAGCTCTCTCCACATGCTCATGGCAAGCCTCTACTTCTCTGCACTCTCTCTCTCTCTCTGCCTCTGCCTCTGCCTTTCTCTACTTCTACTATCCTCTTGACTCTCCACAACATCCCCTATATAAACTTTTTCTATAATAAAAAAGAGGGGCGGAAAGTCTGTTAGAAATCTGCACTAAAATCATCTGGCACTGGGATTTTATTTTTTCATTTTTTGGTCAAGTGGGGCCTTTTAATGACTGCTTCAACTTCCTTATGGGTCATGGGACTGTTAATTGGTTTATATGATCTAGATTCAATTTTTATGGCTAGTATCTACCAAGAAATTCATCTATTTCGTCTCTATTTCTAGTTGAGTATAGCCTTTTGTAGTAGAATGGGATGATTTTTTAAAATTTCCTCAGTTTCTGTTGTTATATCTCCTCCTGCATTTCACATATTGTTAATTTGGATACAGTCTCTGTGTAATCTAGTTAGTTGACTAAGGATTTATCTAAGGATTGCCTTAATAAAAGAATGAGCTCCTTTTTTTTTTTTTTTTTTTTTTTTGATGATATGTGTAGTACTTATTTCTACTTGGTTGATTTCAGCCCCGAGTTTGATTATTTTCCTGTTTTCTACTTTTCATGTTTGTGTTTGCCTTTTTTTTTCCCTAGAGCTTTCTTCTACAGACACCAAACCTTGTCACTATTGCTAATGCCAAGAATTGCTTGCTCACTGGTGCTCAGTAGGCTTGCCCTCTTAGAGTCTCTGTCAGCACCCGCCTAAAACAGATGCAGAACTCATAGACTACCATTGGACTGAGCACAGGGACCTCAATGGAAGATATAGGAAAGGACTGAAGGATCTGAAGGTATTGCAACCCCATAGGAAGAACAACACTATTAACTAACTAGAGATCTTAGAGCTCCCAGGGTCTAATTACCAAACAAAGTATATATAAGGTCAGTCCATGTTTTCTGCTGTGTAAGTAGCAGAGGATTGCCTTATCTGATATCAATGATAGGGGAGGCAATTGTTCTTCTAAAGGCTTGTTTTCCCAGTAAAGAGGGATACTGGGGAGGTGAGGCAAAATTGGGCTGGTGTATGGTAGTGTTCCCTCTTAGCTACAATGCAGAGAGGGGACAGGATGTGTGTTTGATGAAGGGAGACTGGGAAAGGAGACAACATTTGAAATGTAAATAAATCTAATAACCAAGAAAAAATACAGCATTGAGTTTTCATCATTTTGTATAGTTGGCATGACTTGTATCAGACATTGCAAAGAAAGATTCATGCCAAAGTGACAACAACCCACACATTTTGTAACACATTACAGTAATATAGGTACTACTTATAGTAATGTTCACATAAAGGAAAATTATCCTCATATAGTCAATGCCCAGACACCCAAAGTCCATGATCTTTGAGACTTAGATGTGATGTGGGTATTTCTGGAATGCAGATGTGTCATATGATTTTTTTTTTTTCTGGAAGCTGTCTTGTGAGAATTTTGCTCAAACTCAATTGTATCGTGTGATGCCTTTCTGGAGTGTGCCCTATGAGAGGGCATGTGATATTTTACTGAAAAAAGACAATAGAGAGGGCAAATGATGTCATAAAATAATATAAATAGAATCACACTGAGAAAGGACATTCTTATATCCTGATGGTTTGCAACATGTCACACTGGTATTTTCTGGTCTTCAATATGTAGAGAGAAATGAGAAAAAGAAACTCCAATACAATTTTGGCTGATTCTGACTGCATCTGCTGACTTGAAATGATTCAATGGGGCCTTGCTTTTTATACTGCATCATGCCCCAACTACTCATTAGCGTTTGTTGCTTGTTATTGGGATTTGATTGCTGGTACCCTGAAGACAAAGAGTTGAATCACCTCAAGGAATTACTTCTAAACAAGGCCACAACTTCCTTTTTCTTTTAAACTTCTTTCTCCCCTACCTCTAGTTGGTGTACTAGAAGGGAAATTGATGGATTGAAGGAGCATAAATAAGTTAGGTTTTGATAGATTGAAACCTACAGGAGGTATCCAGCCATGGATGCTAGGAACACTGGGAGACAACATATAATGAATTAGAGGAATCAGCAGGTTTTGAAGGATTAACAAAGTTTTTTAAGGAAAAATTGCAGCTACTGCTTCTGGGTTGTCCCCTGCCTTGCTACCAAAGGGAGTGTCTGGTTTTCATAGAGTTCATGCATGGCATTTTGAGAAGATTTTGGGAAAATCTGAAAAAAATCAGAAAGTTCACTTAATTGTCTCATGTTAGAAAGTAATTCTGAGTTGTCTCTGACTTATAGAATTTGTGGACAGATAGAAGTGCTTGGAATGCAAAATGACACACTGGGAGGTAAACAACTGTTGTCATTTTTGGTTTCTGAGACTGGGTATTTACCTACCACAATGAAAGAGAGAAGCAGACTTGGTTCAAAGGCATACTGTTGTCCTATATTTCTCCAGTAGAAATCACAGAGATTTTTTTTTAGAGTATTGGAAAATGTGTGTCTGTCAAACAATGGTAAATTATCAAGTACCTAAATTATTTGAAATAGAAGTTTTGGTGAATAGAGGAGCAGACATTAGTATATTTTCCCAGAAATCTTTGATTTAGATTAGCAACTTCCAGAGGTTTACACACAGTTAATAGGAATTGGTAAATTATCACAACTAAGACAATGTGACTGATTGAGTACTTGTATGGGACCAAAGGGTATGCATGAAAATTGAGAACTTATATGGCTGACATACCCATAAATTTATAGGTCAGAGATCTTTAACAACAATGGGTTACTCAAATTAATATTCATGCATTTTCAGGGACAGCAAGTGAGAAAATTAGGGATGGTATAATAAATACTCCTGAGGGAGGAAATTGAAATGGGTGATTGAGTAAATCACAAGTTGTGCCCATAGTTGATACAAGATATCACAATTTTGAATTTCCAAATTTATAAAAGGTGTTACTGGTAACTTATAAAGCCTTGCTCCAAAGGTCTATCAAACAGATTGTGTAGAAAGAGCAGGAGCATATTACAAAGGAAAAAATGCAGTAACTTGAACAATTTTTACAAGAACAATGGGAGGCCCGACATATAGAAGATTATATCAGTCCAAGGAATTCCATTGTGGTTTTTGAAAAAAGAAATAAAAAAAAATGTATGGTGATAACAGATTTAAGAGTAATGAGTTTCATGTTTTATGCAAGTTGTATCTTGGGTATTCTGAGCTTCTGTGATAATATCTAATTATCAGTGAGTGCTTATCATCTGTGTTCTTTTGTGATTAGGTTACCTCACTCAGAATGATATCCTCCAGATCCATCCATTTGACTCAGAATTTCATAAATTCATTGTTTGTAATAGCTGCCTAGTTCTCCATTG
The DNA here is from genome assembly GCF_000001635.26 of Mus musculus. NCBI lineage: Eukaryota > Metazoa > Chordata > Mammalia > Rodentia > Muridae > Mus > Mus musculus. The sequence continues at coordinate 86,138,049 of NC_000073.6, read as the reverse complement.
TGTCAAGGTACCACATTATCTGTAACCATTCCTCTATCGAGGGACATCTGGGTTCTTCCCATTTTGGGGCTATTATAAATAAGGCTGCTATGAACATAATAGAATTGGTGTCCTTATTACATGTTGGAGCACCTTCTGTGTATATGTCCAACAGTGGAATTACAGCATACTCCAGTTGTACTATGTCCAATTTTCTGAGGAACTGCCAAACTGATTTCCAGAGTGGTTGCGGGAGTTTAAATCCCCTAGCAATGCAGCAGTGTTCCTCTTCATCCATATCCTCACAAGCATCTGCTGTCACCGGAGTTTTTGTTGTTTGTTTTATTTATTTATTTATTTATTTATTTATTTATTTTTGGTGCTTCTCAGCCATTCAGTATTCCTCAGTTGAGAATTCTTTGTGTAGCTCAGTACACCTTTTAAAAATAGGTTTATTTGTTTTTCTGGAATCTTTTTGTGTTCTTGGTGGTGAGCAGGGAGAGCAGGAAGGGATAGAGGATTTTCAGAAGGGAAAACATGAAAGGGGAAAACATTTGAAATGTGAATTAAAAAAATATCTAATAAAACAAACAAACAAAAAAAAAAACCCCAAAGACCAAACAAAAAAAAAAAAAACCCAACAAAACAACACCACCAAAAACAGAAAACAAACAAACAAAAACAACCAAAAAAAAAAAAAAAAAAAGATCAATGTATAAGGAGACTGGAGAGATGGTTCAGTGGTTAAGAGCAGTTACTGCTCTTCCAGAGGACCCAGGTCCAATACCCTGCATCCTCATGGCAGTTTACAACAGGCAGTATCCCAGGTTCAGGGGATCTGTCATCCTTACACAGAAATACCAATACATATAAAATTGTTGGGGATTTATCTTAGTGGTAGAGTGATTGCCTCATAAGAGCAAGGCCCTGGGTTTGGTTCTCATCTATAGAAAAAAAGAGGAATGTATAATATAATTCAACCAAGGGGACCTTTATAGCATGTACTTCCTTTACATTCTCTGTTACCAAGATCATGGCCTATAATAATTTACTTGAATGATTGCGTTTTCATAATACCCTTTCATAAGCAGGGTAGGGAAAGGGTTTCTTTCTCAGTACTTAACTCTGAACAACAGTGGTCGAACAAATAGTTAGGATTGAAATATACTTCCACAGACAATGGTAAATTATCCAACTTTATGCCAATATTTTCTGCAATGACCACTATAAATAAATTGAAATGAAATTCTTCAATCTATCATTTATCATTACTTGGATGACATCTTATTGGCTGATTCTGATGCATTAGAGAAAATGTTTGGAAAACACAAAGAATTTTGCCATGCTGTGAGTAACAGATTAATGCAGAAAAAAAAATACAAAGAGGAGATTCACTGACTTATTTGGATTCTAAAGTCTATCAACAAAATATTCAACCATGAAAGGTACCATTTAGAAGGGATTAATTGCAAACTGTTAGCAATTTTCAAACATTAGTGGGAGATATTAGCTGACTGAGGCTTACAATCAGATTAAGGATTTATAAATTAAGTAGTTTGTTTTACACATTTCAATGGGATTCACATGTCAACAGTCTACTATATCTAACAGGTGAAGCAGGAAAAGTGTTAACTCTTGTAGAACAGAGACTGAGGCATGCAAATCTGGGTCAAATGAATCCTAAACTTGATTGTAATTTGGCGATTTTTCCTTCAACACATTATCTTTCTAGGGTCATTTTTACAAAGGGATAATAGTTTTACAGAAGGGATTTTCTTAGCTCACAACAAAGTAAAACAAGTGAAGACATGTACGGAAATGAATTCTGAATTAACTATGAAACAGAATTACATAATACATCAATAGTCAGAAACAGATACGATCAAAATTGTAGTACCTCTTACTAATGCTGAGATTATGTTACTAAGGGTTGTCAATGAGTAAAAAATATCCAAAAAGCAAAGTATACTGTTTAATAAAAGTATTACTTATGTTCCTCCATGTATAGTAATGAAAATACCAATTCCAGATATATCAATACTTCAAACAAATCCAAACAAGATGTCCATGACAGGTTATAAGTTAGAGAAAATATTCAAAGTAATCAAAATTCACTGTGCTTCAGTTCTAAAGAATTATATGCAATCTTTATGGTGTTATTAGATTATTCTGAATCTCTTAGTATATTAGTGATTCTTTCTATGCAGAAAGCAATTTTGCATATAGAGACAGCTAAATTTGGTTCTGATGACTCACAATTAAATTTTAATTTATTCAATTGAGACATGCCATCTTAAATAGAAACTATCCACTACATATTACTCATATTCATTATCATACAAATTTATCAGGTCCAATACCAAAAGCAAATGAGGAAATGCTGAATTACTAAAATAAGATATGTGACAAACAAAAAAAATCATGAGAAACATAGTAATTGGAAAGGTTTAAGAAAAAAATTTCAAATACTTGTCAAAAATTTTAGAAGTCATAATTAATAATAATAATAATAAATCCTATGTGTTCTCTATATAGTAAAAATCTGTTGCATGACACCTGGAGGTGTCAAAAGACATATTTGTCAGGTAGATGTTTTGAATTTAGCAGATTTGGAAAACAAAGTTATATCATTTAAACATATTCTGAATTACAATGGGAAACTGTTTTAAGTTCTGCAAATGACGATTTTGTAAATACAGTTATTAGATATAATGGCAATTTTGGGAATACCTGTACAAATTAAGGCTGATATTTTTCTGCTAATGCAACTACTAAAGTGAAGCAATTCTTTGCATATTACAGAATAAATTATATTACTGATATACTAAAAAATCCTATAGGATAAGCAATTGTAGAAAGAAAGATCAAATCATACCTACAAAAAATACTTATTAATCAAAATGGAAGATATAATACTCCCAGTGTCAGGCTTAATATTGTTTTATTAACTCTGGGTTTTCTTAGTGTTGGAGAAAAAGAAACAACGACAGCTGAAAAACACTGGATTTTCAAATGAAGAGAAGAACTAGGCCTAACTATACACTATAAGGATATGCTGATATTAGAATGGAAACCTGTAATAGTGTTAAGATGTAAACCTAGTTATGCTTATGTTATGTAGGTATAGAAAATGCAAAAATATGACTACCAATAAAAGTTATAAACTTTGGATGTGAACATGGAAAAACTTGTTATCAGCTAAGACATGAATGTCTTCACAAAGCAAATAGCCCAGGTGTTTCACATTCACAGACTGTCTCAGTTACTGATTCTCCAATATATGCATGCAAACAAAATTGAAAGAACTAGTGCAAATGACTGATCACACAACGACTGGACAACACAGCAACTTAACAGAAAGCAAAGAGTCTTGAAAATACAGAGTGCACAAAAAAGGGACTGGACAGAAAAAGTTGCAGATAGCTTTCTGGGATTTGACCAATTTCCCAATTTTTTACACTACCCAAAAGATATTAATGTGTTCAGATAAGTAATTTTAAGAATTTGATTCCTATACTTCCAAACCTGGGGTGGATTTTTTGTTGTTGTTGTTGTTGTTGTTGTTTTTTGTTTTTGTTTTGTTTTGTTTTTGTTTTTGTTTTTAATTTGATGGGTGTTAGGTTGCTATTAAGTAGGATGGTTGCTTATGCTTATTATTGATAGTGTCATGTAGAAAACAAAATAATGTGTAAATCATAGATTGAGTTCCTCTATATAATTATGGGGAAAGAGGGAAAATGGAATAAAATAACCATATATATATATGAATATATATATATATATATATATATATATATATGATATTGATACAGATAAATATAGATAGATATAGAAATAGAGGTAGATATAGATATAGATGATATAGACATAGAAATAGATATAATTATATTATAAAAGTAATGTCTACTTTGGTATAGAAATATATATATATATATTGATAAAAATTTGAGGTTATTTTTAAACTATTATATATTGATTGCTTAAATATCACATATTGATAGAAATTCAAGTTTTTTTAACTTTTGTATCTTGATTTTTAAAGGTGGTTTTGTTTGACTATATTTTATTGATACAAATTTAAGTGTGTTTTCATAATTACTGTACCTTGATATATATTTAAAGTTGTTGAAATATATTTTGATATATTTTACATAAGGAGCTTGTTTAAAATGTGATATAAAATTTAAGTTTTATATTTCTCAAAATTATTTTTACTGTATATCGGTTCTTAATTTTAGAGAAAATACATTTTTTTAAAACAGAGAGTATGATATGAATGCAAGTTTATGGTTTCTTTAAAACAACCTCATTTGTATCATTCATATAATGTTTTTCTGGTAGCTGTCTTGGGAGAGGACATGCAATATTTTGCTGAAAAAAAGATACTTAAGAGGACACATGATGTATGTTCAGAAAGAAAATAAAACCAACAGTAAAACTTACCTACAGGGAAAGCATGTTTTTATACTGCTAAATGGTACGGTGTTTTCCTGTTCTTTGCAGATCTTTACTGGTCTTCATTTTGTAGAATATTTGAGCTGATTCTGGCCACTTCCACTGTTCCTGCATATTTAGTAGAGGTTTTCTGTACTGTCATCGTGCTAACCTCCATCCCCTTAGACGATCTTTGGCAAAAAGAAGTAAGAAGGCACAGAATCAAACACAGGGATCCTTGGAGCTGGATGTGAAGATGAAAGAGACTCAATTATTTTCATCGTTGAGAGTGCCTTTATAACCTTGGATAAGGTCCTCTCCTCGATAACTGCTTGTCCAACTCAGCTGGCAGAGAGCAATTGGCTGGCCTGACCATAACATTCTTGCATGTCTTTTTTCATCTTCAGATGTCAGGATGGTTCCAGGGTTAATAAATGTGGAAGTGCCTGCTGCCCATGTGTAGGCAGTTGTGGGTCACTACTCAGATCATGACAACTCACTACTCTTACATATTCACCCTTTTTCATTTAATATTAGCAGCTCAGTGGGAGCCAGATATTGTTGTTCCAACCTTGTCAACCCCATCTCAGTGGGCTAACAGCATAGGGAACCGTACTGGTCTTTTGTTGCCCCAGCTCTTGGGGTCTTACCCATCACTGACTACTTGCTCTGGAAGGTCAGACTCCATGGAGAGCATGCCAGGGACAGCCTATTGGGAGGTCATCCTTATCTCTGAAAGCCATGCATGTATAACCTGGGGATGAATGTCTGTTCAGGGCATACCAGGACCATCAGAACTTCAAAGAGAATTTTACTGAGCGAATGCTGGTGCATTATAGCATACGTGACTATTCAAGAGGAATCAAAGAGCCTTTTAATTAAGGTTGTTTATACTTTTGTGATGAAGCTCATTTCAGAGGACATAGCCAGAGTTTGATGAAGTTTATCTTATATATTCGTTTGCTGAAGAATATGGATTAGTAGAGGAGCTTGGTAGGCCTTGTACCTTTGTTGTAATGGAACAAATTCAGGCTTTGATGTAGAATTACATACCGGGTATGGGGTCAGGTAAGGAGTTTAAAACTTAGGGTCACAGGTAAGAAGAGAAGTGTCCTGTACCATCTCAAGTTTTGCTGATAATAGTCAACATTTTGTTGCAAAATATTTAGTTACAGAAGGGAGTATGGGCAAGGCACAGAATCCCTTGTCCTGGGGCAAGTAGATGCATAACGTCCCAGGATATCCAGTCTCCATCTACTAAATCATGTAGTGGCCCAATTTCTTGCAAACAACAAAGTTGGGGTATTATGTTGGCTGGTCAAGGTTCTAAATAGCAGAGGTAAAGTTCTTCCTTGAACAGCATTTTGATGTCCAATAACTTTGACTCCAGTATGGGCCATTGTTCCAACCAGGTATAATAAACCAGCAGCCATGACAGGGCTATCAGAATGGGTATTTGTAGCCCCTTGGACTGGTAGTGGGCAGACGCCTCTAGAATAGGAAGTGAACCTGGTATGAGTAATTTGGGACAGGTTGTCTTAATAGACCAATTTCATAATACATCATAACATTATCATAAATGTCTCAGTCATCTGTTGTTATTAGAGCACCTATATACTCTAGCAAGTTTATGCCCTATATGTTATTAGGCACATCTTCTACTATAGGGGTAATTGACCCAGATTGCCCCCCATAACTTCCTAAGGTACTGAACAAACAGTTAAGATTGATCATTGATCCCAAAGATCTCTTATTGTGGGGCCAGGCCTAAACTTAGAGTGTGGGAACCTAAAATCCTCATTAAACATTAAAGCATTGGCATCACCTCTATTATCTAGAACTCATTTGCCAGGATGAATATTGAGAAGGATGGGCATTATTAGAGAGTGGGGGGATGCTGGTAGGTGGCAGAATATATGAAGGCTGTCAACTGATTGGTATGAAGCTACTTCAATAAAAGCTATAGCTTCCAGTTGTTCAAGATCTCTCCCTAATTCTCTCTCTCCATAATTCTCTCTCCTTCTCCCTCCCCCTCCTCCTCCCCTTCCCCCACTCTCTTCCCCCCTCCAACTCCCCTTCTCCCTCTCCCTCTCTTAGGATTATAAGATTACAGAGAATTACAGTGAATGAGTAGTACAGAGCTCTATTCAAATTAGCTGTTTTTCAAAGATTTGTAACAAAATTCGATCCTTTGGAGGAACCAATAGAACAGAAACTTCCCATGCTGATCAACTTTACTATCTTTTTATTTGTAAATATCTGGGATCACCAACCATTAGCTGAAAACAGACTTCAGAATGTTACATCAAGATTCTTTTGCTCTCTTACTATTTATTATATGATGGTGGTTTAGTTCTGCCTATACTCTGGAAAAAGGCTTTATGATATGGATGAAATAATGCTAATAATGGAATGATTTGCTAATATAGAAAACCACTAGGAAGACAAAGATATACAATCATACTTCAACATATCTTGTAAACCTATTGCTTTTTTAATGAAAAATAATAAAATAAAATAAGAGATTTTTAAAAATCCAAAATATATGCTATATAGTTGAAAAAGGATTGTTCCAGAGTATGTAAAGTAATAGAATAAAAATGTCTGCAGTAGTAGAAGACTACATTCCCATGAATTTTTTGTCTGAAAAGACTCTAAACAACAAACTATAAAAAATATGAGTAGTGTTCTTACTTTTATGCCAAGATGGGATAGAAAAATTCTGTGGCTAAGGACACTTAAATTATGTAGTTAGACTGTATGGTATGAAGAATTTAACCTAGGGCTAAACTGAAAAACCCTAGCATGTTGGCTTGATTTTACATTATCAGTGATGTAACACGAATGCTATGGTGAATTGTCACCAACACTCTTGCTTTGCCTATAACACTACATAATAAACTACCTTCATAACAGACATGTTATGTCTTCCTGTGCAATTTTGGCTCAATTATCATGGATATGGCCAACTGTCTTCTAGTTGCATTCTATGCCCATTCAACAAGAGGGAGTTCAAGACTGGTCCTGTAAGGAAGAGCAAAACCCTTTGGGTAGAGATGTTATTTCTGTGACCCGTCTCAAAAAATGTGATATGCAAGAAAAACTGTCTTGTAAGTTTGATTGAATTCTTCAGTGCTTTTGACAGTGTCAATTCATAACAATTTATAAAGATAGTGAAAACAAGCTGATCACTGAAGAAGAGATGGAAAGAAAAATCTGAGACCATACCAGTTTCCTGGAATAAGGAGAACCATACAAATATTCCTGGAAGAAATTTACACAAAATCCATTTGGAAAGGACATGCTGTGTCTAAATTTTTTAGTGTACTGAAGGTTGTGCAATGTATTTCAGATTCCTAGGTTTGTGTGGTTGTATTTATGCTAGGGCGATATTCTGTGAACTTTTTCTGCTCTTAAGTAATTGCTTACTAATATTCTGGTAGGCAAAACTAGTAAAACTTACTGGTTCACAAACATGGAATGATTTTGGAGTTCCTTAACTGGAGTTAATAGATATGAATATTGCATGTACCCAAGCAGAGTTCTGTAATTGAACAAATCTCAAGATGATGTGAAAGGATTTTGAAACTTACGTTCATATTATATCCTTAACATCATTGTATTCTGTAAAGTTGCAGAACTAAACAGGTGTTTCTTATAATGTCTAATATAGACATACATCGACTAACAATTTTCCAAAGATATAATATCCAACTGGATACCACCGTGTCTAGAAATTCATTGCGAGTTATTACTGTCATAATATCCTTTAAAGAATCCAATGACTTTCTTTACTTAGGTAGGCTTACTTAAATCATGAATTAGTAAAATATTTTAAATCTCTTATTGAATTTTAGGTTATGGGTGTGCTTCACCCATGGAATAATCCATAAACAAATCATATATTGTCCAGGAGAATGTCTCAATAAAACTTGTAGAATATTTGATGCCTAGAGGTTTGTAAATTATACAATTTTTGAGTCCACACAGTAATTCCTTGCATTGAAGTAAGAACTTACACTTTCTTCAAAATTAATATTAAATTTCTACCTAGTTTAATTTTTCATCCTTTAACCAATGCTCTTTTTGTCCCCCTTTAAAATCTACACTTAGTTCATATGAACATTCAAAAAGTAAGATCACTCTTTTTACATCAAATAATAGATTAACTATATTATCTGACATTTAGAACTAAATTGGTTTGGAGACATCTCTGGGGACTAGTTGGAGGCCTGAAGCTGAGTGTGGTGCATGCATGGAGTCCATGGTTGTGATCTTAGTAGAGATTATTACTAGAAGGTGATAGGGAAACTAAAGTAACCACATGCTATAGAGGAGCAGGACATTCAGAGGCAGGAGAGGAACAATGATCCACCCACAAAATCTTCAACCCCAAAATTTTCTTGCAAGATGTAAAGTGTGGAGCAGTCACTGTGGGAAGAGACAACCAGTGACAATCCCAACATAATACATATTACATATGTGGGACCCTACAGTAAAGACTACAAATGTTCTGGGAGGTTTCTTACTGCATTGGATGGAGACAGGTACAGAGTACAATAGTCAAACATCAGGCAAATCTTGGTAAGGTGAAGAGTGGGAAATAGAATTAAAAAAGATTTAGGTGTCATGAACATCACAAGAATTAGATAGTCAACAAATCTGGAACTAAGTAATGAGTATATATGAAGTATATCTAGATCCCTTATATACTTTTAGCAAGTGTGATTCTTGGTCTTTCTTGTGAGTCCCCTAAGAAGTGGGGCAGTTTTGTTTCAGTGTCTGTCCCCTGCTTTAACTCTCCTTTCCTCAACCTGGACTCCCTGGATGGTCTCCAATTTAATGAATATACTTAGTCATCCTGCCTGAAGTAGTAAGCAAGGGGCTGTGTTACACTTCTCTGGGGAGTGAGTGGCAAATGTGTGTAGGAACTATGTAAAGGTTAGTCGACTAGGAGAGGAGCAGGAGTATGATTGGAATATAAAATGAATAAAAATAATAAAATATTCCTATATTATATCAACATTTTAGCACAAAATTCCATGAAAGCTTCATGATCATATATATTTAATATTAGGAAGTAAGCTTCAAAATATAGATGGCATATGTATAATAGCCTAGAAATTATCTTTAATTGGTTTCCTTTGATAATCTTATATATTAATGAATGCAATCCATTCATATCTATTCTGCATTTCTATACAACTTTCACCAAATTTCATCACACTCTTCAACCAACTTTGTGGCTTTAGTTTTTATTAACTCAGTAGGTTCATTTTGTGATACCAAACTGCACTCTTACTAGAGATTACATATTCTAACATAAGCTGAATCCTCAAAAAAAGAATGAGTTTTCCTCCCATAAGTACCCATTGCTTCCTCAAGCTTATAATGTATATGTGTGTGGAATCCAAAATTCTTGCCTGAATGTATGATAGGGTTTATTCTTTTTGATCTTATAAATATTTTGTTTCACAATTAGAAATTCAAGTACTACATCATATTATAAATATAGTATTACACCCAATTTCTTAGTAACTGGCTCTTAATTTCTTCTCCCTCCCATGCTATGATATTTCCCAAGCCTTATTGATGAGGGGATTTGGTTAGCTGTTTAATTACATTTGGTCTAACCAGTATGTTAGCCTCCATACTTTAAACCATTATACACTTCTGAATTGATTATTGTATATTATATAGATAAGGTATAAATAAGCATTTCTGATTTATTTGAGATAAGTCTATGTCTTGGATGATAAACCTAAATATTTAGAAATGCATTTAATAATATGACCACTTAGAAACAAAAAGCAACATATTATTATGGACCTTTTACACCTTTGTCCATGAGGTTTTCAACAGCCTTAGAATATAAACCCTGAAACTCATTTATGTTGAACAATCTTCAAGTTAAACTGATAACAAATTATTAATATAAAGCATCATAATTCTAGTCATGCTAAGTTCTGTGACATCATCTCACACACAAAATTATTTAATTAATCTTTGAAATTTTTGGCAGCTCTTTTTAAAGTTTTCTCTTTTTTATTGTAATTTGTATACATTATCCATGTAGCAATATTTGTTCTGGAAAGTATTAATATTTTTAAAATTATACTTGAAATAGATATCAAATGAAATAATTTCTACTTCAAAGATCCAATTTCTAGATTCCAGGCAATTTATTAGCAAAAATCTAACCAGCATTAGAGATATAAAAGTGTCTGATGGCATAGTTTTATCCTGTAGATTGAGTTCCAGGTGATATATTAAGAATTATTATTCGCATTATATTCTATGTTATTTCATGGTAGAATCTTCAAATTTTGATATAATGTTTAATTAGCAAAAAGCAGCCTTGTGCTGATGTAGATGCGTTTGGAAAGCTATGTAAGTGGTTAAATTTGATTAATAACTGAAATTTTAGAATGTGGTTTCCTATACTTGTAAAAAGAATTTTTTGTTGACTTAATAAAATAATGTAGCACTTTGAGGCAAAGTCACAAAGTAGTAGTCTTGCACTAGAGGCGAAGAAACAGAAGACCTCCACAGCAACCATTGCTTTGTCCTTGGTGCTGTGGCAGACAGGAAGAAAATTGATCCAGACACTGCAGAAAATCAGTATGCTGAATGTCAGGGCTTGATTTAACTGAATGCATAAGGAAGACAAATTCCTGGCCAGGAAACTACAGTAAAACTGGATGCTGCAGCAGAGCCCATGTATCCTAGGACACGATAGAAAACAATCACTCAATTTTTTTTTTAAACAATGATGATGTGGTCACGTACTACATGAACAGCATCAACAAATTGAGAAATTCCAACCTAGATTCCACAAAGTATCAGTTGGATTGTGATACATATGAGAACGATGTAGGTAGATTCACCTGACAATAGTAGCCCCCTCATTCTTAATTCTTGCACAGTGATCTTGAATGCCAGTACCATAGTAATTGTTTCTGTCAGGACAGTAGAGGCAGGATAAAGCTGTTCATAGTGGCACAAACAATGTAGAGAAAGAAACATAAAACAAAATATGAGGAAGATGATTAGGACAAAACTGAGAGTTTCATTATTTGCCTGGACTATGGGAGTTTCTCTGTGTTTCAAGAAGACACAACGCACATCTGCTGTAAGAGCAGAGAAGCACATAGCTAAGTCAGTAAGTTCCATTCTCAAGGGGTCTTCATAAGCAAGAGAGAGCACAACTTTTTTGAGGAAGTGTTTTTGATATCTGTTCGTGTACTGATCCTCTAGACACTTCAAATATTAATCCATGTTTACTATAGAAATAGACATATTCTCAGATTTAATTGTTCTGTATATGTCACAAGGTACACTAAATTCATGAATTGGAAAATCATAACGAAAATATACTTTCATATTGTGGGTGGTATTTTGGAATATATATGTGGAAGCTGCATAAGATGTGATCCTAGATACCAATGCTAGTCACTTTTATGTTATCTATTGTAATAACGCATATTAATATTTATCTTATATATTCCAGATGTGTATGATGATTAAAAAAACAAAAATATACTGTACCATAATATTCACTTTTCTACAATAACATAACGTGGATTGGTTAATCATGGAAAAAGACTTTTGTCGTTCATAATTTTGTATATTATGCAAATCATGAACTTAGAAAAAAACATGTCCGTGTATCTTATGGTTTAATTATTAGCCAAAAGTTTTTCCCACATATGGTTTCAAGTGGTCCCTTAAACATAAAACTTCACCACTCCCTTTTTTTTTTTTTTTTTTTAAGTGTTTTTTTTTTTTTTCCATTTTTTATTAGGTATTTAGCTCATTTACATTTCCAATGCTATACCAAAAGTCCCCCTTACCGACCCACCCCCACTCCCCTACCCACCCACTCCCCCCCTTTGGCCCTGGCGTTCCCCTGTACCGGGGCACACAAAGTCTGCGTGTCCAATGGGCCTCTCTTTCCAGTGATGGCCGACTAGGCCATCTTTTGATACATATGCAGCTAGAGTCAAGAGCTCAGGGGTACTGGTTAGTTCATAATGTTGTTCCACCTATAGGGTTGAAGATCCCTTTAGCTCCTTGGGTACTTTCTCTAGCTCCTCCATTGGGAGCCCTGTGATCCATCCATTAGCTGACTGTGAGCATCCACTTCTGTGTTTGCTAGGCCCCGGCATAGTCTCACAAGAGACAGCTACATCTGGGTCCTTTCAGTAAAATCTTGCTAGTGTATGCAATGGTGTCAGCATTTGGAAGCTGATTATGGGGTGGATCCCTGGATATGGCAGTCTCTACATGGTCCATCCTTTCATCTCAGCTCCATACTTTGTTTCTGTAACTCCTTCCATGAGTGTTTTGTTCCCACTTCTAAGGAGGGGCATAGTGTCCACACTTCAGTCTTCATTTTTCTTGAGTTTCATGTGTTTAGGAAATTGTATCTTATATCGTGGGTATCCTAGGTTTTGGGCTAGTATCCACTTATCAGTGAGTACATATTGTGTGAGTTCCTTTGTGATTGTGTTACCTCACTCAGGATGATGCTCTCCAGGTCCATCCATTTGGCTAGGAATTTCATAAATTCATTCTTTTTAATAGCTGAGTAGTACTCCATTGTGTAGATGTACCACATTTTCTGTATCCATTCCTCTGTTGAGGGGCATCTGGGTTTTTTCCAGCTTCTGGCTATTATAAATAAGGCTGCTATGAACATAGTGGAGCATGTGTCCTTCTTACCAGTTGGGGCTTCTTCTGGATATATGCCCAGGAGAGGTATTGCTGGATCCTCCGGTAGTACTATGTCCAATTTTCTGAGGAACCGCCAGACTGATTTCCAGAGTGGTTGTACAAGCCTGCAATCCCACCAACAATGGAGGAGTGTTCCTCTTTCTCCACATCCTCGCCAGCATCTGCTGTCACCTGAATTTTTGATCTTAGCCATTCTCATTGGTGTGAGGTGGAATCTCAGGGTTGTTTTGATTTGCATTTCCCTGATGATTAAGGATGTTGAACATTTTTTCAGGTGCTTCTCTGCCATTCGGTATTCCTCAGGTGAGAATTCTTTGTTCAGTTCTGAGCCCCATTTTTTAAGGGGGTTATTTGATTTTCTGAGGTCCACCTTCTTGAGTTCTTTATATATGTTGGATATTAGTCCCCTATCTGATTTAGGATAGGTAAAGATCCTTTCCCAGTCTGTTGGTGGTCTTTTTGTCTTATAGACAGTGTCTTTTGCCTTGCAGAAACTTTGGAGTTTCATTAGGTCCCATTTGTCAATTCTCGATCTTACAGCACAAGCCATTGCTGTTCTGTTCAGGAATTTTTCCCCTGTGCCCATATCTTCAAGGCTTTTCCCCACTTTCTCCTCTATAAGTTTCAGTGTCTCTGGTTTTATGTGAAGTTCCTTGATCCACTTAGATTTGACCTTAGTACAAGGAGATAAGTATGGATCGATTCGCATTCTTCTACATGATAACAACCAGTTGTGCCAGCACCAATTGTTGAAAATGCTGTCTTTCTTCCACTGGATGGTTTTGGCTCCCTTGTCGAAGATCAAGTGACCATAGGTGTGTGGGTTCATTTCTGGGTCTTCAATTCTATTCCATTGGTCCACTTGTCTGTCTCTATACCAGTACCATGCAGTTTTTATCACAATTGCTCTGTAGTAAAGCTTTAGGTCAGGCATGGTGATTCCACCAGAGGTTCTTTTATCCTTGAGAAGAGTTTTTGCTATCCTCGGTTTTTTGTTATTCCAGATGAATTTGCAAATTGCTCCTTCTAATTCGTTGAAGAATTGAGTTGGAATTTTAATGGGGATTGCATTGAATCTGTAGATTGCTTTTGGCAAGATAGCCATTTTTACAATGTTGGTCCTGCCAATCCATGAGCATGGGAGATCTTTCCATCTTCTGAGATCTTCTTTAATTTCTTTCTTCAGGGACTTGAAGTTTTTATCATACAGATCTTTCACTTCCTTCGTTAGAGTCACGCCGAGATATTTTATATTATTTGTGGCTATTGAGAAGGGTGTTGTTTCCCTAATTTCTTTCTCAGCCTGTTTATTCTTTGTGTAGAGAAAGGCTATTGACTTGTTTGAGTTAATTTTATATCCAGCTACTTCACCGAAGCTGTTTATCAGGTTTAGGAGTTCTCTGTTGGAATTTTTAGGGTCACTTATATATACTATCATATCATCTGCAAAAAGTGATATTTTGACTTCCTCTTTTCCAATTTGTATCCCCTTGATCTCCTTTTGTTGTCGAATTGCTCTGGCTAATACTTCAAGTACTATGTTGAAAAGGTAGGGAGAAAGTGGGCAGCCTTGTCTAGTCCCTGATTTTAGTGGGATTGCTTCCAGCTTCTCTCCATTTACTTTGATGTTGGCTACTGGTTTGCTGTAGATTGCTTTTATCATGTTTAGGTATTGGCCTTGAATTCCTGATCTTTCCGGAACTTTTATCATGAATGGGTGTTGGATCTTGTCAAATGCTTTTTCTGCATCTAACGAGATGATCATGTGGTTTTTGTCTTTGAGTTTGTTTATATAATGGATTACATTGATGGATTTTCGTATATTAAACCATCCCTGCATCCCTGGAATAAAACCTACTTGGTCAGGATGGATGATTGCTTTAATGTGTTCTTGGATTCGGTTAGCGAGAATTTTATTAAGGATTTTTGCATCGATGTTCATAAGAGAAATTGGTCTGAAGTTCTCTATCTTTGTTGGATCTTTCTGTGGTTTAGGTATCAGAGTAATAGTGGCTTCATAAAATGAGTTGGGTAGAATACCTTCTACTTCTATCTTGTGAAAATGTTTGTGCAGAACTGGAGTTAGATCTTCTTTGAAGGTCTGATAGAACTCTGCACTAAACCCGTCTGGTCCTGGGCTTTTTTTGGCTGGGAGACTATTAATAACTGCTTCTATTTCTTTAGGGGATATGGGACTGTTTAGAAGGTCAACTTGATCCTGATTCAACTTTGGTACCTGGTATCTGTCCAGAAATTTGTCCATTTCGTCCAGGTTTTCCAGTTTTGTTGAGTATAGCCTTTTGTAGAAGGATCTGATGGTGTTTTGGATTTCTTCAGGATCTGTTGTTATGTCTCCCTTTTCATTTCTGATTTTGTTAATTAGGATTTTGTCCCTGTGCCCTTTAGTGAGTCTAGCTAAGGGTTTATCTATCTTGTTGATTTTCTCAAAGAACCAACTCCTCGTTTGGTTAATTCTTTGAATAGTTCTTCTTGTTTCCACTTGGTTGATTTCACCCCTGAGTTTGATTATTTCCTGCCGTCTACTCCTCTTGGGTGAATTTGCTTCCTTTTTTTCTAGAGCTTTTAGATGTGTTGTCAAGCTGCTGGTATGTGCTCTCTCCCGTTTTTTCTTGAAGGCACTCATAGCTATGAGTTTCCCTCTTAGAAATGCTTTCATTGTGTCCCAAAGGTTTGGGTACGTTGTGGCTTCATTTTCATTAAACTCTAAAAAGTCTTTAATTTCTTTCTTTATTCCTTCCTTGACCAAGGTATCATTGAGAAGAGTGTTGTTCAGTTTCCATGTGAATGTTGGCTTTCTGTTATTTATTTTGTTATTGAAGATCAGCCTTAGTGCATGGTGATCTGATAGGATACATGGGACAATTTCAATATTTTTAAATCTGTTGAGGCCTGATTTGTGACCTATTATGTGGTCAATTTTGGAGAAGGTACCATGAGGTGCTGAGAAGAAGGTATATCCTTTTGTTTTAGGATAAAATGTTCTGTAGATATCTGTCAGATCCATTTGTTTCATCACTTCTGTTAGTTTCAGTGTGTCCCTGTTTAGTTTCTGTTTCCATGATCTGTCCATTGGTGAAAGTGGTGTGTTGAAGTCTCCCACTATTATTGTGTGAGGCGCAATGTGTGCTTTGAGCTTTACTAAAGTTTCTTTAGTGAATGTGGCTGCTCTTGTATTTGGAGCATAGATATTCAGAATTGAGAGTTCCTCTTGGAGGATTTTACCTTTGATGAGAATGAAGTGTCCCTCCTTGTCTTTTTTGATGACTTTGGGTTGGAAGTCAATCTTATCAGATATTAGGATGGCTACTCCTGCTTGTTTCTTCATACCATTTGCTTGGAAAATTGTTTTCCAGCCTTTCATTCTGAGGTAGTGTCTATCTTTTTCTCTGAGATGAGTTTCCTGTAAGCAGCAAAATGTTGGGTCTTGTTTGTGTAGCCAGTTTGTTAGTCTATGTCTTTTTATTGGCGAGTTGAGACCATTTATGTTAAGAGATATTAAGGAAAAGTAATTGTTGCTTCCTGTTATTTTAGTTGTTAAAGGTGGCATTCTGTTCTTTTGGCTGTCTTCTTTTAGGTTTGTTGAGGGATTACCTTCTTGTTTTTTCTAGGGCGTTGTTCCCGTTCTTGTATTGGTTTTTTTCTGTTATTATCCTTTGAAGGGCTGGATTCGTGGAGAGATAATGCGTGAATTTGGTTTTGTCGTGGAATACTTTGGTTTCTCCCTCTATGATAATTGAGAGTTTGGCTGGGTATAGTAACCTGGGCTGGCATTTGTGTACTCTTAGTGTCTGTATAACATCCGTCCAGGCTCTTCTGGCTTTCATAGTCTCTGGTGAAAAATCTGGTGTAATTCTGATAGGCTTGCCTTTATATGTTACTTGACCTTTTTCCCTTACTGCTTTTAGTATTCTATCTTTATTTAGTGCATTTGATGTTCTGATTATTATGTGTCGGGAGGAATTTCTTTTCTTGTCCAGTCTATTTGGAGTTCTGTAGGCTTCTTGTATGTTCATATGCATCTCATTCTTTAGATTTGGGAAGTTTTCTTCAATAATTTTGTTGAAGATGTTTGCTGGACCTTTGAGTTGAAAATCTTCATTCTCATCCACTCCTATTATCCGTACGTTTGGTCTTCTTATTGTGTCCTGGATTTCCTGGATATTTTGAGTTAGGATCTTTTTGCATTTTCCATTTTCTTTGATTGTTGTGCCGATGTTCTCTATGGAATCTTCTGCACCTGAGATTCTCTCTTCCATCTCTTGTATTCTGTTGCTGATGCTCAAATCTATGGTTCCAGATTTCTTTCCTAGGGTTTCTATCTCTAGTGTTGCCTCGCTTTGAGTTTTCTTTATTGTGTCTACTTCCCTTTTTAGGTCTAGTATGGTTTTGTTCATTTCCATCACCTGTTTGTATGTTTTTTCCTCTTTTTCTGTAAGGACTTCTACCTGTTTGATTGTGTTTTCCTGTTTTTCTTTAAGGACTTGTAACTCTTTAGCAGTGTTCTCCTGTATTTCTTTAAGTGATTTATTAAAGTCCTTCTTGATGTCCTCTACCATCATCATGAGATATGCTTTTAAATCTAGGTCTAGGTTCTCAGGTGTGTTGGGGTTCCCTGGACTGGGCAAAGTGGGTGTGCTGGGTTCTGGTGATGGTGAGTGGTCTTGGTTCCTGTTAGTAAGATTCCTCCATTTACCTTTCGCCATCTGGTAATCTCTGGAGTTAGTAGTTATAGTTGACTCTGTTTAGAGATTGTTCTTCTGGTGATTCTGTTACCGTCTATCAGCAGACCTGGGAGACAGATTCTCTCCTCTGAGTTTCAGTGCTCAGAGCACTCTCTGCTGGCAAGCTCTCTTACAGGGAAGGTGCGCAGATATCTTGTATTTGGACCTCCTCCTGGCCGAAGAAGAAGGCCCAAAACAGGACCTTTCTCAGACACTGTGTTGCTTTGGCAGTTCCCAGGTGGTACAGACTCTCACCTAAGCAGACTAAATTCCTAAGTTCCTTGGAGTCCCGGGACCAAGATGGCGACCGCTGCTGCTGTGGCTTAGGCCGCCTCCCCAGCCGGGTGGGCACCTGACCTCCGGTCCGGACGGTGGCCGGCTGTCCCCGGCCCACACAGGGTGCTGCCTCAGCGCCTCTGTGCTTCTGCCTGTTCCAGAAGCTGTCAGGTTCTCTGGCGCACCCTCTCACCTGTTCAGACTAATTTCCTAAGTTCGGCGGGTCCCGGACCAAGATGGCGACCGCTGCTGCTGTGGCTTAGGTCGCCTCCCCAGCCGGGCGGGCACCTGTCCTCCGGTCCGGAAGGTGGCCGGCTGTCCCCGGCCCACACAGGGTGCTGCCTCAGCCCCTCTGTGCTTCTGCCTGTTCCAGAGGCTGTCAGGTTCTCTGGCGCACCCTCTCACCTGTTCAGACTAATTTCCTAAGTTCGGCGGGTCCCGGACCAAGATGGCGACCGCTGCTGCTGTGGCTTAGGCCGCCTCCCCAGCCGGGCGGGCACCTGTCCTCCGGTCCAGACGGTGGCTGGCTGTCCCCGGCCCACAAAGGGTGCTGCCTCAGTGCCTCTGTGCTTCCGCCTGTTCCAGAAGCTGTCAGGTTCTCTGGCGCACCCTCTCACCTGTTCAGACTAATTTCCTAAGTTCGGCGGGTCTCGGACCAAGATGGCGACCGCTGCTGCTGTGGCTTAGGCCGCCTCCCCAGCCGGGCGGGCACCTGTCCTCCGGTCCGGACGGTGGCTGGCTGTCCCAGGCCCACAAAGGGTGCTGCCTCAGCGCCTCTGTGCTTCCGCCTGTTCCAGAAGCTGTCAGGTTCTCTGGCGCACCCTCTCACCTGTTCAGACTAATTTCCTAAGTTCGGCGGGTCCCGGACCAAGATGGCGACCGCTGCTGCTGTGGCTTAGGTCGCCTCCCCAGCCGGGCGGGCACCTGTCCTCCGGTCCGGAAGGTGGCCGGCTGTCCCCGGCCCACACAGGGTGCTGCCTCAGCCCCTCTGTGCTTCTGCCTGTTCCAGAGGCTGTCAGGTTCTCTGGCGCACCCTCTCACCTGTTCAGACTAATTTCCTAAGTTCGGCGGGTCCCGGACCAAGATGGCGACCGCTGCTGCTGTGGCTTAGGCCGCCTCCCCAGCCGGGCGGGCACCTGTCCTCCGGTCCAGACGGTGGCTGGCTGTCCCCGGCCCACAAAGGGTGCTGCCTCAGTGCCTCTGTCCACCACTCCCTTTTTAGAAAAGTATCTAAAACTAACATTTACTAAACCATTTTGATCTATAACTAGGTTTGAAATACTTGTCCTTATACACACATATAGGCCTATTCCTCACAGTTCAGTGTGGAAACTTGTCTAGGTAAAAGAAACAAAGCATTAGAGAAAACCATACATACTAAACATTTACAGTTTTGGACTCCTGCCAAAGGATACATAAACAAAAATCAATTCTTCACCTGAACTCAAAATCAAAAATAATCGTTATAAACATTCTAAGAGATAGATAAAAAGAATTTGATGTATATACCTCATAATTTTCACAGTAGAACCCATAAAAATCTCAGAGCAATGGTTGTGTAATTAGAACGGTTCAAGTACAAATACTTTAGAAGTCACTTTACAAATACTTTAGAAAGTAGAATACCAAAGATCATTAGGCAACAAGGTTGCATAGAGTCCAACAGACTATTAAGGAATATAGAGAGTTCAAAAAGTTGCCTTTCCCAAGGAGAGCACACCAACAAACAATCTGTTTACAATAAAATTGTATTCCCTGAAAACAAGTTAGTAGTATTATACAGACAATTTATGTTGTATTTAGAAATAAATGTATATGCAGGAATACTTGTATTAAGTGGTTGTAAAATTGAAAAAAAAAAAAAGAAGAGTTGTTTGGGAGTAGAAAGGATAGGTAAGGTTTAAATGCCACAGTAGTATTATAATTTCCAAAATAAAATTAGTGTTAAAAAAGCATCTAGCATTTTGCTGCATAAAAGGAATAGTGCACAATGGGCAGTGGTGGAGCAAGCATTTAATCCCAGCACTTGGGAGGCAGAGGCAGATGGATTTCTGAGTTTTAGGCCAGACTGGTCTACAAAGTGAGTTCCAGGACAGCCAGGGCTACACAGAGAATCCCTGACTCGAAAACAAAACAAAACAAAACAAAACAAAACAAAACAAAACAAAACAAAACAAAACAAAACAAACAAAAACAAAAAACAAAAAAACAAAAAACAAAAAAAAAACAAAAGAAAAGAAAAGAAAAAAAAAGAAAAAAGAAAAAGAAACAGTGCAATAACAAACACAAAGGATACTTTGGAATAATAGAATGGAAGAAGACTTCCAAGCAAATGTTCCAGGAAACAACCGTGGAGTTGCCATACTAATATCCAATAAAATAGACTTTCAACAAAAGTTATGAAGCCTGATGAGGAAGGACACTTCGTTTTCATAAAATTGAGAATCCCCCTAGGAAATAGTCAATCCTGAACATCTATGTCCCAAAAGCAAGGGCACCTATAATCATAAAAGAAGCATTACTTAAGCATAAAACACACACTGAACCGCACCCAATAATAAGAAGACACTTCAACACCACATTCTCACCAATGTGCAGGTAATTGAAAGATAAACTGAACAGAGACACAGTGAAATGGATAGAGATTATGAAACAAATGGATTTAAGAGATATCTATAGAACACTCATCCTAAAACAAGAGAATATACCTTCTCAGCACCTCACCACACCTTCTCTAAAATCTAACATATTATTGGTCACAAAACAACCCTCCACCAATATAAGAAGATTGAAATAATCCCAGGAATCCTTTAAGATCAACATGGGCTAAGGCTGGTCTTCAATAGCAGAAAAAAAAGAAACATCAGAAAGACCACATACACAGGGAAACTGAGCAACTCTGTACTTAACGATAACTTGTCAAGGAAGAAATGCATAAAGAAATTAAAGACTTCTTGGAATTTCATGAAAATATTGAACAACATACCCAAGCTTATGGGACACAATGAAAGCAGTGCTAAGAGGAATATTGAAAGCACTCAGTGCCCTGGTAAAGAAACAGAAGAGCTCTTACACTAGCCCCTTAATAACACACTTGAGAGGTCTAGAAGAAAAAGAAGCAAACTCATCTAAGAGGAATAAATAGAAGAAAATAGTCAAACACAGGGCTGAAATGAACCAAATAGAAACAAAGAGAACAATACAAAGAATCAAAACAAACAAACAAACAACCCAAAAGCTGGTTCTTTGAGATAATCAACAACATAGATAAACGGCTAGCCAAAATTACTAAATGTCCCAGAGACAGTATCCAAATTAAATTAACAAAATCAGAAATGAAAAAGGAAAAATAACAGAAACAGAGGAAATTCAACAAATATCAGAACCTACTACAAAATTCTATATTCAATAAAAATGGAAATTTTAGAAAAAAAATCAATGGTTTTCTAGACAGATACCACATAGTAAAGTTAAGTCAACAGCAGAAAATGTATCTAAACATGCTCCTATTGCACAAGGAAATAGAGGAAATCATTAAAAATATCCCAACTAAAAAAAGCACAGGGCCAGATAGATTTAGGGCAGAATTCTACCAGATCTTCCCAGAAAATGTGACACCAATATTCCTCAAAACATTCCATAATATAGAAAAAGAAGGAATAATTCCAAATTCATTCTATGAAGCTACAATTACTCTGACACCTAAACTACACAAGAATCCAGCCAAAAATGAGACCTTTAGACAAATCTTGCTCATGAATATCAATGGATAAATAGTTAATAAAATGTTTGAAAACTGAATTCAAGAACACACAAAAAACATCATTCAAGTTAACCAAGTAGGATTCATCAGAGGGATATATTCTTTGATCAATGTACAAAAATCAATTACTATATTCCACTATATGAACAAACTCAACGGGAAAAAATCACATGCTTATCTCCTTAGATGCAGAAAAATAATTTGAAAAAATACAACACCTCTTCTTGTTAAAAGTATTGTGGAGGTCAGCAATTCAAGGCCCATACCTAAACATGATAAAAGCTATTTACTGCAAACCAACAGCCAATATCAAATTTGATGGAGAGATAATTGAGGCAATCGCACTAAAATCAGGAACAAGAAAAGGATAACCACTCTATATCTATTCAATATAACACTAGACATATTAGCAAGAACAACAAGACAGCAAAAAGAAATCAAGGTGAGACAAATTGGCAAAGAAAACCTAAAGGTATCACTATGTGCACATAATATAAGAGTACACATAAGTGACCCAAAAATTCTACCAGAGGACATCTTCAGCTTATAAACAACTTATCAATTTATTTATACAAATAAAAACCAGCTGTGAAATAAATTAGAACAAATCACTTCAAAATACCCACAAGTAGCGTAACCTACCATTAGTAACTGTAACCAAACAAGTGAAAGACCTGTATGACCATAACTTCAAGTCTCTCAAGAAAAAAAGCAAAGAAGATCTCAGAAAATGGAGAGATGTCCCATGCTCATGGAATGACAGAAATTACATAGTAAAAATGGCCATCTACCAAAGGAAACTACAGATTCAATGCAATCCCTATCACAATCCCAACACAATTCTTCAAAGACATGGAAAAATCAATTCTCAAATTATTCTGTAAAGCAAAAAAAAAAAAAAAAAAAAAAACCTCAGAGAAAAAAAACCCAGAGTAACAAAAACAATACTTAATAATAAAGGAACTTCTGGGAGAATCACCATCCCTTACTTCAAGGTTTTCTACAGAGCAATAGTATTAAGAACTTCATGGTATTGGCACAGAGACAGACATTATGATCATTGGAATAGAATTGAAGTCCCAGAAATAAAAGCACACACTTATGGACCCTTGATCTTTGACAAAAAGTCAAAAAATATGCAATGGAAAGAAAAAAAAAAGAAACTTCAATAAATGGTGCTGATCTAAGTGGCTGTTTGTATATAGAAGAGTGAAAATAGACCTATATTTGTTACCTTGCACAAAGCTCAATTCCAAGTGGATCAAGAGCCTCAACATAAAACCAGATATACCAAAACAAATAGAAGACAAACTGGGAAAGAACCTTGAACTCATTGGTACAGGGGGAAATTTCCTAAATAGAACTCCAATGGCTCATGCTCTAAGATCAAGAATTGACAAATGGACACTTATGGAACCGGAAAGCTTCTGTAAGGCAAAGGATATAGTCAATAAGACAAATCAGCAACTTACAGAATGGGAAAAAATATTCATTAGCCCCACATCCAACATATAACATCCAAAATATATAAAGAATTCAAGAAGCTATCCACCAAAAACCCAAACAAACCAATCAAAATATGGGGTATACAATTCAACATAGAATTCCTAGCAGAGTAATCTCAAATGGCTGGGAAGCACCTAAAGAAATGTCCAAACCCTTTTGTGATTAGGGAAATGCAAATCAAAACGACCCTGAGAATCTACCTTACACCAATCAGAATGGCTAAGGTCCAAACATTAGGCGATGAGACATCTTAGTGAGGATGTGGAGAAAGAGGAAAACTCCTCTACTGCTGGTGGGGTTGCAAACTGGTACAACCACTCTGGAAGTCAATAAGAAGGTTCTTCGGAAAACTGGAAATAGATCAACCCAAAGATCCAGCGATACCACTCTTGGGAATATAACCAATTGATATACTACAATACCACAGAAGCACATGTTCAACTATGTTCATAGCAGCTTTATTTGTGATATCCAGAAGCAGGAAACAACCCATATGTCCCAAGACAGAAGCATGGATACAGAAAATGTTTTTCATTTACACAATGGAATACTTATTAAGTATGAGGACATCCTGAGTATTTCAGGAAAATGGTGGAACTAGAAAATGTCATCTTGAATAAAGTTACTCAGATCCAAAAAACATGAATGGTATGGATTCACAGATAAGTTGATATTAGCCTAAAAAACAACAACAAAAAAAGGTATATAATATCCAAGATACAATACACAGAACTCAAAAAGTTCAATAAGCTGAAGGGACCAAGTGAGAATGTCAGTCCTACCTGGGAGGGAGAAGAATCAAATACAAGGGGAAGGCAGGGAGGAGCCTGGTAGGAAATTGGATGGGGCAGTGAGTAGAGGGGACCTTATCTGGTATTGGCTAAAGAATAAGGTCTGGAGTCCTGAGGGGCAGCAAAAAGTACAGAATCTGATAACCTCAGGAGTTGGGAGGGGCAGCAGAAAGTACAGAACTAGATAACCTCGGGAGTTGGGAGATTGGGAGGACACTCCACAATGCACCAGAAACCTGGGGTGTAAGAAACTCTTGAGAGTTGAAGGGAGGGGCCTTGGATGAAATGCCCACCAGTAGGAAGGGGAAAATTATAGAGCTGACCTCTAGAAGAAAGACAGGGCATGAAGTGATTGGGGGCCGGGGCAAGGAAGGGGGAAGGGGAGGGTGGGAGCCATGGCCTCAGCCATGGCCTTGTGGATATTTTCTAGCTTACATAAACAATCCTGAGAGAACATGCGTGGTCATAACAGTAAGAATGTTTGTGAGTAAATAGGACACTGTGACCATTGGTTCCAGGAGCTGAAGGCCACCTCAGAGAGCCCCTGGGCTCTTCCCCCCTCCCTTGCAGCCTCCTCTTGCTTATGCCTATACTGACACTCTTAAATAACGTTTTTCAGAGCTTGGTCAGTATAATTGACTTGCTCTCATTTTTCCTGTCTCTTTTTCCTCCCCCTTTCTCACTCCCATGCCCTAGGTCCTCACGGATTATCCCTGAAGGTCGGGGCAAATTGGCACCCAGTGTGTGCCTCTGGGTCTGGGTTCTGGGAGAGACCACTCTTCTCACTGGACTGCATCTTCTTCAGGAGGTGAGTGAAGGTCTGCCCTAAACCGTTGCTTCATCAAGAAGTGAGTGAAGGTTCACACTGAACTGCTGCTTCGTCAAGAATCCGTTCACATTGGGTCTCCACTTTGTCAAGAGGTGAGTGAAGACCTGCACTGGGCTGCAGCTTTGTCAATAAGTGAGTGAAGGTTCACACTGAACAGCCACTTCATCAGGAAGTGAGTGAATGTTCGCATTGGGTCACTGCTCCATTAGGAAGTGAGTGAAGATCTGCAGGAGATCGCAGCAGTGTCACTCCCACTGTGAAATAGATCTGAGAAAGGTAGAAAGAGTGGCTTTACTATGGAACAAGCATTAAGCATGAATTTGTTTTTAAGGGATCTCAAGGAATCTCTCAAGACACGAGGAACACAGGTTAAGAAAGTTTGTTCACAGCCAAGAGCTGCTCCAAGTGGGAGGAACAGGGTTTAAAATAAAATAAAATAAAATAAAATAAAATAAAATAAAATAAAATAAAATAAAATAAAAAGAGTAAAAACAAAACTGAAAAACAAAATAACAAATTTAGAAAAATTCTTAGCTCAAGTACATTTAACTTGTCCTTAATTCCCAGAAGTAGGAATGGTAAATATATAAGTGAAAGAATTAGACAAGTTGAGGAGTGTGGTGAATGAACTTGCCACAGCCCCAAGAAGTGTGACCAGGGGGCCTGTCAGGAGGAGGGTTTGTACATCCTAAATACAAGAACCATTACCAAATGTCAGTGGGAGCAGTTGGGTCTGCAGTTGGGCCCACACCAGGTTTTAAATCACAAGTGGCAAGAACCCTTTTATGTATATCATCATTTGTTATGGCTGTCACAGCATTGTGAATTTGGGTATTATGGCCTTCCCTTGAAAGGTGATTAATGATCATGTCTATGTCTGGGTCAGCACTGACATTTCTTTTCACTGCCCCAGTCACAGGAGACTGGAATATTGTGAAGAGGTCCTCAGACTACTGGTTTTATACCCAGCTCTCTGGATTCCCAGTAGAACTCTTAAGAATTGGCAACCGTCCTTTCATCTCAGCTCCAAAATTTGTCTCTGTAACTCCTTCTAAGGGTGTTTTGTTCCCACTTCTAAGGAGGGGCATAGTGTCCACACTTCAGTCTTCATTTTTCTTGAGTTTCATGTGTTTAGGAAATTGTATCTTATATCTTGGGTATCCTAGGTTTTGGGCTAATATCCACTTATCAGTGAGTACATATTGTGTGAGTTCCTTTGTGAATGTGTTACCTCACTCAGGATGATGCCCTCCAGGTCCATCCATTTGGCTAGGAATTTCATAAATTCATTCTTTTTAATAGCTGAGTAGTACTCCATTGTGTAGATGTACCACATTTTCTGTATCCATTCCTCTGTTGAGGGGCATCTGGGTTCTTTCCAGCTTCTGGCTATTATAAATAAGGCTGCTATGAACATAGTGGAGCATGTGTCCTTCTTACCAGTTGGGGCATCTTCTGGATATATGCCCAGGAGAGGTATTGCTGGATCCTCCGGTAGTACTATGTCCAATTTTCTGAGGAACCGCCAGACGGATTTCCAGAGTGGTTGTACAAGCCTGCAATCCCACCAACAATGGAGGAGTGTTCCTCTTTCTCCACATCCACGCCAGCATCTGCTGTCACCTGAATTTTTGATCTTAGACATTCTGACTGGTGTGAGGTGGAATCTCAGGGTTGTTTTGATTTGCATTTCCCTGATGATTAAGGATGTTGAACATTTTTTCAGGTGCTTCTCTGCCATTCGGTATTCCTCAGGTGAGAATTCTTTGTTCAGTTCTGAGCCCCATTTTTTAATGGGGTTGTTTGATTTCCTGAAGTCCACCTTCTTGAGTTCTTTATATATGTTGGATATTAGTCCCCTATCTGATTTAGGATAGGTAAAGATCCTTTCCCAATCTGTTGGTGGTCTCTTTGTCTTATTGACGGTGTCTTTTGCCTTGCAGAAACTTTGGAGTTTCATTAGGTCCCATTTGTCAATTCTCGATCTTACAGCACAAGCCATTGCTGTTCTGTTCAGGAATTTTTCCCCTGTGCCCATATCTTCAAGGCTTTTCCCCACTTTCTCCTCTATAAGTTTCAGTGTCTCTGGTTTTATGTGAAGTTCTTTGATCCATTTAGATTTGACCTTAGTACAAGGAGATAAGTATGGATCGATTCGCATTCTTCTACATGATAACAACCAGTTGTGCCAGCACCTTTTCCAGGGATCCACCCCATAATCAGCATCCAAACGCTGACACCATTGCATACACTAGCAAGATTTTATTGAAAGGACCCAGATGTAGCTGTCTCTTGTGAGACTATGCCGGGGCCTAGCAAACACAGAAGTGGATGCCCACAGTCAGCTAATGGATGGATCACAGGGCTCCCAATGGAGGAGCTAGAGAAAGTACCCAAGGAGATAAAGAGATCTGCAACCCTATAGGTGGATCAACATTATGAACTAACCAGTACCCCGGAGCTCTTGACTCTAGCTGCATATGTATCAAAAGATGGCCTAGTCGGCCATCACTGGAAAGAGAGGCCCATTGGACACACAAACTTTATATGCCCCAGAACAGGGGAACGCCAGGGCCAAAAAGGGGGAGTGGGCGGGTAGGGGAGTGGGGGTGGGTGGGTATGGGGGACTTTTGGTATAGCATTGGAAATGTAAATGAGCTAAATACCTAATAAAAAATGGAAAGAAAAAAAAAAGAATTGGCAACCGATGCAAAGTAACAAGAGAGCCTTTTATTCGAGTCAGACCCACATGGAAAACCTTCCCACTGTGATGGATAGGAGTTTGGGTTAGGAGTGCATCTAGGGGATGGGAGTTTTTATACACATAGAAGCATAAGCAGGGATACTCAGTATTCGAGGTTACATGACAGGAGCAGTTCTTGTCGAAGCACACAAAAGTTGTTCTGAGAAAAGGAGGTTCACAAGCAGCCTCAAATGGAGGATAATTTAGTCCATAGAACACACTGGGTGGCAGAAGCTGCCTGTGCCCTAGACTATACATTGCCTACCCTACATGCGCTTGTGTGTTGTAGATGAGGTCACACAGAATTAACAACTCAAACTCCAGGAGTAAATTGGACCATTGCAGAAATATGGTATGAATAAGGCAGCAAATTATTCCCAGGGGTGCTCTTTATACCCTCCACCCAAGTAAGCATTTCATTCAAGCACCTGTTCTGGGTTGGCTGGCTTTCTCTGTATCACAGATTTTTTTTAATTGAGTATTTTCCTCATTTACATTTCCAATGCTATCCCAAAAGTCCCCCATAGCCTCCCCCACTCCCGTACCAACCCACTCCCACTTTTTCGCCCTGGCATTCCCCTGTACTGGGGCATATAAAGTTTGCAAGTCCAATTGGCCTATCTTTCCAGTGATGGCCAACTAGGCCATCTTTTGATACATATGCAGCTAGAGTCAAGAGCTCTGGGGTACTGGTTAGTTCATAATGTAGTTCCACCTATAGGGTTGCAGATCCCTTTAGCTCCTTGGGTATTTTCTCTAGCTCCTCCATTGTGGGCCCTGTGATCCATTCAATAGCTGACTGTGAGCATCCACTTCTGTGTTTGTTAGGCCCCGGCTTAGTCTCACTAGAGACAGCTATATCAGGGTCCTTTCAACAAAATCTTGCTAGTGTATGCAATGGTGTCAGCTTTTGGAAGCTGATTATGGGATGGATCCCTGTATATGGCAGTCTCTAGATGGTCCATCCTTTGTCTCAGCTCCAAACTTTGTCTCTGTAACTCCTTCCATGGGTGTTTTGTTCCCAATGCTAAGACGTTTTGCCCCCACTTTGGTCTTGGTTCTTCTTGAGTTTCATGTATTTTGCAAATTGTAACTTATATCTTGTGTATTCTAAGTTTCTGGGCTAATATCCACTTATCAGTGAGTACATATCATTTTAGTTCTTTTGTGATTGGGTTACCTCACGATAATGCCCTCCAGGTCCAACCATTTGCCTAGGAATTTCATAAATGCATTATTTTTAATAGATGAGTACTACTCCATTGTGTAAATGTACCACATATTTTTGTATCCATTCCTCTGTTGATGGGCATTTGGGTACTTTCCAGCTTTTGGCTATTATAAATAAGGCTGCTATGAACATAGTGGAGCATGTTTCTTTCTTACTAGTTGGAACATCTTCTGGATATATGCCCAGTAGAGGTATTGTGGGATCCTCCAGTAGTACCATGTCCAATTTTCTGAGAAACCGCCAGACTGATTTCCAGAGTGGATGTACAAGCTTGCAATCCCACCCACAGTGGAGGAGTGTTTCTCTTTCTTCACATCCTCGCCACCATCTGATGTCACCTGAATTTTTGATCTTAGACATTCTGATTGGAATCTCAGGGTTGTTTTAATTTGCATTTCCCTGATGATTAAGGATGCTGAACATTTTTCCTGGTGCTTCTCGCCATTCGGTATTCCTCAGGTGAGAATTCTTTGTTTAGCTCTGAGCCCCGTTTTTTAATGGGGTTATTTGATTTTCTCAAGTCCACTTTCTTGAGTTGTTTATATATAGTGGGTATTAGTCTTCTATCTGATTTAGGATCGGTAAAGATCCTTTCCCAATCTGTTGGTGGCCTTTTTGTCTTATTGACGGTGTCTTTTGCCTTATAGAAACTTTGCAATTTCATGAGGTCCCATTTGTCAATTCTCTATCTTACAGCACAATCCATTGCTGTTCTATTCAGGAATTTTTCCCCTGTGCCAATATCTTCGAGGCTTTCCCCCACATTCTCCTCTATAAGTTTCAGTGTCTCTGGTTTTATGTGGAGCTCCTTGATCCACTGAAATTTGACCTTAGTACAAGAATATAGGAATGAATCAATTCACATTCTTCTACATGATAACCACCAGTTGTGCCTGCACCATTTGTTGAAAATGCTGTCTTTTTTCCACTGGATGGTTTTAGCTCCTTTGTGGAAGATCAAGTGACCATAGGTGTGTAGGTTCATTTCTGGGTCTTCAAATCTATTCCATTGCTCTACTTTTTTGTATTTGTACCAGTACCATGCCATTTTAATCACAATTGCTCTGTAATAGAGCTTGAGGTCAGGCATAGTGATTCCCCCAGAGGTTCTTTTATCCTTGAGAAAATTTTTTGCTATCCTAGGTTTTTTGGTATTCTAGATTAATTTCTAATTCGTTGAAAAATTGAGTTGGAATTTTGATGGGGATTGCATTGAATCTGTAGATTGCATTTGGCAAGATAGCCATTTTTACAATGTTGATCCTGCCAATCCATGAGCATGGAAGATCTTTCCATCTTCTGAGATCTTCTTTAATTTTTTTCTTCAGAGACTTGAAGTTCTTATCATACAGATCTTTCACTTCCTTACTTAGAGTCACGCCAAGGTATTTTATATTATTTGTGGCTATTGAAATAGGTGTTGTTTCCCTAAATTCTTTCTCAGCCTGTTTATTCTTTGTGTAGAGAAAGCCCATTGACTTGTTTGAGTTAATTTTATATCCAGCTACTTCACTGAAGCCCTTTATCAGTTTTAGGAGTTCTCTGGTGAAATTTTTAGGGTCACTTATATATACTGCCATATCATCTTCAAAAAGTGATATTTTAATTCTTCTTTTCCAATTTGTATCCCATTGATCTCATTTTGTTGTCGAATTGCTCTGGCTAGGACATCAAGCACAATGTTGATTAGGTACGGAGAAAGTGGGCAGCATTGTCTAGTCCCTGATTTTAGTGGGATTGCTTCCAAGTTCTCACCATTTACTTTGATGTTGGCTACTGGTTTGCTGTAGATTGCTTTTATCATGTTTAGGTATGGACCTTGAATTCCTGTTCTTTCCAATACTTTTATCATAAATGGGTGTTGGATCTTGTCGAATGCTTTTTCCACATCTAACAAGATGATCATGTGGTTCCTGTGTTTGAGTTTGTTTATATAATGGATTACGTTGATAGATTTCTGTATATTAAACCATCCCTGCATCCCTGAAATAAAACCTACTTGGTCAGGATGGATGATTGTTTTATTGTGTTCTTGGATTCAGATAGCAACAATTTTATCGAGTATTTTTCCATCGATATTCCTAAGGGAAATTGGTCTGAAGGTCTCTATCTTTGTTGGATATTTCTGTGGTTTAGGTATCAGAGTAATTGTGGCTTCATAGAATGAGTTGGGTAGAGTACCTTCTACTTCTATTTTATGGAATAGTTTGTGCAGAACTGAAATTAGATCTTCTTTGAAGGTTTGATAGAACTCTGCACTAAACCCATCTGGTCCTGGGCTTTTTTTGGTCGGCAGACCATTAATGACTGCTTCTATTTCTTTAGGAGATATGGGACTGTCTACATCATTAACTTGATCCTGGTTTAACTTTGGTACCTGATATCTGTCTTGAAATTTGTCAATTTCATCCAGGATTTCCAGTTTTGTTGAGTATAGCCTTTTGTAGAAGGATCTGATGGTGTTTTGGATTTCTTCAGGATCTGTTGTTATGTCTCCCTTTTCATTTCTGATTTTGTTAATTAGGATGCTGTCCCTGTGCTCCCTAGAGAGTCTGTCTAAGGGTTTATCTATCTTGTTGATTTTCTCAAAGAACCAGCTCCTCCTTTGTTTGATTCTTTGAATAGTTCTTCTTGTTTCCACTTGGTTCATTTCACCCCTGAGTTTGATTATTTCCTGAATTTGCTTCCTTTTTTTTTTTTCTAGAGCTTTTAGGTGTGTTGTCAAGCTGCTAATGTGTGCTCTTTTTAGGTTCATTTTGGAGGCACTCAGAGCTATGAGTTTTCCTCTTAGAAATGCTTTCATAGTGTCCCAGAAGTTTGGGTATGTTGTGGCTTCATTTTCATTAAACTCTAAAAATTCTTTAATTTCTTTCTTTATTCCATCCTTGAACAAGGTATCATTGAGAACAGTGTTGATCATTTTCCACATGAATGTTGGCTTTCCATTATTTATGTTGTTATTGAAGATCTGCCTTAGTCCATGGTGGTCTGATAGGATATATGGGATGATTTCAATATTTTTGTATCTGTTGAGGCCTGTTTTTTGACCAATTATATGGTCAATTTTGGAGAAGGTACCATGAGGGGCTGGAAGAAGGTATATTCTTTTGTTTTAAGATGAAATGTTCTGTAGATATCTGTTAAGTCCATTTGTTTCATCACTTCTGTTAGTTTCACTGTGTCCCATTTTAGTTTCTGTTTCCACGATCTGTCCATTGATGAAAGTGGAGTGTTGAAGTCTCCCACTATTTTTGTGTGAGGTGCAATATTTGCTTTGAGCTTTACTAAAGTTTCTTTAATGAATGTGGCTGCCCTTGCATTTGGAGCATAGATATTTAGAATTCCGAATTCATCTTGGAGTATTTTACCTTTGAAGTGTCCCTCTTTGTCTTTGTTGATAACTTTGGGTTGGAAGTCAATTTTATCCGATATTAGAATGGCTACTCCAGCTTGTTTCTTCAGACCATTTTCTTGGAAAATTGTTTTCCAGCCTTTCACTCTGAGGTAGTGTCTGTCTTTTTCCCTGAGATGGGTTTCCTGTAAGCAGCAGAATGTTGGGTACTTTTGTGTAGTGAGTCTGTTAGTCTTTGTCTTTTTATTGGGGAATTGAATCCATTGATATTGAGATATTAAGGAAAAGTAATTGTTGCTTCCTATTATTTTAGTTTTTAGAGTTGGCATTCTGTTTTTGTGGCTGTCTTTTTTTGGTTTGTTGAGGGATTACTTTCTTGCTTTTTCTAGGTTGTTGTTTCCGTCCTTGTATTGTGTGTTTTCTGTTATTATCCTTTGAAGGGCGGGATTCATGGAAAGATAATGTGCGAATTTCATTTTGTCGTGTAAAACTTTGGTTTCTCCATATATGGTAATTGAGAGTTTGGCTGGGTATAGTAGCCTGGGCTGGCATTTGTGTTCTCTTAGGGTCTATATAACATCTGTCCAGGCTCTTCTGGCTTTCGTAGTCTCTGGTGAAAAGTCTAGTGTAATTGCGATAGGCCTGCCTTTATATATTACTTCAACTTTTTACCTTACTACTTTTAATATTCTATTTTTATTTAGTACATTTATTGTTCTGATTATTATATGTCAGAGGAATTTCTTTTCTGGTCCAGTCTATTTGGAATTTTGTAGTATTCTTCTATGTTCATGGGCATGTCATTCTTTAGGTTTGGGATGTTTTCTTCTATAATTTTGTTGAAGATATTTGCTTTGCTGGCTGTTTAAGTTGAAAATCTTCATTCTCATCTACTCCTATCATCTGTAGGTTAGGTCTTCTCATTGTGTCCTGTATTTCTTGGATGTTTTGACTAAGGATCTTTTTTTTTCCATTTTTTATTAGGTATTTAGCTCATTTACATTTCCAATGCTATACCAAAAGTCCCCCATACCCACCCACCCCCACTCCTCTACCCACCCACTCCCCCCCTTTTTTTTTTTATCTAACTGAAACAAGACAGAATCTCAAGAGTTGCTTTGATTTGTATTTCCCTGAAGACTAGGGACCTTGAATATTTCTTTTTAAAAAATATTTTTATTAGGTATTTTCCTCATTTATATTTCCAATGCTATCCCAAAAGTCCCCCATACCCTCCCTCCCACTCCCCTTCCCACCCACTCCCACTTTTTGGCCCTGGCGTTCCCCTGTACTGGGGCATATAAAGTTTGCAAGTCCAATGAGCCTCTCGTTCCAGTAATAGCCGACTAAGCCATCTTTTTATACATATGCAGCTAGTGTCAAGAAATCCAGGGTACTGGTTAGTTCATAATGTTGTTCCACCTATAGGGTTGCATATCCCTTTAGCTCCTTGGGTACTTTCTCTAGCACCTCCACTGGGGGCCCTGTGATCCATCCAATAGCTGACTGTGAGCATCCACTTCTGTGTTTTCTAGGCCCCAGCATAGTCTCACAAGAGACAGCTATATCTGGGTCCTTTCAGCAAAATCTTGCTAGTGTTTTCAATGGTGTCAGCGTCTGGAAGCTGATTATGGGATAGATCCTTGGATATGTCAGTCTCTAGATGGCCCATCCTTTTGTCACAGCTCCAAACTTTGTCTCTGTAACTCCTTCCATGGGTGCTTTGTTCCCAATTCTAAGAAGGGGCACAGTGTCCACACTTTGGTCTTTGTTCTTCTTGAGTTTCATGCGTTTAGCAAATTGTATCTTATATCTTGTGTATCCTAAGTTTCTGGACTAATACCCACTTATCAGTGAGTACATATTGTTTGAGTTCCTTTCTGACTGTGTTACCTCACTCGGGATAATGCTCTCCAGGTCCATCCATTTGCCTAGGAATTTCATAAATTCTGTTTTGTTTAAGAATCTAGTAACCTCTTTGTGCCTTGCCGATGTGTCACCCAACTTACCTATTTTCTTCTGTATAAAAAGTTTGATGCTCGATTTGACAAATTACATTCAGATCCACACTCCCTTGTGTCGAGTCTGTCTGTCAATTCCCATCGACTCCTTGCCCACCTGTGACCAGAGACACGTTCCACATAGATAAGGGACCAAGAGGGTGTGCAGCAACTAATGTAGTAGAAAAGAAAATGCTCCCATAACATATCATTCAATACACAAACATCTACTAAACAAAGAACAAATATTGGAAGCTGCCAAAGAGAAATGTCAGGTATAATATAAAGGTAGACCTAAAAAATTATCCCTGATTTCACAGCAGAGACTCTAAATGCTAGAAGAGCTTGGAAATATATCTTGAAACCTTGAAAAAAGCATAGGTGCCAACCTAGACTGCAATACCCAGCAAAACTATCAGTTACTATATAGAGAAAAAACAAAATATTTACAGACAAATCCAAATTGAATCAATATCTATTCACAAATCCAGGTCTAAAGCAAATACTAGAAGAAAAACACCAACCCAAGAAGGATAACTTTATTTATGAAAAGATGGAAAATAAGTAAATTGAAACCAGCAAAACAAGGGAAGCACACACACACACACACATACACACACATGCACACACACCACACCACCAACACCACCAGCAGCAGCAGCAACAACACAACCAGCACCACCACCACAAGGAACATCAAAATGTACCATGTCACATATCTCTCAACATCAGTATAAATCTCAACATTTTAATGTATTTGATTTGTTGTGTTATTTAAATTTTAATAGTCTGGTTGTGTGTGTGTGTGTTTATACATCCCTTCTTTTAGGTTTGGATGTGTAAGTTCATTTATTTCTTGTGTTTTCATGGTTATAGTTAACTGTTGTGGGATAGAATTTTCTATCTCATACCTTTTGCAGAGATGGATTTGTGAGTAATTATTGTTTAACTTTAAGTTTTCTATGAAATACCTTACTTGTTTTATTCATGCTGATTGAAACATTTCTGCTTATAGTAATCTTGGTTGCCATCCATGGTTTCTTTGTTCTTGAAGGACATCTGTTTTCCTTGTTCTGTATGTTTAGAATTTTTAATACCATGTAGCAGGATGACTTAATCTCTGGCCTCACATATTTGATGTTTTGTGAGCTTCTTATTGTACCTTTAGAGGCAAGTCCTTTGTAAGTTTAGGAAATTTGTCTTCTGTGCATTTGTCAAAAATAATTTTTCCTTTTTAAGCTGTGAGTCTTGTCCTTCCTATACTTGGGAAAATTTTAGGTCTGGTCTTTTCATATACTCCCAGTATTTCTAGATGTTTGTGTCAGGAATTATTAGATTTAACATTTTCTATGACTGACGTAACATTTCTTTTTTACTGCTTCTTCTCTGCCTGAGATTTTTCTAATCCTCTTCCTGTTTTCTGATGATGATATTTGCATCTCTACTTCCTGTTCACCTCCTAAATTTTCTAACTCCAGTATTCTCTCAGTTTGGGTTTATTATTTGCTTTTATTTCCCTTATTGTTTCTTTGGGGTTTACCTTCATTACCTTCACTTTTTCCTGCTTTTTCTTGGATATCTTTATATGCTTAATTCATTTTCTACCACTATTTTGTTTTGTTTTGATTTTCTGTCCCTCTTGTGTTCAGTTTTGAACATAGTTTCCTCCATACTCACAGCATTTATTTTTCATTTCCTTAATAAGGACCTCTCCCTTCTTTATAAAATTATATACACACACACATCGTCCTGTGCTTCACATGTTTTGTTATGCCCACCAAGGATAACATGAGTCTGGTAATAACACAATGCCCAGCTTCTTGTTGGATATTTTCTTATTAATTAATTTATTTTTCACATTACAATCCAATCCCTGCTTGCCCCAACTCTCAGTCCACTCCTCACAGAGTATCTCCCTCAATGTCTTCTTCCACTTATTTTGTGAGTCAGTAGAGATGCCCATGACCACCACTCCTCTTCCTCCTCTCCCTCCCTCCCCCCCTCCTCCTCCTCCTTCTCCTCCTTCTTCTTCTTCTTCCTCTTCTTCTTCTTCTTCTTCTTCTTCTTCTTCTTCTTCTTCTTCTTCTTCTTCTTCTTCTTCTTCTTCTTCTTCTTCTTCTTCTTCTTCTTCTTCTTCTTCTTTCTATCTTATCTGTGTAGTCCTGGCTGTCCTGGAACTTACTTTGTAGACCCGGCTGGCCTTGAACTCAGAAATCTGCCTGCCTCTGCCTTTCAAGCCCGATTCAGGCTGGGGGATGCGATAATTCCTCCCTAAACATATACTAAAAAAAATAGCTGGACCAAGACATAAAATTTATTTATGCTCCATAGTTCTGCCTGGGAGTTATGGTGGCTGGCAGCCACACCTGGCTTAGGAAATCTCAGATTTTCCTGAACTATTCTTATCTGTAGGAGTATTTATGCAGTTTATTTGTGTTTATTTTACACAAACATGACACTGTGGTGTATTATTAACAAACCACGGCCTCTTGGCATACATCCCTGTCTTAGACTGATATAGTCCCAAAATCTGGTTGTCCATTATTGGCTGACCGGCCCTCATAGCATACCTTGTTCCCAAATCAGACCAAAACCACAATATATACTTAAAATGCTTCTTCATATAGATTAATTTCTGCCACTTGCGCTTGCTGGGGGGCGAGGCTGCATGCTTGCTGAAATCAGGCTGTAAGGCTTTGACTGACCAGACTGAAAAACAAAACCTAGCCAGTTGAAAGACTGCAGGATAAAAGCTTCTTGGGAGATGTCCAGGTACTCTATTCAATTGCAAATTAGCAATAATCAAGTTCAGACTCTGACCTCCCTGGTGTGGGGAGGTGACTTTGAGAATTACAGAAGGGCTGCAAATTCTCTGGGAGTGGAGGCTCTGCTCTAAATTAACTCTTCCAGCTAAAAAGGATTTTTAGCCATCATCGAGGTTAAAATCATACTTACTAGAAGATTCAGGATCTGTGTCCACTTGACAAACCAATCTTTCAGGCAGTCATCGTGCTCCATCTTCTTTTTGTCAAAAAACACAGACCAATCCTCTTCCCCAGATTAAGAT
The DNA here is from genome assembly GCF_000001635.26 of Mus musculus. Taxonomy (NCBI): domain Eukaryota; kingdom Metazoa; phylum Chordata; class Mammalia; order Rodentia; family Muridae; genus Mus; species Mus musculus. The sequence continues at coordinate 86,100,600 of NC_000073.6, read as the reverse complement.
GGGGTCTGGACCATTCCACGCATTAGTTAATGGGTCCTGCCATTTAACCATGGCATAAGAACTGGAAGTAACTGGATGCCACTGGCGATCTGCTGCAGACTGACCCTTAACATCAGTTTGCAAAAACTTTAAAGCAAGTAAGACAAAAGTGAGATGTGCTTTTGGTGACTTTGGGGGTATAACTGCCCCTGTTTTGTTTTTAAAAGTCAATTTTTCAGAGTGCCATGAGCATGTACAACAATTCCTTGACCCATGGGATATAAGGAACTCCAGTTTTAGGTTTGATACCAAATTCCTTACAAAATGAAGTAAAATTGTTGCCAGTATAGGATGGCCCATCATCTGTCTTAATGAGTTTAGGCAATCTCATAGCATTAAAGGCTTGTAAACAATGATCAATTACATTTCTAGAGGCCTCTCCCGTATGTAGAAAAGCAAAAAGAAATCCTGAACAAGTGTCAATACAAACATGTATATATTTTAGTTTTCCAAATTCCACATAATGAGTTAAATCCATTTACCAAATATGATTAGGCATAAGGCCTTGCGGATTAACTCCTAAATGCGGCACTGGAGATAATGTAATACATTTAGGACATCGTTTTACAATCATTCTTGCCTGTTCTTTAGTGAACTTGTGTTGGAGCCTTAAGGTATGGCTAGAGAGATGAAATTTATCATAATCATGTCTAGCCAAAGCAACAGGATCTGAAATCAAGGCCTCTCCTATTAGAGTTCTATCAATGTAATCATTGCCTGCAGCTAAAGGTCTAGAAAGACCAGAATGAGATCGTATATGACCAATATAGAACGAATATTTTTGGGCAAGCATGATGTTTTGCAATTGTGAAAACAGATCCTGCTGGTGTACTAAAGTTAAATGTACCACAAGTCTCCAATAAGGGAATCGATTGTGCAACATATAAACTATCAGTAAAAATATTAAAAGCATCATTTACAGTCTGAAAAATGTTCAGTACTGCTGTTAATTCTGCTAACTGAGAGTCCAGGAGTCTCTATGACTACCTATTGATTATTCATAAGATATCCAGCTCGTCCTTTAGAGGAGCCATCATTAAAAATCAAAAGAGCATTATGTAAAGGCTGTAAAGAGGTCATAATAGAAACTATCACCTCATGTACATTTAAAAATTTTATCACCCTATCTTGAGGATAGTGATTATCTTTAGTTCCTATAAACCCTATTTGAGCAAGCAACCAATCTGTACTGTGCTGCTTCAGCCAAGTATCTTGATCTATGCTATAAGGCTGAACAATGATGTCTGGCTCTATGCCAAAATAAGTTAGTGTCTGCCTCCTTCAAGTATGATCATCTGAGCTACTGCTTCATAATATGGCAGGATATTATGTTTAAGAGAAATCCTCGAATGTACCCACATTAGAGGCGCCTTTTGCCATAACAATCCTGTAGGCATATGAAACATATTAAAAATTAACAGATGTAAAGGCAAAGAGTAATCTATATAAGTGACAAATTGTTCTTCAATAGCTCTTTCCACTTGTTGTAAGGCCAGCAATCCTTCTGAGGTTAAGGATCTAGGGGAGGTAGAATTGGAGCTCCCTTTAAGAATATCAAATAAAGCTTTCAATTCCCCTGTGGGAAGCCATTGCAGAGTGGCAGTTACAGAGTGGCAGTTACAGAGTGGCAGTTGCAGAGTGACAGTTGGCTACTGCTGGCACACATACATAGGCAGTAAAGGTTCTTTTGCCAAGATGAGAGAGAAGTTTACCAATCAGATGTAGGCATGCAAATGAGGTGATTAGCATAACCCAAGCACAACCAATCCAGGTGTGAGTCACGCCTCTCCTAGGCCTATATAAGCAGCACCAGATCTGGACTTGGGGTCTTTCGCCTCTACAATCAAGCTCTCCCAATAAACGTGTGCAGAAGGATCCTGTTGCAGCGTCGTTCTTCCTGGCCAGTCGAGCGTGTGCAAGAAGTGGTGCCGAAAACCCGGGACAAGAAACATCTTCAGGCACGAGTGAAGACCCCCTGCTACAGGGAGGATTCAGAACTGCATCACGAGGAAGGAGCAATCAATAAAGGTTCCCGCAAAACAGACTGCTGAGAAGGATCCAGCATGGATTCAGAACTCTTCAGCTGGGGAACGGTGATAATGAAGTGTTCCTGCAAAACAGACTGCTGAGAAGGATCCGGCGTGGATTCAGAACTCTTCAGCTGAGGAACAGTGGTACCGGTAAGTCTCCCAAATTGATCCCCAGCTTAGAGGGGGATATGTTTTTTAAGAAAAAGAAAAGGGAGGAAAAATAAAAGGAATCAGTGATAAAGAAAAGGAAATAGTAAAGGAAAGGAAAAGGGAAAGGAAAGGAAAAAAAAAGGAAAGAGAAAAGGAAGAGAAGAGAAGAAAAGAAAGGATTGAGACGATAAGGTTCCTGGCTTTGGGACAAGTTAAGGTTCATGAGTTATGCTTTTCTCTCCCATTGACCCTTTGTGGGTAGGTCTGATAGTTTTGGTCTTGTTTGTTCTGATATATGGACTCTGTTACTGTTTGAAACTGTGTATAGAGGCAGTCAAGACAGGTCAGAAAATCCTTACAGAGCAACAAGAAAGTATGTTGGAAGAGGAGAAGGGCTTAAAAAGAAAAAGGAAAAAGAAAGGAGACACATTGTTATCAGGTGGACCAGAAGAAGAAAGTATACAGCAAGCTTATGGCTTGCTTAATGAAACTTTAAAAAATAATGGCTTGATTATTGCAACAGAAAAGGTACAGCAGTCTAACGTTAGTCATTTTCTAGGAGCCACTATTACTTTACGATGTGTCACCCCACAAAAGATTAGTATAAGAAAAGATCATCTAAAGATATTAAATGATTTTCAAAAATTATTAGGAGATATAAATTGGATTAGACCTTATTTAAGGATCCCTACTTCGGAATTAAAACCTTTATTTCAAATTTTAGAAGGAGAATCACATATTACCTCATTGAGACAATTAACACTTGAGGCTTCTGATGTTCTTAGGAAGGTGGAAAGAGCTATCCAAAAAGCACAGTTAAATCGTATAAATGAGCAAGAACCTTTGTACCTATGCATATTAAGAACCATAAATTTGCCAACTGCTGTGTTATGGCAAGATGGTCCTTTAGTATGGATACATCCACATATATCCCCTAATAAGACTATAGAGCATTATCCCACCATGGTAGCAAACATGGCACACAAAGGGATAAAAACTTTAACTACTCACTTTGGAAAAATGCCTGATAGCATAATTGTCCCTTATACTGTCGCACAAATGCAAATACTGTGTGCTACTATAGATGAATGGGCCATTCTTAGATGCAGTTATTCTGGTTTAATTGATAATCATTATCCTAAACATCCGTTATTACATTTTATGTTATTACATACAGTAATATTTCCAAAGGTAACGGCTAATACCCCTATAAAGGGAGCCATTGATATTTATACAGATGGATCAAAATCAGGAATTGGAAGTTATGTAATCAATGAAAAGGCTGTAAGGTTGCAATTTACACCAGGAGCCCCTCAATTTGTAGAATGTTTGGTGGTTTTAGAAGTTTTTAAAAGATTTCCTATGCCCATAAATATTATCTCTGATTCTGTTTATGTAGTTAATGCAGTTCTAGCATTAGAGACTGCCGGAAATTTTAAACAGTCTAGTCCTGTATCTGAAATTTTGATGAAAATATGAGCATCCCTTTTATATTCAACATATTAGAGGACATACATAATTACCTGGACCTATGGTTAAGGGAAATGCAATTGCTGACTCAGCCACCAGAGACATGGTTTTCCTATCACAAAATTCTATAGAAAGTGCTAAGAATTTTCATCAGCTTTATCATGTCCCTGCTTCTACATTACAACAAAAATTTAAGCTCACGCGAACAGAAGCCCGAGATATTGTCCTACAGTGTGGTAAATGTGTAGAATTTATTAATGCACCTTCTGTGGGTGTTAATCCTCGCGGATTGCAACCCCTAGATGTTTGGCAAATGGACGTCACACATATCCCATCTTTTGGGAAATTACAATATGTACATGTATCCATTGATACAAGTTCTGGTGTCCTACATGCCTCTCCCTTGACAGGGGAAAAAGCAGTTCATGTCATATCTCACTGCTTAGAGGCTTGGGCTGCATGGGACAAGCCCCTAGTGTTAAAGACAGATAATGGTCCTGCATATACTTCTTCTAAATTTAGCCAATTTTGTAAACAAATGCAAGTGAAACATATTACTGGATTGCCCTATAATCCACAGGGCAAAGGTATCATTGAGAGAGCCCACCGCACTCTGAAACAATATTTGCAAAAAACAGAAAGGGGGAATAGAGGCTATGACGCCAAAGATGGCTCTATCCCTTACAATATTTACTCTTAATTTTTAAAAATTGGATGATGCTGGAAGATCACCAGCTGAAAGGCACGGACAATGGCCTCAGTCGCCCAATGAAATGGTCAAATGGAAAAATGTCCTTGATAATAAATGGTATGGCCCGGATCCTATCTTAATCAGATCCCGGGGAGCTATTTGTGTTTTTCCACAGGGTGAAGAAAATCCACTTTGGGTCCCGACGTGACTGACAAGGACCGTGAAAGAGCAAGATGAACCCCAAGATGATTCTCCTGCTCCTGATGATTGAAACCAGGATAAGTATACCTTTATGGGCCATAGTAAGATCATGGCCAGTACCTTTAAGGGTACATTCCAATTCTTCTACCTAGCCTTTGTTATTTGCAAAGGAATGTTTTTTTGGATGTGCCTTATGCACGACAAACTCCTCAAGAGCCATGGATGTATAAGAGTACTAGTTTTCATTTAAATTATACATTATGCTTTGTGCATAATGTGGATAAACCTTTTACACCCTGTATATTTTTTAAGAAAAAGATTATCTCTAATTGGGCAGATCAAATTAATACTGCTGACACTATAAGTCAGATAGCAGAAAAAACGTCTGAGGCATTGCTTACCCTGCAAAGGGTGGATTTTCATATCACTTCAGGGTTAATGTTAGTGAATCAGAGTGGATATTTTATAACATGACATGGAACAGATGATGGATGTCATACAAATGAGTTGTGTGGCATCCACATCGCATGTATGCATTACTCCCAATAGGTATATTAATAATTCTTTTATTAAAAGTACAGACCTATCGAATTACCTGAAGGGGAACTGGTCGCAGGAACTGGAAAGGTTGCAGATGAGGCTGCAGATACAGATCCTGAACCTTAATGGGACCAGAGTGGAACCAGTGACCCTCGGAGACTTTACCTCTTGGCTTACCTCTGCTTTTTCTTACTTTAAGGAATGGGTGGGAGTGATTTTGTTTGGTGCTGCCATATGCTGTGGACTGGTGCTCATGCTCTGGTTGGTATGCAAATTCAGAACCCAACAAAAACGTGACAAGGTGATTATAACTCAGGCACTTTTAGCTATTGAAAACGGCACCTCCCCTGAAGGTTGGTTATCTATGCTCAAGAATTAGTCGGCATCTGAGTTCTCTGCTCTTGCACCCCAGGACACTGGGATGAGAAAGATTCAACGATCATTGATCAGCCCTTGCACATCAATAGGGCGATCATAATTTCCCCACTAATTCATTTTTTGGCTGGCCTCTTTTGCAGAGTTCGCCCTAGGTCATTTAGCAGTTACTGTCATACAGCACTGCGGTATCCAGAGACAGGCAACTTTCCTCATGTACAGACCAACCTAAGACACGGGGCCCAGTGGCGATAGGGTTACCCTATGACAGGAAAGGCTGTGACATTAGAGGAACGACCTAAAACAGGAGCCACGGCGGATGGACATAATTGCACAGGCCTAGACCAGCCTCATTTTATTAAAACAAAAAGGAGGAGATGTGGGAAGCCATTGCAGAGTGGCAGTTACAGAGTGGCAGTTACAGAGTGGCAGTTACAGAGTGGCAGTTGCAGAGTGACAGTTGGCTACTGCTGGCACACATACATAGGCAGTAAAGGTTCTTTTGCCAAGATGAGAGAGAAGTTAACCAATCAAATGTAGGCATGCAAATGAGGTGATTAGCATAACCCAAGCACAACCAATCCAGGTGTGAGTCACACCTCTCCTAGGCCTATATAAGCAGCACCAGTTCTGGACTTGGGGTTTCGCCTCTACAATCAAGCTCTCCCAATAAACGTGTGCAGAAGGATCCTGTTGCAGCGTCGTTCTTCCTGGCCAGTCGAGTGCGCGCAAGATTCCCATGTAGTAAGCTTTAAATAGGGGCGAAGCCAACTAATATCACCTAACAGTTTTTAAAAATCTTTTAAAGTTTTTAAGTTGTCCCTTCGAATAACTATCTTCTCAGGGAAAACAGCTTGATTTGTAAGTATAAAATCCAAATAATTATAAGGATCCTGAGTTTGTATCTTCTCACGAGCTATTTCTAGTCCTTTATCAGCTAAGGCCTTTTGTAAATCTCTATAACACAAAAGCAAATTCTGGGGGTCTTTTCCCACCATCAAAACATCATCTGAGAAATGAATGATGTAAATCATAGGCCATTGTTGTCTCAAAGGCTGAATGGCTTGTGCCACAAACTTTTAGCGTAAGGTAAGACTATTAGCCATGCCCTGTGGGAGAACTGTCCATTGATATTTCTTCATAGGTTCTTTAAATTTTATAGAAGGAACACTAAAGACAAATCTTTCACAATCCTCAGGAGGCAGAGGAATAGTAAAGAAACAATCCTTCAGATCTACCACAATTTTATAATACCCTTTAGGAATGGCTACAGGAGATGAAAGCCCAGGTTGTAAAGCTCCCATCGGTACCATGTTTGAGTTAACCTTTCTTAGATCTTGTAACAATCTTGATTTACCAGATTTTTTTTCTTTTTTGATAACAAAAATTGGAGTATTCCAAGGAGAGTGAGATTCTACTAAATGTCCTGCCTCTAATTGCTCCTGCACTAGTGAAGAGACAGCTTCTATTTTTTCTTTAGGCAAAGACCACTGATCAACCCACACTGGAATATCATTAAGCCATTGAATTTTATCAGCCTGGGATGCAGGCAAGATAGTGGCCATTACTGAAAATACTCCAAACCTCTTGCGTTAGAGTGAGGTTTAGGACCCTGAAAAGTTTTAATACCTTGTCCCTTCTTACCTACCCCATGACCAGGCAAAAATCCTTGTCTGAGCATCTACTTGGTCACTGCCTCATTAGGACAGCACAGTATAACGCCCCTCTGTGACAAGAGATCTCTTCCCCATAGGGTAACAGGCAAATTTCACTTAACATATGGCTGAATTTGTCCTGAATTGCCTTCCTCATCTCTTCAGGTTAGCAATTTGGAGCTTCATTTTGGGTAATTGGCATAACCAATTCCTTGAAAGTAAGTGTATCAGACAAACTCCAAGTTGAAGGCCAATCTTGTCCTGTAATAATTGTTACATCAGCTCCAGTATCTATTAATCCTTCAGAGCTTTTTCCTTCAATTGTCAATCTACGATTAGGTCTCTGATTAGTAATAGATTGAACCCAATATACTCCATAAGAACCAAAGCCACCTTGTCTTTCTCATTATTAACAAATCTGGATGGTAGCTGATGCAAAGGAGCTAAGACAAATTGAGCGGTTCTTTGATTAGCAGGTACAGTTATAACACCATGAGGGGGACCAGACATGATTTTAATTTCTCCCTCATAATCGCTTTGTATAACACCTGGATAAATCTGCAGACCTTTTACAATAGAACTGCTTTGTCCTAAAATAAATACACAAGTTTATGCAGGTAGAGGTCCAAAAACTACTGTAGGCAGTTTGAACTCCCATTTCTGGGGTTAATACTGTGTGGGTGGTAGAACAGAGGTCCAATCCTGCACTTCCTGGGGTTGCCCTGACAAGTTCAAAAACGGTTTTCTTTGGCTGGGCAGCAGCTTCATGGGCCCATAAGCTGCTTGCTGTGGGTATGTTGAGGCCTGAGGCTGGTCTCTCCTCTCGTTTCCTGGGAACAGATGGCCCGCAATATCTGACTTGGATTTACACACCCTAGCTAGATGGTTGCGGTTTCTGCATCGAGAACAAACTCCTGGGACACGGCCTGCTTGCCTACTCTTGGCACCTTTATTCTTAGGACAATCACTTTTAAAATGACTCAAACTTCTACACTTAAAATGTGAATTATTCCCTCGTTTCTGTGAAAGCATTGCTTATATGGTGGTCCCTTGCAAAGCAGAAAGCCAAACCCTGATTATCTGATGGCCCAATCTCTGCACAAAGATGAATATATCTCGGTAGATCCGTTTGTCCTTTGTGCGGTTGGATGAAGGCGCGACTCATTGCGTTAGCATTCTCATAAGCCAATTGCATAATGAAAGGACTTCCTGCATCAGAATCTCCAAGAATTCTACCAGCCACTATTAACAGCCTATCCACAAAGTTCTGATAAAGCTCATCAGGACCCTGCCAAATATTGGCTAAACTTCCACCAAGATCCCCTCTAACTGGTAACTGTCTCCAAGTGTGGCAGGCAGCCATAGCAATCTGTGCATACACTCCAACAGGAAAACCAATCTGATTAGCATTGCCTTCATATCGACCTTCTCCCAGAAGCATGTTACTATCCCAGTCTGGATTACCTGTCTGAGCATTTGAAGCAGCACTTTTCTTACTGGTTTCTTGCCATTCAGAATCGCAAAGTAAGAAATGTCCTCCTGACAGAGTAGCCTTACATAGAGTCTTCCAATCTTGGGGGGTTAAGTGTGACTCCATGACAGTATCCAATAATGCTTGTGTAAAAAGAGCTGTTGGGCCATATTGTACAACAGCTGTTTTTAACTCCTTTATCACCTTGAAATCCAAAGTCTGGTATTGTCTGACTCTATTATCTGGCTAGTCAATTACCTCAACTACAGGAAAGGCTAGTATATCAGATGTATCCTGTATCTTCTCCTTTCCCATGAACCTGACTCACAGTTCTTCTAGCAGTGATTGGTACATTTCAGAAGAGTTGTTCTTCCCTGTATCTGACACCTTTTTTAGCTCCCAAAACTCATTAGTCAATTTCTGCAACTTAATTTCAAACTCTAATTTACTTAGTTGCAGGTCCATTTGAGTAGCCTCTCCTATAGTGGAGGCCATGGGTGGAGTTGGAGATTTGTGAGGAGGGCAATCCTCATCAAAATATTTGGCGGCTCCTCTTTCTGAATGATCTTCCTTGTCTAAAGTTAGCTCATAACCAGAGTCTCTTTATCTTTCTAATTTAGGGTTGAGAGGGCCTCTTTCTGAGAAGGTCCTCTCTGGCAGGCACTCTTCCTGAGATTCTTCAAGCTCTGTCTGGGTACTATCTGACCCCTGTGAGATCTCCTTTTCAATAGCATCTTTTACCAGTGCCCAGAGGCAAAGGGTGAAATTATCTGCCTGAGTGTTTTTCAAAGCTTCACCAACTCTTTCCCAGGTTCTGTTATCTAAAATGTTTTTTCTTCTCTGAACCATGGGCAGCAAGAATATATCTTATCTGAAAATTTTTTTAACAATTGTTCTTCAAACCCTACTCCTCTCACCTGAAGCAGCTCTTGAAGGCTGAAGACAACAGCCTGCTTTGAAGTCTCTAGTCCCATATTTCACTGCTAAACCTAAGTGGAATCAGTGCCTTGTCAGCACTGTTCCAACTTAACCCGTATCCTGTCGCACCCCTGGCAGCACTTTCAAAAATGAAGTTTAAAGCCAGTGCTAGCATAAATACCTGTTGCTCACTGTGCCCAATACGGTCTTCTTATTCTTCCCTTCTCGTGGAGCTCCACATAAGGCAGAGATCCCTCAGATTTTCCCACCATTACCAGGCCCCACGTCAGGCGCCAATCTGTTGTAGTAAGCCAGCCCACGGCTTACATGAGTCAGGTATTCCTGGAAGGCAGGCTGGGGCTGAAAGACTAGACTGCGAGAGAAATAATGAGGCCAAGACAAGCTCAAAGCCCGCGAATTTACTAAGAGACTGTGTTGATAAAGTAGGGGAAAGGCTCATCCCTGCCAATCCATTCTTGGTGCCTGGGGCCAGCCTGCAGGTGATGCACAATGTGGATTGTCTCAAAGGTGTCTCAAAGGTCCTTACCAGCCTGCTTCAGGCTGGGGGAGGCTACAGCATTATATTATTAATTTGTTTATTACTGTGTTCAATTGTGTTCAGTTGGAGTCACTGGAATAATTCCTAAAAAAGCTCATTTGGAATACCTTATGCAATCTGAATTAACTATTTCAAATGGTCATCAGAAAATTGTTTTGATGAACAAGGCTTGTTAGAAAATTCACACAAGAGGAATCATGCCTGATGTTTATGTCTACTGACATGGATGTAATCATAAGGGATATGGAGGAAAAGTATAATCATGAAGAAAGTTATTTCCTCTTATATATTACCCAAACATATGAACTCAGATGCCCAGCCTAAGGCCATAGAATGCTTAAGAATCCTTCAGAGGCAAACAAGGAACTGAAAAGTAAATTGCTAAGAGATGTACATTTATCCTTTAGTAATAAGTGCAGTAATAAAGAATGGCACAGGGATGTGTTCACAGAATATTAATACATGAGTCTCTCTGACTATACATGATGCACTTTGCTCTGGAAGATATTTTGTTGACATGAAAAAGATGTTCTCTTTAATCTCTGCTGTTTTCTGGTTTCTGAAGATTAACTTTATTTTTTGTCATTTGACTGACCCCAGGTGCTTTTGGAGAATTGTTGTATGCCGGCTTGCGGCCTACTTGAACCGGGCACACCTGGGAGGCAGGCTGGCTGAAAGAGACTTAGATGGGGAGAGATTAATGGAGACCAAGACATGATTCTGTTCAAGGCCCACCAGTTTACTAAGAGAGTGTGCTTATAAGGGGGAAGGCCCATCCCCTGTCAGTCCATTCTTCGTGTCTGGAGCCAGCCTGTAGGCAATGTGCAGGATAGGATGTTCCTCCAGAATATCTCAGGGGCTTTTCAGCAGGTAGCAGTGTCTTGGAGAGAGCAGTGGCAGGTGACAGAACCAAAGAGCCATCTAGGTCAGAAGGCTCCACCCTAGGTAATCTCCTTCTTACAGGCAGCAAGGTCAAAATCTGAATCAGCCTGCTTCAGGGCTGAGGAAGGTTACATAGAACAAAAGACAACGGAAAGTTATCTAGGAGATAAAGAAACTTATTGTTTCTTTTCTATTTACACCAAGCATGGTTATGTGCAGAATAGTTATTTCAGTTGGAATCTGGACAAGCAGTAAGTGCATACTTCATTTATATATTTTACTGTATCCTAAGAGACCAAGCATTATAGAGATTCTGGGATGAACACATGGTACCATGTGTCTCCCTTCCTAGGAGAAAACTAAAATTTATTTTATGTTTAATGTTGGTTATTTACCCAATTTTGGTTGTTTTATCTGTACCTTAGGGCTTTTCATTTTTGAGTCACAATTTCAAGGTTTATGCTGAAAGAATGACCCATGGTATTACCCTTGATACTAGAGAGAGTCCATTATTTTGCCAGTTTCCAACTTATTGTGTCTTGGCATTTACCTGAGAAAATTGGAACAAACATTGCTTTTGGATTATTTCATAGAGACTACTATAAAGTGTTCATTATTAGTCTACTAATCTTTCATCTGTTAGAATGGATGCCCAATTCCTACACATCAGACATTTGGATATCTGCACTTACTTTTAGTTGCATGTATTTAAATGATACACAGATTTTGTTTACATAACCTATCTATCATAATTTCAAATTTTTGTTGAATATGAATTCTGTAACAGAAGTCAGGACTGAGAGTACTATTTTTTTCACAAGGAAAATTTTAGGTTTCCTTTATTTTCTTTTAATTCTGTTTCAAAGTGATTGCCACTTTTTTTTGTTGTAAATGTCAGAAATTTATGCAAAGTTATCAATTAGGAACTTATGAAATATCTCCCTATTCCAGCAGATAGTTTGTAAATTTGTTCTAAGGAAAGATGTCCATAAAACTATGACATGTTGGTCCTATTTTTGAGTGCTAGAATAAAATATGATGTGTGTGATACCTGATAAAATTTGCAAGAGGCATAATATGGGTACTGCATTTTCCATTGCCAAGACTGTCAATTACAGATTTCAAAATTTTATTTCTGATTATTACTGCATATTTTCACCTACTAAACTCTTTCAACATTTAAATGTATTTATCTTTTCCTAATAATATTAAGTATGTTTGGATTTATGGGATTTGAATATACTGTACATAAATTGATATACATTTTTTGTAATATCTATTTTTAAATAGGGTTACTATATTTGAGATTTCAGTTGAAGAAATTGGGGTAATTTCTCTACAATTTTGTAGGACATTTATCAAAAATAACGAAAATCCATCAATGTAATCCATTATATAAACAAACTCAAGGACAAAAACCACATGATCATCTCGTTAGATGCAGAAAAAGCATTTGACAAGATCCAACACCCATTCATGATAAAAGTGTTGGAAAGATCAGGAATTCAAGGCCCATACCTAAACATGATAAAAGCAATCTACAGCAAACCAGTAGCCAACATCAAAGTAAATGGAGAGAAGCTGGAAGCAATCCCACTAAAATCAGGGACTAGACAAGGCTGCCCACTTTCTCCCTACCTCTTCAACATAGTACTTGAAGTATTAGCCAGAGCAATTCGACAACAAAAGGAGATCAAGGGGATACAAATTGGAAAAGAGGAAGTCAAAATATCACTCTTTGCAGATGATATGATAGTATATATAAGTGACCCTAAAAATTCTACCAGAGAACCCCTAAACCTGATAAACAGCTTCGGTGAAGTAGCTGGATATAAAATAAACTCAAACAAGTCAATGGCCTTTCTCTATACAAAGAATAAACAGGCTGAGAAAGAAATTAGGGAAACAACACCCTTCTCAATAGTCACAAATACTATAAAATATCTTGGCGTGACTCTAACTAAGGAAGTGAAAGATCTATATGATAAAAACTTCAAATCTCTGAAGAAAGAAATTAAAGAAGATCTCAGAAGATGGAAAGATCTCCCATGCTCATGGATTGGCAGGATCAACATTGTAAAAATGACTATCTTGCCAAAAGCAATCTACAGATTCAATGCAATCCCCAACAAAATTCCAACTCAATTCTTCAACGAATTAGAAGGAGCAATTTGCAAATTCATCTGGAATAACAAAAAACCTAGGATAGCAAAAACTCTTCTCAAGGATAAAAGAACCTCTGGTGGAATCACCATGCCTGACCTAAAGCTTTACTACAGAGCAATTGTGATAAAAACTGCATGGTACTGGTATAGAGACAGACCAGTAGACCAATGGAATAGAATTGAAGACCCAGAAATGAACCCACACACCTATGGTCACTTGATCTTCGACAAGGGAGCTAAAACCATCCAGTGGAAGAAAGACAGCATTTTCAACAATTGGTGCTGGCACAACTGGTTGTTATCATGTAGAAGAATGCGCATCGATCCATACTTATCTCCTTCTACTAAGGTCAAATTTAAGTGGATCAAGGAACTTCACATAAAACCAGAAACACTGAAACTTATAGAGGAGAAAGTGGGGAAAAGCCTTGAAGATATGGGCACAGGGGAAAAATTCCTGAACAGAACAGCAATGGCTTGTGCTGTAAGATCGAGAATTGACATATGGGACCTAATGAAAGTCCAAAGTTTCTGCAAGGCAAAAGACACCGTCAATAAGACAAAAAGACCACCAACAGATAGGGAAAGGATCTTTACCTATCCTAAATCAGATAGGGGACTAATATCCAACATATATAAAGAACTCAAGAAGGTGGACTTCAGAAAATCAAATAACCCCATTAAAAAATGGGGCTCAGAACTGAACAAAGAATTCTCACCTGAGGAATACCGAATGGCAGAGAAGCACCTGAAAAAATGTTCAACATCCTTAATCATCAGGGAAATTCAAATCAAAACAACCCTGAGATTTCACCTCACACCAGTCAGAATGGCTAAGATCAAAAATTCAGGTGACAGCAGATGCTGGTGTGGATGCGGAGAAAGAGGAACACTCCTCCATTGTTGGTGGGATTGCAGGCTTGTACAACCACTCTGGAAATCAGTCTGGCGGTTCCTCAGGAAATTGGACATAGTACTACCGGAGGATCCAGCAATACCTCTCCTGGGCATATATCCAGAAGATGCCCCAACTGGTAAGAAGGACACATGCTCCACTATGTTCATAGCAGCCTTATTTATAATAGCCAGAAGCTGGAAAGAACCCAGATGCCCCTCAACAGAGGAATGGATAAAGAAAATGTGGTACATCTACACAATGGAGTACTACTCAGCTATTAAAAAGAATGAATTTATGAAATTCCTAGCCAAATGGATGGACCTGGAGGGCATCATCCTGAGTGAGGTAACACATTCACAAAGGAACTCACACAATATGTACTCACTGATAAGTGGATATTAGCCCAAAACCTAGGATACCCAAGATATAAGATACAATTTCCTAACACATGAAACTCAAGAAAAATGAAGACTGAAGTGTGGACACTATGCCTCTCCTTAGATGTGGGAACAAAACACCCTTGGAAGGAGTTACAGAGACAAAGTTTGGAGCTGAGATGAAAGGATGGTCCATGTAGAGACTTCCATATCCAGGGATCCACCCCATAATCAGCATCCAAACGCTGACACCATTGCATACACTAGCAAGATTTTATCGAAAGGACCCAGATGTAGTTGTCTCTTGTGAGACTATGCCGGGGCCTAGCAAACACAGAAGTGGATGCTCACAGTCAGCTAATGGATGGATCACAGGGCTCCCAATGGAGGAGCTAGAGAAAGTAGCCAAGGAGCTAAAGGGATCTGCAACCCTATAGGTGGATCAACATTATGAACTAACCAGTACCCCGGAGCTCTTGACTCTAGCTGCATTTGTATCAAAAGATGGCCTAGTCGGCCATCACTGGAAAGAGAGGCCCATTGGACACGCAAACTTTATATGCCCCAGTACAGGGGAACGCCAGGGCCTAAAAGGGGGAGTGGGTGGGTAGGGGATTGGGGGTGGGTGGTATGGGGGACTTTTGGTATAGCATTGGAAATGTAAATGAGCTAAATACCTAATAAAAAATGGAAAAAAATAACATTTCAAAGTTTCAATTACATACTTAAAATGGCATCATATATGAAGAGAGAGAGAGAGAGAGAGAGAGAGAGAGAGAGAGAATAACACAATGACATTGACACTTTTAGATAAAAGTTTTATTCACTTTTAAATAGAATATATCTGAATGAAATAAAAATGGAGATGATTAATATTTTTGACTTTTGATTAGAATAATCAAAAAATTAGAAGAAATAGGTAGAGGTATGGATTGATGTAGTAGAGAAAATGAGTATTTAATAATAAACTCAATATTTATTGTAAAATGTAGTTTGGAGGAGATGAACCAGAATTCCAAATGTTCAGATATTGATGAGAAAGAATATAGTGGAAGTTTAGTTGTTTGAACAAGAAAATCTTCTGAAACACATTAGCACATCTCCCATAAGCCTGTGATAAACTAGATATTATTTCAGACAAGCCTTGTCATCTATGTCAAGGAAAGGTTTTAGTAATTCATTTAATTTAATTTCAAAATTTTCTAACTAATGAGACAATATATCTGAGTGTTCTCTTTCAAAGGTATGTTAAATTTTATGTCCAGCATTCTAACAATTTTAACTGCACGAGTTTTCACTGTATAAGCTTACACATAGTGCAGAAGGAGAGAGGTCTAGAGAAAAGTTTTCATTTCTTCTAACTTACTATTAATATGAAAAATGACAAGGCAAGATTTTTCTATCTAGATATTAAGAACAAAAAGTAACGTTATATGTAGAAAATAAGTTTTGGATGCATTCATGCCTCAGTTTTAAATGTTTCCATTGTCATGATGATTCACATATGTATGTGTATACATATAATAATTCTACACTGTAATGTATACATATATATTACAATCAAGGCTTTATAGGAAGTTATGTGTATAGTAATTATACACATAACTTCCTATAAAACCTTGTTTGTATATTACTTAGCAGATATATTTCAAAAATCATGTATGTTTCTTTTCCTATAGTATGCCTACAGAAAAGAGATTGTTTTATGGTTATTCACTGTTAATTTGTCACCAATACTTGGATATTTATATCATTATTATAAACATGAGAGCACATTTGAATAAGCCAGCAATTTTTTGAAATAAAATATTTGATTACTGTTGCACTTACATTGTTTGTGATCTACTTACAAAAAAATGTAACATTAGATCAATATGAACAAATAATGATTTTCAAAAACATGGCCATTATGGAGGAGATTCAACAAAATTTAATATAAATTATAATCTCAAATGAGAAGCTCATGTGGATATAGTATTGGTAGTATGAAGAGATATTCTTCCTAAATACCTGCAAGCAAAATTTTTAAAGTTTTGTTTTAGGTATTTGTGAGCAGCATCATTAAGGTTAGAGAAAAATGAATTATATGGGAAAGTGCAATGTAATCATATTTCCTCAGATTACATCTAAACATATTCTATGCCATCATTATGAACATGGACAACAAGGCTTGTGAGAGCCTTATGATTTTTGTTCATAGGCTGTATAAAACACAATAACTATATTTTGTATTAATTTAGAGAATTTAATATAGGCTTATGCTATATTCCCTTTCCTGGTCATTAAAAGCAGTACATAATGGTGGGATTGTTGTGCTGATTTCCTCCCTGTATTTTAGGATGTTTCCTGAGTCCTCCTTGTACAATTTAGGGATTATATTTTCCACTGCTCTGTCTTCAGGATGACACCCAAGACCAACATTTTGATTTTCTCTGTTTATCATGCCATGGAAGAAATAAACAAGAACTTCCATATATTACCCAACATTTCTCTGCTAGTTAAGATTGAATGTGGCCTATAAGATCATGGTGAGAAAACTGGTTTGGCTTTAAAAAGTGAGGAATTTATTCCTAATTACTACTGCACAAATCAGAGAAGATATTTAATTGTATTTACAGTGCCTATATGGTAATTATCTATAAGACTTAGACCGTACCTGTACATTTCCAGAATTCCTGAGGTAAGTAAAGATGGATTAATGTTAATGGAATACTTTCTCACTCCAGTGAGACTTTCCGAGCATGAAAGCAGTTTGAAAGGCAGAAAAAGGGCTTCTGTTTATTGTGATCTTTCAAGTATAAAAACACAGATATATTCTGTGGCAAACAAAAGTAATTTATTATAAATGAGCATAGGAGACAGCAGTATTGTGAAATGTTATACCAAAAGACTTAGTTTACTTATACTTGTGTAGTGAATCACAAGAAGTTAGATATAACTGTAATAATGAAATAAATAATAAAAACTTTCTAACATGAATACACTTTGCTCAAGCACACTACAATCTTACAAGAATCCATGTGCATTCCATCATATTCATATGGTTGCCGATGTTCTATATCTTTCAGCTTAATTGTGGTCATTTTCATCCTCCTCTGAGTGATAATGAATGATTTCCTCATCTTTACCAGATATCTCCCAAGAATACATCTCTGCCACTAACCATGGTGTCCCTAATGGTTCATTTCAAATGGAAATGAATAGGAGTGATCGTTCCAAATGATGACCATGGAATTCAATTCCTTTCAGAATTGATAGGAGAAATGCAACAAACAAACAAACAAACAAAAAGAAAACACCCCCCCCCAAAAAAAAACCAAAAACCATTGTCTGTTTATCAGTTGTGATTTTTTTACAAAATGAGAAATTAATGGGCCTTAAAGAGTATCATATGTATTATAACCAAATCTCAATGTCATCAGCAAAAGTTGTGATAGCTTATGGAGACAAAGATGCTTCCATACATTTCACCCTCATTCTGTGGAAGTATGAAGGCATTTGGAGAACATGGGTTAGTGTGTCATAATTTGATATAATCACAATTATAGGAGATTTCTTGCTATGCTCCTCCATGGGGACTTTCATTTTTTCACACCAGAAACCTGAAATATCTGGCTTTGAACAATTTATCCAAAGAGTACAGCCTTCAAACTATAGTAGTGAATTTTCTTTTGCCAAACTATGGTGGACATATTTTAGATGATCTTTGCCACCATCTAATTGAAAGAAGCTGAAGAATTGTCCAACCAAAACTGTATTTAAATGGTTATTCATAACACCATTTGGAATGGCTATGAGTGACACATTATAATTTATACAACGCTGTGTATACTATGGCCCACTCACTCCATGAGATGTTTATGCAACAAGTAGACACATGGTCAAAGAATGCTGGGAAGGAACTGAACTTTGACTTTTGTAAAGTAATGAGTGTTACACTAATTGGCATTTATAGGGTTTGTGTGTTTTAATAGAACCACATGGTCGAAAGCTATCTCAATAAATTATTTCACCAATAAATGTATATATTTCTGTACTTTATTATTGCATAGGTAGAAGATCATATTAGTGTCATGAATTAGGACACAGTCAACACTGACATGCAAGGCAGCATTCATAATCAAAGTCATGAATTTTTTCCAGATATTTAAAACATATATGTGAGTCACGTATTAATTTTTTTCTCATGAAACACTTAAATAGTAATAAGAAAATGATTTGTCTTTTATGTTATTCAAAAGTTGCTGATCAATTTACCAAAGAGATCCTGAATATATCAAGTACTTTCCTTTTTAATTCACTTATTAATTAATAATTTCTGTTCCATTGCTTGTGAACAAATAACTCTATTGGCAGAAAAAATCATAGAGAACCTGTTTTCATAGTTCAAAGATGAAAATCAGGAGTCTAGCATTTAGAGCACCAAATCCAGCAAGAAAACTGTATTAGTAAACAATGAAGAACTAACTTTGCATCTACATGAAATTTATTTTGATCGTTAGTACTGAATACTTCTGGTGAAGTTAGATTTTTGGAAAGGGTAATTGTAAGTGGAAATTTTCGAAATGTAATACTTTCTATTCTAATGTGTAAGCCTAGTTGAAACTAAAATGACAAATTTGTTTTAGATGTTCTTTTTTTCTGAAGACCTTACAATTTGTAAATCCTGCTGGAGACCTAGCCAACATGAACCAGAATTTGAAACAGGATACAGAGTATGACATTTTCTATATCATGGATTTTCAAAAACTTTATGGACTTAAAATGAAAATAGGAAGATTTTCAGCTCATCTTCCAAGTCGTCAACAGCTATATATGTCTAAGGAAATGATGGAGTGGGCTACAGATGTGGATCAGGTAATTTAGTCATGATTTTAATGCTTAATATGTAGCACAATTCCATAAAATATGTTCTACTGTAGCTTTGCAATGGAATAAATACTTGGTATTTGTTCATTCGTTGACTTACTTTACACTGCCCTTTTTATATTTCTTAATGTATAAATGATAATATATTCATACATTTTATCTGTAAAAAAAACTAAACAGTAAAATTTAGTATATGTGTGTTAAACAATACCTTTCTGTGGATCGCTGTTGTGTGAATCGCTGATTGTCCATTAGGATATTGTCCTTACAATAAATATGATTTTTTTTTCAGATTCTACCTTCAATATGTAGTATGCCTTCTAGATCAGGACTCAGAAAATCCCCTCTAGAAGTAAAGGATATTTGCTGTTTTGTTTGTAACCCTTGCCTAGAAAATGAAATTTCCAACATGACAAGTAAGGTTATCATTTATCAAAATAATCAAATAGATTTTTTCTCCCATATTTACATAGTTCTCAAAAGTCCTTTGTGAAAGGAAAAGATACATCATGTTAAGGAATAAAAAGCTTCAGAAACACTATTATTCAAAATAATAATCTCTCTTTCCCTCTCTCTTCATCTACATCTTTGACTCATTATTCTAGACCCCAGGAACAAAACATGTTTCCTAAATATTTCTTTAGAATATTAAAGGTTACTGCATTGTGATATGTTTGAGCTTTTCGATTCATTTCAAAATAGGAATACTATGAATTTGCAACATTTTATCTTTTAATCAATTTACAATCTAATCACAGCCCCCATCCCTCCTCTTATGCCAGTCTTATTCTTACAACTTAATCCCTGTAATACACTTTACCCTTCTAACCAAAAAGGAACGCATCCCATTGGATATTGCTCCATCATGTGTTATCTGTTATCTGTTCAAAACAGGACTAGTGGTAAGGCCCAATGTGGCATTCCCCCAAAAGGGAAAAAAACATCCAATGTCAGGGCACAAAGATGGAGAAAATTTTGCTTCACTTGTGACAGGATGCAGATGAAGACCAAGCTGTACATTTGCTATTTATGTGTAGGGAGCCTAATTCCAGCCTCAGCATGCTCCCCAGTTGCCAGTCTAGATTCCAAGAGTTCCTAGAGTCTCAAGATATTTGACTCTGTAGGTGTTGTTGTAGTGTCCTTGACACTTCCAGATTACCTATGTCTATTCCAAACTTTCTAGAATACTCCCTAAATTCATCCTGATATTTGCTGTGGGTTTCTCCAACTATTTCCATCTGCTGCTATATGAAGCTTCTCATGAGACAATTATGTTATGTTCCTGTTTGCAAGCATGACTGTATTATTAATAGTGGCAGACTTTGGCTCCATCATAGAATTTGAGAAAAATCATTGTTTGCAATTCCCAAAGACTCTGCTCCATCTTTATCCCTGCAAATAAGCATGATAAATATTTGGTTGAAGATTCACTGGGTGGATTGATGTTCCTTGCCTTCCTCTAGAAGTTGTGCCTAACTACAGCAGGTAGCCATTTATGTTTCTGTATTCCACACTTTTTAGAATCTCACTTAGGTTCATCACTGTATCCACACCTTTCCCAGGCCTCCAGCTAGTCCCAGAGCAGTCCCTCATCAATTTCCATTCTCACTCCAAGGGCTCTCTGACCTTTCTTCCCATAGTTTCTCACCATCCCTGTACCCCCTTACTCCCTCTCCTACACCTTTAACTCTCTCAACTGACTTCATAAAACTATTTAATTACATCTTCTTTGTAATATTTGTACATACTCATTTGGAACATCCTTACTACCCAGTTTTTTGGGTCACATGGTATGCTGAAATTTATGTCTAACATCTTGCATATTGATTTTCATAGTTGCTCTATAAATTCATACTCACATCAAAAATGGAAGTATATTTCCTTTGGCCCAAATTGTTAAGAATATGAGTAATGACATGCATCATCATCACTATCATTATTATTATTACTATATAAATTTAAATTTAAATGTACTTGTAACATGTTTTTTTTTAAAACTGGATATTTTCTTTATTTACATTTCAAATGCCATTCCTTTCCCTGGTTTCCCCCCAGAAAACCCCTATTCCATCTCCCACCCCTGCTTCTATATGGATGTTCTCCCTCTAACACATCCACTCCGACTTCCTGCCCTGGCATTTTACTACATTGGAGCATTAAGCATTCATAGGTCCAAGGGCCTCTCCTCTTATTGATGCCCGACAATGTTTGCTACACATATGGCTGGAGCTGTGGGTCCCTACATGTGTACTTGAGCTTTGAGTGTTCTGGTTGGTTGATACTGTTGTTCTTACTATGGTCGTGCAAACCTCTTTAGCTTCTTTAGTCCTATCTCTAACTCCTCCATTGGGGAGCCTGTGTTCAGTCCAATGGTTTCCTGTGGGCATCTTCCTCTGTATTTGTCAGATTCTAGTAGAGCCTCTCACTAGACAGGTATATCATGGTCCTGTAAGCATGCACATCCCAGCCTCCAAGATAGTCTTTGGGTTTTGTGTCTATATATGGGGTGGATCCCCAGGTGGGGTAGACTCTGGATGGCCATTCCTTCAGACTCTGCTCCAGACCTTGTCTTCGTATTTGCTCCCATGAATATTTTGCTCCCCTTCCTAAGAAGCACTGGGACATCCACACTTGGTTGACTATAACCTTGCTCTAAATTTTCATTAGATTCTTTACATCAGCAGTTAGTGTCTGGGTTTGGTGTCTGCAAAAGGGATATATCCCTAGGTGGGGCAGTCTCTGAATGTCCTTTCTTTGAGTCTCTACTCCACTCATTGTCCCTGCACATTCTTTTGACAAGAAGAAATCGGGATTAATATTTTTCAGGTGGATGGGTGGTGCCATTGCTCAACTGAGGGCCAGTCTTTTCCACTGGATGTTGTCTCTATAGTTTCTATCTCCAATTGGTTCTATATTTCAGATAATGTCCTCCTTATTGTGTTCTAGGAACCTCTTGGGTCTCTGGCATGTAGAACTTTCTAGTGACTACACCCATTTACCCCTCCCCAATTGCTTTTCTCCTTTCAAATTCCTGAACGCCTGTACTTCTCTGTCTCAGCATTTACCTGAACTGCCCCCCTTTTTCTCCTACCCCCTTCTCATTCCTAGATAAATCTCTTCCTCTGCTTCCAAAGATTATTCTCTCCTACTTTCTAAGTATGGCTGTAGCATCCACACTATGATGTGACCTTCTTTCCTCTTTGGTTTCATATGGTATAAGAGGTGTATAGTGAGAATTCCCCAGCTTCTTTTTGGCTAATATCCTTTTATCAGAGATTACATGACATGTGTATTTTGTTTTGTTTTGTTTTGTTTTGTTTTGTTTTTTTCTGACTGGGTTTCCTCACAAAGGATTATATTTTCACATTCTGTCCATTGGACTGTGCGTTTGGTGAAGTCATTGTTTTTAAAGCTAAGTAGTATTCCATTGTGTAAATATACCACATTTTCTGTACCCATTCCTCTGATAAGAGTGCCTTTAGGCTGTTTTCAGCTTCTGGCTATTATATATAAGGCTCCTGTACACTTAATGGAGCATGGGTCCTTGTTATATGTTGGAGAATCATTTGGGTATATGCCTGGGAGATGTATACCTGTGGCCTCAGGTACAATTATTTTCAATTTCTGAGGAACCACCAGACTTATTTCCAAAGTGGATGTATCAGCTCACAATCCTGCAAGCAATGGAAGAGTATTCCTCTTTCTCCACAACCTTGCCAGCATCTGCTGTCACCTGACTTTTTGACCTTAGCCATACTGACTGATGTGAGGTGGAATTTGAGGGTTGTTTGATTTGCATTTTCCTGATGACTAAGGATGTTGAACATTCCCCCGACTCCCACATAGGATATTTTATTTACTTACATTTCAAACGTTTCCTTTCCAGGTTTCCCCTACAACCCCCCCCCATCCCAATTTTCTTTCTCCCTGCTTCTAGGCAGGTGCTCCTGCACAAACTCACTCCTGCATGCCTGCCCTGGAAGGGCATCAAGCATTCTCAGTAGCAAGGGCCTCCACTCCCATTGATGTCCAACAAGTCCATCCTCTGCTACATATGCAGCAGGAGCCATGTGTACCTCCAGTGAACTCTTCCCTTGATGGTTTAGTTCTTGGGAGTTTCTAGCTATCTGGTTGGTAAATATTATAATTCTTTCTATGGATTGCAAAATGCTTCAGCTCCCTCAGTCCTTTCTTTAAATCCCCTACTGGGGACCACTTCCTGAGTCCAACAGTTGGTTGCAAGTATCTACCTCTGTATTTGCCAGGCTCTGGCACAGTCCCTCATGAGACAGTATCAGGCAACTGGCAGTAAGCTCTTCTTTAAGTGCTTCTGAGCCATTTGAGAATCCTCAGGTGAGAATTATCTGTTTAGATCTGTATCCCTTTTAAAAGGGTTATTTGGTTTTTCTGGAGTCCAACATCTTGAGTTATTTGTATATTTTGGATGTTAGTCCCCCTTTATATGTAGGGTCGTTAAAGATGTTTTCCTAACCAGTGGGTGGACATTTTCTTCTATTAACAATGTCCTTTGCCTTACAGACACTTTTCAGTTTTATGATGTCCCTAATATTCTTAATCTGGATGTTTCAGGGTAACCTATGTGTCCTGAATGTTTTCTCTCATGGAGTTTTATATTTTATATTTTCATTGTGGCTGTATTAATTTCTCCTATAGTGACTTCAATGTCTGAAATTCTCTCTTCCATCTTTCTTATTTCGTTGGCAAAACTTGTCATGCTTGCATCCCTCAATATTTTATTCCAGATATTTCTTCAGATTGTGGTTTTTTTTGTTTTTTGTTTTTTGTTTTTTGTTTTTTTCTGATTCTCTTTATTTTTTCAGATCTGAAAAACCTTTATGAGTTTCCATCTATAATTTAATTGTTTATTCCATGGTCTTCTTTAGGAAATTGACTAATTTCCTCCAGTTGTTTCTGATTTTTTGGCTTTCAATTTTTTTAAATTTGTTGTTTGTTTCTATTGAACTGAATTTCCTCAAGTGATTTTTTTTAAATGTTATTTTTTTTCAAAGACCATTGTAATCATTATATTTATACTTACTTCTATGGTCTTTTTGTTCTACTTTAGCTATGTTGAAAGATCAGGACCTGTTATGGTAGGAGGCATATTACCCTGGGTTTTAATGTTTATTGGCATCTGGGTATTTAAATTTTTGTCGATTATAGTACTACCCACTGACTCCTGGTTTTCTGTTCATTGTGTGGGGTTTTTACTCCATGGTTTCTGATTCATCTTTATTATTTTCAGAGTGTTTATTGGCTGTGTTTTGCCTGCTATACTAGTGTGTTCATAGGCAGAGCTTGATAGTGTTGATTGCTGGTTAATGAAAAGCCAGGGTTATGATCTGATAGATCCACAGGAGGCATGGACTATTTTGAATTAAAGCTGCTCTAAGTATTTTGTAACAATACTAATTGAAACTTGAGAATTATGTATGAGGTAATAGAGAGGATAGCAGTGGCCTATAGACAGCCTACCAGTTCTACAGGTAAGCATGACAAGTAGTTTACCAGGGAATTTTAATTATAAAGCCATATATATATAAATTAATCAGGTATATATATAGTCCTGGATTGTTTTTTTTAAATACAAATTTGGAGTATTTGAATACTTCCACTCACCAATTTAGACAGCATTGTTCAGTACAACCAAAGAGATATTACAAAATGAAACAATGTACATCTTTCAAAATAGAGACAGTACTTGCAAACATTACCATTATTCACTTTGCTAAATTTAATTCACTTAAAATTAAAAGAAAACCGAACACATTATAGTGGAAGTTAAAAGGATACAAGTATAAAAATGCTCTAAGTCTCTGGGTAGTATAAGTTGTCACAATTTTTTTTTGAGAAATGGAATTGTGGACATATTTCTGAATAAATACTATGACCTTGGGAGCATAAGGGTCTCACTCTTACAGAAATTATAAAAAGTGGAGAAAAATATGCTTTACCAAAGTTCGAAAATTGAATCATGAATCTGAATATCTCATTTTTGACATGTAGAAAACTTGGGTGTTACATTTTTCATACTGTCTCTGCCTTACTTGACATTTTCAGTACTTTCACTTGCTACATTACTACGGAGATTTCAGTACAATTAAGGTTTTTTTTTTTTTTAACCTTTAACTATCCTTCCTACAAAATCAATCCTCTTTACTGCCTTTCAAATTTATGACCCTTTTAAAATTGCTATTGCAAACAAAGGTTTTGTGTATATACAAATATTTCTAACTACAATAAATTAGACTGCATAGTACAATTTGTATGTTTGGGGAAAAGACAGTTTTGTTATAGACAGAAACTTAGTGGGTATCCTCTTATCTAGGAAAGTCTCTCAATAATCCCTGATTGTCTTTAATTCTATATGTAAGATTGTTGTCTTTCCTTACTGCACTTTATGTTTATTGTTTTAATTCTCACTGAGCTTATCTTTAAGGTTCTCTTTTGATGAGATTTTTATAAGATTTACTTGTGATCATCTTTGAGAATACAAAAATATAAACCCACATCAAATTTTTATCCACTAACTTAAAAATCTCTAAACACTTTATTTTGGAAATTTAATATTTAAACAAGAAACCAATTTTGTATACGTATCCATTGGCTAGAACTTCAAAACTCTTAATTTTTAATATGATTTTCTCTAGTGGTGCCTTTTCCTTTCATAAACTAAGGACTATACTTATCTGTGTGCATAAGAAATAGTATTTGGAGCATAATTAGGGATTACAGTGTTTTATTAACATTTAGACCATAGGTTGTTTTCCATGATACAAAGTGGATGCAATTTATTAGTCAAACAGTCAACTTGAGACCACATGAATAATGAAAAAATTACTGATCAATAATCAGTAAGATGTATGGGCACAATCCATTATTATGCATTTTTAATACTATAGAGCAAAAATTAATGATAAATTAATGAAAAGGTTTTCATGAATGATCAATCTAAGATATGTGATTGTGGAAACATGAAAATTAAGTGACAGTATCAGTTTTTGTAATCTACTATAAATATATTGACTATAAAAGAAAATATAAACCAAAGCTTGCATAAAGATGATAAGCATTAGGATTTGGATCAAATTCTATGCAACTTCCACATGTATGTTTATATATAACACAAGATGCAAGTCTAATTTAGCTATGAATTTTCCAGTGCATTAATTCAGCATATCTTGTAAATGATAATAAATAAATATATCTGATAATACTTCCCTTCTTGTATTAGACATGGATCAGTTTGTGAAGTGTCCAGAGGATCAATATGCCAATGAAAACAAAACTGCCTGCCTCCCAAAAATGTGGCTGTTATACATTATAGAGACTCTATGGGAAAGGCACTGGCTGACTTTGCTCTCTGCTTCTCTGTCCTTACATCTGTGGTACTCTGCGTCTTCTTGAAACACTGAAAAACCCCCATAGTCAAAGCCATTAATCAAAATCTCAGTTATGTCCTACTCATCTCCCTCGTATTTTGTTTTATCTGTTCCTTTCTTTACATTGGTCATCCCACTATGATCATCTCTATTCTGCAGCAGACCATATTTGCCATTGCATTCACTGTGGCTGCTTCTACCATCTTGGCCAAGACAATTTCTGTAGTACTGGCATTCCAGATAACTGTTCCAGGAAGAAGAATGAGGTGGCTGCTTATGTCAGGGGCACCCAAATACATCATTCTCATATGCACCATGATTAAGCAGATTCTCTTTGGAATCTGGTTGGGAACTTCTCCTCCATTTGTTGATGCTGATGTACACATGATACATGGCCACCTCATCATTGTTTGCAACAAAGGTTTAGTAAGTGCCTTCTACTGCATCCTTGGATACATAGGTTCTGTTGCTCTAGCAAGTTTCACTATAGCTTTCTTGGCCAGGAAACTGCCTGATACATTCAATGAGGTATTCAGCATGCTGGTGTTCAGAAGTGTCTGGATCACTTTGATACCTGTCTACCACAGCAACAAAGGCAAGATTATGGTTGCTTTGGAAGTTTTCAGTATCTTAGCCTCCAGTGCAGGGCTGCTTCTTTGCATTTTTGCCCCAAAGTGCTATATTACTTTATTAAGACCACAGAAATTTTTTTTCACAAGTTCTGGAAACCACATGCTAAAGCTGAAAATATAGGCTAACTTTAATAATATATATAGTTTACCAAACATTTTCAAAAAGCTGCTTTCTTCTTATTAAATATTACGTTGATATATACATTTTCTATCATGTAAATAATGTAGAATATATGTTGCACAATAAAATTCTAACACATTACCTGGACCTAAGTTTATTGGATCAAAATGAGTAATGAGACAATTTTATACCTCTAATGACAGGGTTTATTTTTAATTATAAAATTGTCAGCTTTCTGAATATTGGTACTTGACTTTGAAATTTTTCATGTATTATATATCTCCATGTATCAATTTTGCATTATTGTAATTTTCCAGAAAAAATATTACCATGTGGATAGTACATATATATATATGTAAATTAAAAAGGTAACCCTTTATATTTTTCTAGTTCTGCAAAGACATTTATAAAGAATAATTAACCAATTTTCTTTGTAACATGATATTCCAAGGTGTGGGATGATAAAAATATTGGTGGTAACATTGGTTTCTGTTTCAATTTAATACTGTTCATAATGAAAATACTTTGTGATTTATATTGTAATTCTGCAGAAAGCCTCATGAATGAGAATATAAAAGAGTTCATAAAAATCTGTTGTTATTTTGCTAAGTGGCCATTCCCTAAAATGTATGTCTTTGTATTTATGTTTATATTTGAGGACATAGTTTTCTCTCAATCTTAGTCATTGATAATTATTTACATGATACATAGTAATCAGTTAAGAAATGCATAATGGTTTAAAGTTCAGAGGATAAGAGACAGGGTCATCCACCTTAAATAAAACAATTTCATCTTCAAGTCTTGGAAAATATCTTGGCATAGGAGGCACTGAAATTCAGGGCCAATCACTTAGTACTGTTCTGCAATTCTATCTTTATAATAGGATGCAGTTCTTGAAATTGTAATTACTAAACAACCTCCAAAATTTCAAAAAGTGAAAACACTGATTTAATTTAGGAGATCTTCTTTAGGTCTACTCCAACATACTTAAAACTATAAGTAAAGAGGGCATTTGAAAAGAAAACTTTTTTTTTTTTTGAGGACGTGGTTTATGCTAGAATATTCACTGTCTAATCAATGGCCCTAAATCTTTGCAGTTTAGTAACACTGACTATACATAGTAAATTATCAAAAACGAAAGCCAAAATTTAGCAGAAATTTGTGTTGAAATAGGTAGAAGCTATATAGGAGGAGGAAGGAATATTATGTTAAAATGAAATTTCGAAAGTAGTCTGCACAGGCAAGAGTGTGGACTACAGAAGCTAACAGCTTCTGGGACAGGTGAGAGCCACAGAGCTTCTGAGGCAGCTCCATTTTCCAGCTCCAGACATCTGGCCACCTGCCCGGCCAGAGGACAGGTGTCCTCCCAGCCCGAGAGGCTTTTGCCTCAGGATCAGCAGTAGCCACCTTGGTTCCCAGACTCCACAGAAAGTAGCCTGCACAGGTGAGAGTGTGGACTACAGAAGCTAAAAGCTTCTGGGACAGGCGAGAGCCACAGAGCTTCTGAGGCAGCACCATTTTCGGGCTTCAGACATCTGGCCACCTTCCTGGCCAGAGGTCAAGTGTCCACCCAGCCTGGGAGGTCTAGCCTCAAGATCTGAGGGAGCCATCTTGGTTCCGGGAATCCACAGAAAGTAGTCTGCACAGGTGAGAGTGTGGACTACTGAAACTAACAGCTTCTATGACAGGCCAAAGCAACACAGCTTCTGGGAAAGGTCCTGTTTTGGGCCTTCATCTTCGGCCAGGAAGAGGTCCAAATGCCAGATAACTGTGCACCTTCCCTGTAAGAGGAGAGCTTGCCTGCTCTGACCACTGAAACTCAGAGGAGAGATCTAGTCTCCCAGGTCTGTTGATAGAGGGTAACAGAATCACCAGAGGAACAATCTCTAAACAGAGACAACTATAACAACTAAATCCAGAGATTACCAGATGGCGAAAGGTAAACGTAAGAATCTTACTAACAGATACCAAGACCACTCACCATCATCAGAACCCAGTACTCCCAATTTGCCCAGTCCAGGGCACCCCAACACACCTGAAAAGCTAGACCCGGATTTAAAAGCATATCTCATGATTATGTTAGAGGACATCAAGAAGGACTGTAATAACTCACTTAAAGAAATACAGGAGAACACTGCTAAACAGGTAGAAGACATTAAAGAGGAAGCACAAAAATCCCTTAAAGCATAGCATGAAAACACAACCAAGTAGGTGATGGAATTGAATACAACCATCCAAGAACTAAAAATGGAAGTAGACACAATAAAGAAAACCCAAAGTGAGGCAACGCTGGAAATAGAAACCCTAGGAAAGAAATCTGGAACCATAGATGTGAACATCAGCAACAGAATACAAGAGATGGAAGAGGGAATCTCAGGTGCAGAAGATACCATAGAGAACATTGGCACACCAACCAAAGAAAAATGGAAAATGCAAAAAGATCCTAACTCAAAACATCCAGGATATCCAGGACACAATGAGAAGACCAAATCTACGGATAATAGGAGTGGATGAGGATGAAGATTTTTAACTCAAAGGACCTGCAAATATCTTCAACAAAATTATAGAAGAAAACTCCCCAAACCTAAAAAAAGAGATGCCCATGAACATTCAAGAAGCCTATAGAATTGCAAATAGACTAGACCAGAAAAGAAATTCCTCCCGACACATAATAATCAGAACAACAAATATACTAAATAAAGATAGAATATTAAAAACAGTAAGGGAAAAAGGTCAAGTAACATATAAAGGCAAGTCTATCAGAATTACACCAGATTTTTCACCAGAGACTATGAAAGCCAGAAGATCCTGGACGGATGTTATACAGACACTAAGAGTACACAAATGCCAGCCCAGGTTACTATACCCAGCCAAACTCTCAATTACCATAGATGGAGAAACCAAAGTATTCCATGACAATACCAAATTAACGAATTATCTTTCCATGAATCCAGCCCTTCAAAGGATAATAACAGAAAAAAAAACAATACAAGGACAGGAACCACACCCTAGAAAAAGAAAGAAGGTAATCCCTCAACTAACCTAAAAGAAGCCAGCCACAAGACCAGAATGCCAACTTTAACAACAAAAATAACAGGAAGCAACAATTAGTTTTCCTTAATATCTCTTAATATCAATGGACTCAACTCCCAAATAAAAAGACATAAACTAACAAACTGGATACACAAACAAGACCCAACATTTTGCTGTTTACAGGAAACTCATCTCAGAGAAAAAGACAGACACTACCTCAAAATGAAAGGCTGGAAAACAATTTTCCAAGCAAATGGTATGAAGAAACAAGCTGGAGTAGCCATTCTAATATCTAATAAAATCGACTTCCAACCCAAAGTCATCAAAAAAACAAGGAGGGGCACTTCATACTCATCAAAGGTAAAATCCTCCAAGAGGAACTATCAATTCTGGATATCTATGCTCCAAATACAAGGGCAGCCACATTCATTGAAGAAACTTTAGTAAAGCTCAAAGCACACATTGCACCTCACACAATAATAGTGGGATACTTTAACACACCACTTTCACCAATGGACAGTTCATGGAAACAGAAACTAAACCGGGACACAGAGAAACAAACAGAAGACATATATCTACAGAATATTTTATCCTAAAAGAAAAGGATATACCTTCTTCTCAGCACCTCATGGTACCTTCTCCAAAATTGACCACATAATTGGTCACAAAACAAGCCTCAACATATACAAAAATATTGAAATTGTCCCATACATCCTATCAGATCACCATGGACTAAGGCTGATCTTCAATAGCAAAATAAATAATAGAAAGCCAACATTCACATGAAAACTGATCAACACTCTTCTCAATGATACATTGGTCAAGGAAGGAATATAGAAAGAAATTGAGGACTTTTTGGAGTTTAATGAAAATGAAGCCAAAACATATCCAAACTTATGGGACACAATGAAAGCATTTCTAAGAGGAAAACTCATAGCTCTGAGTGCCTCCAAAAAGAAACTAGAGAGAGCACACATTAGCAGCTTGACAACACACCTAAAAGCTCTAGAACAAAAGGAAGCAAATTCAACAAAGAGGAGAAGATGGCAGGAAATAATCAAACTCGGGGGCGATATCAACCAAGTGGAAACAAGAAGAACTATTCAAAGAATCAACCAGTTGAGGAGCTGGTTCTTTGAGAAAATCAACAAGATAGATAAACCCTTAGCCACACTCACTAGAGGGCACAGGGATAGCATCCTAATTAACAAAATCAGAAATGAAAAGGTAGACATAACAACAGATCCTGAAGAAATACAAAACACCATCAGATCCTTCTACAAAAGGCTATACTCAACAAAACCGGAGAACCTGGATGAAATGAACAAGTTTCTAGACAGATACCAGGTACCAAATTTAAATCCAGATCAGGTTAATGATCTAAACAGTCCTATATCCCCTAAAGAAATAGAAGCAGTCATTAATAGTCTCCCAACCAAAAAAAGCCCAGGACCAGATAGGTTTAGTGCAGAGTTCTACCAGACCTTTAAAGAAGATCTAATCCCAGTTCTTCACAAACTATTCCACAAAATAGAAGCAGAAGGTACTCTTCCCAACTCATTCTATGAAGCCACAATTACTCTGATACCTAAA
The DNA here is from genome assembly GCF_000001635.26 of Mus musculus. Classification (NCBI taxonomy): domain Eukaryota; kingdom Metazoa; phylum Chordata; class Mammalia; order Rodentia; family Muridae; genus Mus; species Mus musculus. The sequence goes on along the minus strand of NC_000073.6, from coordinate 86,068,528 downwards.
CCACAAAAAGACCCAACAAAGATAGAGAACTTCAGACCAAGTTTCCTTAAGAATATCGATGCAAAAATCCTCAATCTCGCTAACCGAATCCAAGAACACATCAAAACAAACATTTATCCTGACCAAGTAGGTTTCATCCCAGGGATGCAGGGATGGTTCAATATAAGGAAATCCATCAACGTGATCCAGTATATAAACAAACTCAAAGACAAAAACAACATGATCATCTCGTTAGTGGCTGAGAAAGCATTTGACAAAATCCAACACCCATTCATGATAAAAGTCTTGAAAAGATCAGGAATTCAAGGCCCATACCTAAACATGATAAAAGCAATCTACAGCAAACCAGTAGCCAACATCAAAGTAAATGGTGATAAGCTGGAAGCAATTCCACTAAAATCAGGGACTAGACAAGGCTGTCCACTCTCTCCGTACCTATTTAACATTGTACTTGAAGTCCTAGCCAGAGCAATTGGACAACAAAAGGAGATCAAGGGGATACAAATTGGAAAAGATGAAGTCAAAATATCACTTTTTGCAGATGATATGATAGTATATATGAGTGACCCTAAAAATTCCACCAGAGACCTCCTAAACCTGATAAACAGCTTCGGTGAAGTAGCTAAATATAAAATTAACTCAAACAAGTCAGTGGCCTTTCTCTACACAAAGAATTAACAGGCTGAGAAAGAAATTAGGGAAACAACAACCTTCTCAGTAGTCACAAATAATATAAAATATCTTGGCGTGACTCTAACTGAGGAAGTGAAAGATCTGTATGATAAGAACTTCAAGTCTGTGTAGAAAAACTTTAAAGAAGATGTAAGAAGATAGAAAGATATCCCATGCTCATGGATTGGCAGGATCAATATAGTAAAAATGGCTATCTTGCCAAAAGCAATCTACAGATTCAATGCAATCCCCATCAAAATTCCAACTCAATTCTTCAACGAATTAGAAAGAGCAATCTGTAAATTCATCTGGAATTAAAAAAAAAAAAAACCTAGGATAGCAAAAACTCTTCTCTAGGTTAAAAGAACCTCTGGAGGAATCACCATGCCTGACCTAAAGCTTTACTACAGAGCAATTGTGATAAAAACTGCATGGTACTGGTATCGTGACAGACAAGTAGACCAATAGAATAGATTTTAAGACCCAGAAATGAACCCACATACCTATGGTCACTTGATCTTCAACAAGGGAAGTAAAACCATCCAGTGGAAGAAAGATAGCATTTTCAACAAATGGTGCTGTCACTGAAGAGAAAACTTATAATTTTGTGTCTTATAACATTGTTGTATCTAAGCTCAAGAAATTCAGGGCTGAAGAATAGACCCAGGCAGATCCAGTCACAGCCTGATCCACCCTGTAGCTAAGAATGTCCGGCCATAAAAGATAAAAAAAGAAAGTGCAGGAACTAGCCAGGGCTATCAGGACCAAATGGCCATCTGGCAGGATGGCGCCTCCCCGGTGGCACCTCCTTATAGCCCACCATAAATCATACACTGACCAGGTATCCTGCTGACCTCGAGAAGTCCTAGCCTTTGTGCCCCCCTACACCTTAACTAGCACGTACTGCCCTGTTAATTTGTAATCACATCTCCGACATTTAAATAAGACAATCATGTGTAACCACTCAAATTCCTTAAGTTCCCTCCCTTTTTGGTTTGTGATTTTTGCATTTATAAGCCTGTAAGAAGTTTGGGCTGGGGTCGAACACCCCTACCCCCTGAGCAGTGCATGAATTTCGACCTGAACATGCTGGCTTGAGTGCTCTTTTGTTGTTTGTGTGTGTGTGTGTGCCATTAAAAGCCTCCTGTTGTTACAACGAGTAAGGTCTGAGTGTCCTACTGGGTGCGCACCTCCCCAAAGAGGGACTCCCCTAGGGGATCTTTCAGCACAACTTGTGGTTATCATGTAGAAGGATGTGAATTGATCCATTCCTGTCTCCTTGTACTAAGGTCAAATCTAAGGGGATCAAGAAACTCCCCATAAAACCAGAGACACTGAAACTTATAGAGGAGAAAGTGGGGAAAAGCCTCGAAGATATGGGCACAGGGGAAAAATTCCTCAAGAGAACAGCAATGGCTTGTGCTGTATGATTGAGAATTGACAAATGGGACCTCATGAAACTGCAAAGCTTCTGCAAGGCAAAAGACACTGTCAATAAGACAAAAAGGCCACCAACAGATTGGGAAAGGATCTTTACCTATCCTAAATCAAATAGGGGACTAATATCCAATATATATAAAGAACTCAAGAAGGTGGACTCCAGAAAAACAAATAACCCCATTAAAAATGGGGCTCAGAGCTAAACAAAGAATTCTCATTTGATGAATACTGAATGGCTGAGAAGCACCTGAAAAAATGCTCAGCATCCTTAATCATCAGAAAAATGCAAATCAAAACAATCCTGAGATTCCATCTCACACCAATCAAAATGACTAAGATAAAAAATTCAGGTGACAGCAGATGATGGAGAGGATGTGGAGAAAGAGGAACACTCCTCCACTGTTGGTGGGATTGCAAGCTTGTACAACCCCTCTGGAAATCAGTCTGGCGGTTCCTCAGAAAATTGGACATGGTACTACCAGAGGATCCTGCAACACCTCTTCTGGGCATATATCCGGAAGATGTTCCAACTAGTAAGAAAGAAACATGCTCCATTATGTTCATAGCAGCCTTATTTATAATAGCCAGAAGCTGGAAAGAACCCAGATGCCCCTCAACAGAGGAATGGATACAAAAAATGTGGTACATTTACACAATGGAGTACTACTCAGCTATTAGAAAGAATGAATTTATGAAATTCCTAGGCAAATGGTTGGACCTGGAGGGCATCATCCTGAGTGAAGTAACACAATCACAACAGAACTCAAATGATATGTACTCACTGATAAGTGGATATTAGCCTAGAAACTTAGTATACCCGAAATATAAGAGATAATTTGTAAAACACATGAAACTGAAGAAGAATGAATACCAAAGTGTGGACACTTTGCCCCTTCTTAGAATTGGAAACAATCATCCATGGAAGGAGTTACAGAGACAAAGTTTGGAGGTGAGACAAATGGATGGACCATCTAGAGACTGCCATATCCAGGGATTCATCCCATAATTAGCCCCCAAACGATGACACCATTTCATACACTAGCAAGCATTTCCTGAAAGGACCCTGATATAGCTGTCTCTTGTGAGACTAGGCCGGGGCCTAGCAAACAGAGAAGTAGATGCTCACAGTCAGCTATTGGATGGATCACAGGGCCCCCAATGGAGGAGCTAGAGAAAGTATCCAAGGAGATAAAGAGATCTGCCACCCTGTAGGTGCAACAACATTATGAACTAACCAGTACCCCGGAGCTCTTGACTCTAGCTGCATATGTATCAAAAGATGGCCTAGTCGGCCATCAGTGGAAAGAGAGGCCCATTGGACACGCAAACTTTATATGCCCCATTACAGGAAACGCCAGGGCCAAAAAGTGGGAATTGGCGAGTAGGGGAGTGGGGGGGAGGGTATGGGGGACTTTTGGGATTGCATTGGAAAAGTAATTGAGGAAAATACGTAATAAAATATATATATATATAAAGAAAAAAACCACGGATTTTGTATTTTTAATATAATCCAAAACCAGATATTGTGACTGTCTTTCATTGAATGATCATATAAACTAAACAAATTTTCCAGCAAAAAGTAGATTTCATAGATGCAAAAAATAATGAACACAAAGTTCTCTGGATGATAAATGTGGGAATAGAAAGAATTAGGGAAAATATTAATATATTCAAAAATAGTGTAAAAATAAAGACTATCAAAGAACTAAAGAGAAAACTATTAAGTTTTTAAAGATATGACAGTCAGGCCAATGCAATATAATAGAATGAATAGGATAAAACAAACAAAAAAATCTACAGAATAGGAAAACTCATATATTTTTTAAACTGTATTCTAATAAATTATACTAATAAAAAAAGCATTCAGTGGCTTATATGCCAAGCCACATACACTGAGTTTTCAGCTATCTTTCATGGTGAGAGTTTTCACTCCTTTATATTTTTTTATTCTTATTGTTCATATATACCCCTCACAAAATCTTCCATAAAGGAAATTACCACAGAAGATGAATACATAAAAATTTTTTATAACTAACTTTAAACGTTTTTTCAAACTGAATATAATCTAGAGCTATGTGCATTGGAAAGATGAAATATCATGCAAATAGTTCTTACCTTATAATAGACTGTAATTCTTAATCAGTATAAAAATTAAGGTTTATAATGGGAGGTTTTTTAAGAATGATATTCTGTGCACTCAGCTTGTTGTTTATCCTTCTCTTAAGAAAAATGAAGATAAAATTTTACTAGCTTTAAATCTCTACAAAATTAGCTTTTACAAATTAAGATTATGTATATTTAAATTCAAATTACTCATCCTTCTATAACCATGACACAAAAGTAATTCAATATATAGTTATGTATTAAAGAAAGAGGAATACACTCTAAAGGAAACCTTATAAAATTAATATTTACAAGTGCTGGGGACACATACAGATGTTGCATGATATTGATAATTTGTTTATTACTGAGTTAAATTGAGGTCAGTTGGAGTTACTGGCATAATTCCTAGTAAAGCTCATTTGGAATACCTGACGTAATCTGAGTTAACTGTTTCAAATGGTCATCAGAAAACTGTTTTGATGAACTAGGCTTGTTAGAAAATTTGCCCAGGAGCAATCATGCCTGATGTTCATGTCTACGACATGGATGTAATCATAAGGGATATAGACGAAAAGGATAATCATGAAGAAAGTTATTACCACTTATTTGTTACCTGAACATATGAACTCAGATGCCAAGCCTAAGGACATAGAGTACTCAAGAATCCTCCAGAGGCAAACAAGGAACTGAAAAGGAAATTACTAAGAGAAGTACATTTGTCCTTTAGTAGTGAGTACAGTAATAAATAGTGGGTTCTGGATGTGTTCACACAATAATAATGCATGAAATTCTGTATATCTGACTGTATATGCTGCATTTTGCTCTGGCAGATATCTTGTGGACAGGAAAAAGATGTTCTGTTTGATCTCTGTCTTCTGGTTTCTGAAGATTAACTTTATTTTTTGTCATTTTAGTGACCCAAGATGCTTTTGGAGAATAAAAGACACCAAAAATGATCTAGGAGATAAAGAAACATATTGTTTGTTTTTTATTTCCACAAAGCAAGGTTATGTGAAGAATGATTATTTCAGTTGGAATCTAGACAAGCAGTAAGTGCATATTTCAATTAGTTATTTTACTTTATCATTAGAGACAAAGCATTCTAGAAATGCTGGGATGTAGACCATGATACCATGTGTCTTCTGGCTCCCCCTTTCTAGGTGATATCCAAAATCTATTTTATGTTTCAATTCTGGGTATTTTTTCCAATTCTGGTTGTTTTATGAGTACCTTATGTTTTTTTATTTTTTTCATTTTTGAGTTACAATTTCTAGGTAGGTACTAAATGAATGACACCATGATATTGACCATGCTAATAACAAGACTCCCCTAATTTGCCAATTTCCAATTTATTGTGTCTTGGGATTAACCTGAGAAAACTGGAATAAATAACGTTTTTAGGGTATTTCATGGAGACTAAAATATAGTGGTCTTTATTAGTGTGCTAATGTTTCATCTGTCAGCGTGGATGCCCAATTCGTACACATCATCCATTTGGATATCTGCCCTTATTCTTAGTTACATGTATTAAGAAGATATACCAATATTGTTCAAATAATCAATCTATCAAAAGTTCAAAATGTTGTGGTCTATGAATCCTGCAGCAGAAGTCAAGACTGAGACAAGTATTTTTTTCACAAGGAGAATTTTTATTTTTCTTTCTTTTACATTCTGTTACAAGGTCATTGACACGTATTTATTTTGCATTAATGTCAGAAACTTATTAAAATTTATCAATTAGAAACCTTTGAAGCATCTCTCTGTTCCAACAGATAATTTGTTAATGTGTTACAAGGGATGATACCCATACAACCTATGATTGGTTATTTCATTTTTGAGTGCTAGAATATAATATGTTGTCTGTGATACCTGATAAAATTTGAGGGAGAATTACTATGGGTATAGACTTTTCCATTACCAAGACTGTCAAGTACAGATTTCACAAATTTATTTCCCATTATTACTGTATAATCTCATCTACTATACTCATTCAACATTCAAATTTATTTCTGTTTTCCTAATAATATTAAACGTGTTTTGATTTATGGAGATTGAGTGTACTTTATATAAATTGATATATATTTTATGATATATAATATCTCTTTTAAAATGGGGTTACTATATTTGAGATTTCAGTTGAAGGAATTGTGATAATTCATCCACAATATTGTAGGACATTTATCAAAATAAGATTTCAAAGTTTCAATAATATCATATTTATAAAGAAATTATATATATGTGTGTGTATGAGAGATAGACAGACAGACAGACAGACAGACAGAGAGACAGAGACAGAGAGAGAGAGACAGAGAGAGAGACAGAGAGATAGACAGAGAGAGAGAGAGAGAGAGATTAGCACAATGACATTGCCAGTTTTAGATAAAAAAATCTATTCACTTTTATGTTGAATATATCAGAATGAAATAAAAATGGAAACAATGAATATTCTTGTCTTTGGAATAGAATAAAGGAATTATTTAAAAGAAATTCGTAGAGTCATTGGTTGATATAATAGAGAAAATGAGTATTTAATAATAAAAATTAATACTAATGGTAAAATGCAGGATGGAGGAGATGAACCAGGAATCTAAATGCTTAGTTATAGTTTAAAAAGAATGTAGGGGAGTTGTTTGAACAAGAAAATTGTCAAAACATATTTGTACATCTCCCATAAGATTGTGGTAAGCTAGATATTATTTCAGATAAGCCTTGTCATATATAAGGAAAGAGATTTTGTAATTCATTTAATTTACTTTCAAATATTTCTAGCTACTGGGACAATATGTCTTAGTGTTCTCTTTTAAAATATGAGAAGTTTTATGTCCAGGACTCTAACAATTTAAGCTGCATGACTTTCAGTGTATGTGTTTTCACGTGGCACAGAAGGGTAGAGTCTATATAAATGTTTTAATTTCTTCTTACTTACTATTAATAAGGAAAATATCAAGGCAAGAATTTCCTATCTAGAATTTAACAACAAGTAACATATTATGTAGAAAATACTTTTTGGATGTATACATGACTTAGATTTTAAGTTTTTCTTTGGTCATGATCATTTACATATATATATATATATATATATATATATATATATATATATATATATATATATATACAGAGAGAGAGAGAGAGTAGAATCATTATATATATTTTCTTTAAAAGCCTTTTATATTACATGTCAGGTATATTTCCAAAACTATGTATGTTTCTCATCCACATTGTGCCTACACAAAAGAAATTTTTGAACAGTTAGTCACTGTTAATTTGTCACAAATATTTGGACATTTATTTCATTACCATAAACATGACAGCACAGTTTAAAAGGCCACTTACTTTTAGAAGTAAAATACTGAGTTACTGTTGCACCTAAATTGTTTGTGATCTACATTCAAAACAATATAATATTAGAGCAATGTTAATAAATTAGGATACTCAAAAACTTGACCATGGTGGTGGAGATACAGCACAATTTAATACAAATTGATAATCTCAAATTGAAATCTTGTGTGTATATAGTATTGGTAGTATGAAGAGATATTCTGCCTAAATACCAACTAGTAAAATTTTTAATGTTGTTCTTTAGTTATTTCTGAGTAGCATTATTAAGATTAGAGAAACACTAGGATTATAGGAGAAAGTGAAATGTGATCATATTTCATCACATTACATCAAACCATAACCTATGCCATCATTATGAACTTGGAAAATGAGGCTTATGAATTGTGTTTTGTAGGATTTATAAAACAACAGAAATTTATTTTGTAGGAATTTAGAGAATTTAATGTAAACGTATGCTATATTCCCTGTCCTGTAAGTTAAAACCAGTACATAACTGAGAAATTTTTGTATTAATTTCCTCTCTGTATGCTAGGATTTTTTTTCTGGCTCATGCTTGTACAGTTTTAGGAATTATATTCTCTACTGCTCTGTTTTCAGGGTGACACCGAAAATGAACCATTTGATTTTCTCTGTTTATCTTGCCTTGGAAGAAATAAATAAGAACTGCCATATTTTGCCGAACATTTCTCTGCTAGTTAATATTGAATGTAACGGAGAAAAATATGATGAGAAAACTGATTTGGCTTTGAAAAGTGAGGACATTATTCCTAATTACTCCTGCACAAATGAGAGAAGATATTTAATTATACTTACAGCTCCTATATGGGCAGTATCTACAAAACTTGGTCCTTTCCTGTACATCTCCAGAATTCCTGAGGTAAGTCAAGATGGAATAATTTTAAGGAAATACTTTTTCACCTCAGTGAGACTTTCTGTTTATGAAGGCAGTTTAAAAGGCAGAGGAGGGTATTATGTTTATTATGATTTATACAACATAAATGCATAGATATGTTTTGTGGCAAACACAACAACTTTATTATAAATGGGCATGGGAGATATCAGTATTGTGAAATATTATACCAGAAGACTCAGCATACCTTTATTATTTAGAGAATCACTAGAAGTTGGATACACTGAAATAATGATATTAAAAATAATCACTTTCTAGCATGAATACACTTTGCTCAAGCATACTCCAATCTCACAATGATCCCTCTGCAGTCCATCATGTTTATATTGTTGTCTATGTACTGCATTTTTCAGCTTTACTGTGGTCACTTTCATCTACTTCTGAGTGATAATGAACAATTTCCTCATCTGCACCAGATATCTCCCAAGGACACATCTCTACCACTAGCCATGGTGTCCCTAGTGGTTCATTTCAGATGGAACTGCATAGGAGCGATTATTTCAAATGATGACCAAGGAATACAATTCCTTTTTGAATTGAAAGGAGAAATGCAAAAAAACATTGTTTGTTTATCAGTTGCTATTATTATCCAAACTGAGATGTCAATGGCTCTTAAAGAGTTAAGTATGAATTATAAACATATCTCAATGTCATCAGCAAAAGTTGTGATAGTTTATGGGGACAAATTTTCTCCCATAAAGAATGCCCTTAATGTGTGGATATCTCAAGGCATTTTAAGAATCTGGGTTAGTGTGTCACAATTTGATATGATCACGATTCTAGGAGATTTCTTGCTATACTCTTCTACTGGGACTTTTATTTTTTCACACCAGCAACCTGAAATACCTGGTTTTGAAAAATTTATCCAAACAGTGCACCCTTCAAACTACAGTAGTGAATTTTCCTTTGCCAAACTATGGTGGACATTTTTTAGATGTTCATTGCCACCATCTAATTGTAAGAAGCTGAAGAATTGTCCAACCAAAACTATATTTACATGGTTATTCAGGACACCACTTGGAATGGCCATGAGTGATACATGCTATAACTCATACAATTTTATATATGCTGTGGCCCACTCACTTCATGAGATGCGTCTGCAAGAAGAAGACACATGGTCAAAGAATGCTGCGAAAGAACTGGAATTTGACTCTTGGAAGGTAATGAGTGTTACACTAAATGGCATTTACATTGTTTGAGTATTTTAACAGAATCACATGGTCTAAAGCCATGTGAATAAGAAATTTCACACATAAATGTACATAGTTCTATATTCTATTATGGCTAGGTGTCAGATCATGTTTCTGTCATATATTATGACACAGTGAAAACTGGTATGCATGTCAGCATTCACAATCTAAGTCATGAAGTTTTATACCGATCTTTGAACGAAATATATGACTCATGTATTAATTTTCCTCATGAAATTCTTAAATAGCCATAAGAAAATGACTTGTCTTTTACGTTATTCAAAAGATCCTATTCAAATTACTAAATAGATCAAAGAGAATATCATGTACTTTTCCATTAATTTCACTTACTAATACTTTGTACTCCATTGCTTGTAATCAAATAAAATTATTGGGAGAAAAAGCATTGAGGTGTCATTACTCTCCAATCATAAAAATCAGGAGTATAGGTTTTAAAGAACCAAGTCCACCAAGAAAATTGTATTAGTAAACAAAGTGGAACGAACTTTACATCTACATGAAATTTATTTTTCACTTTAGTACTGAATACTTCTGGTAAAGTTAGATTGTTTGAAAGGGTAATAATAAGTGGGAAATTTCTAAATGTAATACTTTATATTCTAATGTGTAAGCCTAGTTGAAACTAAAATGACAAATTTGTTTTAGATGTTCTCTTTTCTGAAGACCTTAAAATTTGTAAATCCTGCTGGAGAACTAGTCAACATGAACCAGAATTTGAAGCAGGATACAGAGTATGACATTTTCTATATCATGGATTTTCAGAAAGATTATGGACTTAAAATGAAAATAGGAAGATTTTCAGGTCATCTTCCAAGTGGTCAACAGCTATATATGTCTAAAGAAATGATGGAGTGGGCTACAGATATTGACCAGGTAATTATTCATAATTTTAGTGTTTAATATGTAGCACAATTACCTAAAATATTCTCTACTTTTGCTTTGTCATGAAATAAATACTTGGCATTTCTTCATTTATTGACTTACTCTACACTGACCTAGATATTCTCTCTTTCTTATTACTACCCTTTGTTTTTATATTTCTTAATCTATAACTCATAATACATTCATTGATTTTATCTATAAAAATAAAACAGTACAATTTATCATGATACATGTGTGTTAAACAAGGTCTTTCAGTGGATCTCTGTTGTGGGAATCACTGGATGTTTGCCTGTTAGGATATTGTCCATATTTATATGATATATATTATTTTTCACAGATTCTACCCTCAATATGTAGTATGCCTTGCACACCAGGACTCAGAAAATCCCCTCAGGAAGGAAAGGATATCTGCTGTTTTGTTTGTATCCCCTGCCCAGAAAATGAAATTTCCAACATGACAAGTAAGATTGTCTGTTACAAAAGTAATTAAATTGATTTTTTTCTCACAAATTTACATAGTTCTTAAAATTCCTTTATGGGAAAGGAAAAGATATATCATGTTAAGGATCAAAAGCTTCAGATATAGTATTATTTAAAATATTAAACACTTTCTCTCTTGAATTGTATTTTTGCCTTACTATTGTAGATCCCTGGAAAACAATATTTTCCTGAATATTTCTTTAGAATACCAAAGACAAGAAGATTATGACATGTTTGTGCTTTTCAATTTTATTAAATATCGGAATACTAGTCATTTCCAATACATTACCATTTATTCACTTTACGGTCTACTCACATGCCCCATCCCTCCACTTCTGCCAGTCCCATTCTTTCAAATTCATCCCCCTTTATGAACCTTATCTTTCCCATCATAGTAAGACAGCTTCCCCTTGGATCCTGCTTCATCATGTGTTATCTGTTCAAAGCAGGACTAGCGCTGAAGCCCAATGAGGCAGCAAAAGTAAGTAAAAGAAAGCCAATGGCAAGTCACAAAAATATGCATAGATTTTCTTCCACTTGTTACAGGACACAGAAGACCAAGCTGTACATTTTCTATTTATGTGGATAGGGTTTACAGACAGCCTATCACTTCTTCTGGTAAGCTTGAACTGTAGTTGAGCAGAGGCTGACATTTCTTTGTATAATGTATAAAGGCTTGTATACACACAAACACACACAAATATATAAAATATGATTTACAAATATATATATATATAATATGATTATATATAATAGGTATATATGTATATTATAGTACTTGTTTTTTTAAATACAAATTTGTATTATTTGAGTAATTCTGCTCACCATTTAAACAGCATTATACAGAGCAATCCAAGAGATAAATGAAACATAATATACATCTTTCAATACAGAGACAGTACTTGAAAGACACAACTATTCACATTGCTAAAACTGATTCAGTTAAAATTAAAAGAAAACAGAATACATTGTAGTGAAAGTTAAAAGGATACAAGTTGAAAAATGTTCTAATCCTCTGTGTAGAATTATGTGTTAAGAAATTTTTTGAGAAATAGAATATTACATAGATATTTCTGAATAAATACTACAACCTTGGGAGTATTAGGTTGTCAAATCTTACAGAAATTATGAATACTGGAGGAAATATGCTTGACCAAAATTCATAAATTTAATCACAAAACTGAATATATCATTTTTGACATGTAGAAAATTTGCGTGCTAAAATTTTCATATTGTGTCTGCCTTAACATTATCAGTAATTTCATTTGCTACTTTTAGTATCAAGATTATAATACAATAACACCATTATACTTTCTCCTATCCTTCTTAAAAATCAACACTCTTTAACTGCCTTTAAAATTAATGACCGATTTTTTAATTGCTCTTCCATGCAAAGATTTTATGTATATAAAATATTTCTAAGTACAGTAAATTAGTCTGTATAGTATTATTTGTGTGTTTTGAGGGAAGACTATTTTGTTATTCAAGGACAATTAGTAGGTAGGCTCTACCCTAAGAAAGCATCTCAGTATTCTCTGGTTGTCTTTAGTTCCTTATGCAAGATTTTTACTTTATCATCTTTCCCTACTCCACTTTGTTATGTTTATTGTTTTTGATCTCATCCACCTTAATTTAAGATTCTTTTTTGTTGAGATTTTATGGGTTTTACTAGTGATTATCTTAGAAAATAAAAAATATAAATTCACGTCAAATTTTCTTTTTTTAATATTTTTATTACATATTTTCCTCAATTACATTTCCAATGCTATCTCAAAAGTCCCCCATATCCTCCCCCCACTTCCATACCCACCCATTCCCATTCTTTTGGCTCTGGTGTTCCCCTGTACTGGGGCATATACAGTTTGCATGTCCATTGGGCCTCTCTTTCCAGTGATGGCCGACTAGGCCATCTTTTGATACATATGCAGCTAGAGTCACACACACACACACACACACACACACACAGAGAGAGAGAGAGAGAGAGAGAGAGAGAGAGAGAGAGAGAGAGAGAGAGAGAGAGAGAGAGGGAGGGAGAAGGGAGAGAGAGAGGTATATTAGAGTATGTGATTTTTTTTTAAAATACAAATTTGGAGTATTTGAATACTTTTACTCATCAATTTAGGCAGCATTGTTCAGTATAATCAAAGAGATAATAAAAAATGAAACAGAATGTACATCTTTCAAAATAGAGAGAGAGTACTAGAAAACACCACCACTATTCACTTTGCTATTTGATTCAGTTAAAAGTAAAAGAAAACTGAATACATAGTAGTAGAAGTTAAAAGTAAACAAATAGATAAATGTTCTAAGCCTCTCTGGTGTATAATCTGTCACAATTTTCTTGAGAAATAGAATAATACATAGATATTTCTGAATAAATACTATAAACTTGGGAGAATTGGGCTGTCAAACCTTACAGAAATTATAAAAACTGCAAGAAAATATCCTTTACAAAAATTCATAAATTGAATCATGAATCTGAATATCTCATTTTTGACATTTAGAATAAATGTTGTTAAATTTTTCATGCTATCTATTCCTTGCTTGACATTATCAGTATTTTCATTTGCCTCTTATATTATGGAGATTATAATACAATAACATCATTTTACCTTTCCCTATCCTTCCTACAAAATCAACCCTCTTTACTGCCTTTCAAATTTATGACTTTTTAAAATTGCTCTTGCATACAAAGATTTCCTGTATATACAAATATTTCTAACTATAATAAATTAGTCTGTATAGTATTTCCTGTATGGTTTGAGGAAGACAATTTTGTTATACAAAGACACTTAGAGTGTATCCTCTTCTTTAGGAAAGTCTCTAAATATTCACTGGTTGTCTTTAGTTCCCTATGTAAGATGGTTTTCTTTCTCTACTCCATTTTGTTTTTTATTGTTTTCATTTTCCCCCAGCTTACCTTTAAGATTCCCTTTTGTTGAGATTTTACGGGATTAATTTTTGATTATATTTAACAATACAAAATATAAACTCACGTCCAAATTTTATCTACTAACTGTTAAAATCTTTAAACTCCTTCATTTGGAAATTTAAGATTTAAATGAGAAATAAATTTTGTACATTAATGCATTGGACAGAACTCCAAAACTCTTAATTTTTACTATGATTTTCTCTAGTGTTGTATGTCCCTGCCATATATTAAGGACTATACTTATATGTGTAGGTAAAGAATAGTGTATGGAGCATAGTTATGGATTACAATATTTTAGTAATATGTAAAGCATAGGTTTTTTTCTGAGATATGGAATGGATGTAATTTACTTGTCCAAAGATCAACTTGAGACCACATGAAGAATGCAAAAATTGCACTTCAATAAACAGTAAGATATATGGATGTAAATAAAATAAATACCTAATTAAAAATATATAAATAAAAAAGAAAATAATTAAAAATAAAAACATGTATGGACATAATCCATTATTAGTTATTTTTACATAATACAAAGAATAATTTAATGAAAAAGTTTGCTTTCATGAATGATCAATTTAAGATATGTGATTGTAGAAACATGAAAGTTATGTGATAGTATGATTTCTTGTAATATGCTACAAACATCTTGAATATGTAAGATAACTATAAGCAAAAGTTTGCATGGTAATGATAAGCATTAGAATTTGGATCAAATGCTATTCAGCTTCCACATTTAAATTTACGTATACCACAAGATGCAAGTCTAATTTATCTATAGCTTTTCCAGTGCATTAATTCAACATATCTTATAAATGATAATAAGTAGATATGTCAGATAATAATTCCCTTCCTATACCAGACAAGGATCAGTGTGTGAAGTATCCAGAGGATCAAAACGCCAATGAAAATCAAACTGCCTGCCTACCTGCAAAAAATTGCCTGTTTTAGATTATAGAGAACCTATGGAAAAGGCAATGGCTGGCTTTGCTCTATGCTTCTCTGTCCTTACATCTGTGGTACTTTGTGTCTTCCTGAAATACTGAAAAACCCCCATGGTCAAAGCCAATAACCAAACTCTCAGTTATGTCCTACTCATATCCCTCATATTTTATCTGTTACTTGCTGTACATTGGTCATCCCACTGTGGTCATCTGTATCCTGCAGCAGACCACAGTTGCCATTGTGTTCAGTGTGGCTGCCTCTACTATCTTGGCCAAGACAAATTCTATAGTACTGGCATTCAAGGTCACTGTCCCAGGGAGAAGTATGAGGTGTCTGCTTGTGTTACGGGCACACAAATACATCATTCTCTCTCTCTCTCTCTCTCTCTCTCTCTCTCTTTTTAAATGAGTATATATTGATTTATTATACTTATATAGTATAATAACAGCCTAAACAAACCACCACACACAAAAAAAGCAAAGTCACTATAGTGAAACAATAAAACTTTTGTAGCAATTTAATAGTGCCTTTACATTTCAGTTCTGCAGCTGATGTTGTAGAGATTGTCCAGTTATGCATAGGTACTTTTCTTTTTTTTTTTTTAATTTTTGATATAAAGTATTTTTTAATTTATTTTTTAATTAAGTATTTTCTTCATTTACATTTCAAATGCTATCCCAAGAGTCCCCCCCTGCCCTGTCCCCTAACTCCCCTACCCAACTACTCCCATTACTTGGCACTGTACAGTACCCTGTAGTGAGGTACATAAACTTTGCAAGGTGCCTCTCTTCCCAATGATGGCCAACTAGGCCATCTTCTGATACATATGCAGCTAGAGACACAAGCTCCGGGGTACTGGTTAGTTAATATTGTTGTTCCACCTATAGGGTTGCAAACACTTTTAGCTCCTTGGGTACTTTCTCTAGCTCCTCCATTGGGGGCCGTGTGACCCATCCAATAGCTGACTGTGAGCATCCACTTCTGTGTTTGCCAGGCCCCAGCATAGCCTCACAAGAGACAGCTATATCAGGGTCCTTTCAGCAAAATCTTGCTGGTGTACGCAATGGTGTCAGCATTTGGAGGCTGATTATGGGATGGATCTCCAGGTATGGCAGTCTCTAGATGGTCCATCCTTTAGTCTCAGCTCTAAATTTTGTCTCTGTAACCACTTCCACGAGTGTTTTGTTCCCAATTCTAAGAAAGGGCAAAGTGTCCACACTTTGGTCTTTGTTCTTCTTGAGCTTCATATGTTTTGAAAATTGTATCTTGTATCTTCGGCATTCTAAGTTTCTGGGCTAATATCCATTTATCAGTGAGTACATATTATTGTGAGTTCTTTTGCGATTGGGTTACCTCACTCAGGATGATGCCCTCCAGGTAAATACATTTACCTAGGAATTTCATAAATTCATTCTTTTTAATAGTTAAGTAGTACCTCATTGTGTAAATGTACCACATTTTCTGTATCCATTCTTCTGTTGAGGGGCATCTGGGTTCTTTTCAGCTTCTGGCTATTATAAATAAGGTTGCTATGAAGATAGTAGAGCAAATGTCCTTCTTACCAGTTGGAACATCTTCTGGATATATGCCCAGGAGAGGTATTGTGGGATCCTCAGGTAGTACTATGTCCAGTTTTATGAGGAGCCGCATTATTGATTTACAAAATCGTTATAAAAGCATACAATCCCACCAACAATGGATGAGTATTCCTCTTTCACCACATCCTTGCCAGCATGTGCTGTCAACTGAATTTTTGATCTTAGCCATTCTGATTGATGAGAAGTGGAATCTCAGGTTTGTTTTGATTTGCATTTCCCTGATGATTAAGGATGCTGAACATTTTTTCAGGTGCTTCTCAGTCATTCAGTATTCCTCAGGTTAGAATTCTCTGTTTAACTCTGAGGCCCATTTTTAAGGGGGTTATTTGATTTTCTAGAGTCCACATTCTTGAGTTCTTTATATATATTGGATATTAGTCCCCTATCTGATTTAGGATTGGTAAAGATCCTGTCGCAATCTGTTGGTGGTCTTTTTGTCTTTTGATGGTGTCTTTTACCTTATAGAAGCTTTGTAATTTTATGGGGTCCCATTTTTTGATTCTCCATCTTACAGCACAAGCTATTGCTGCTCTATTCAGGAATTTTTCCCCTGCGCCCATATTTTTAGGCTTTTACCCACTTTCTCTTCTATAAGTTTCACTGTCTCTGGTTTTATGTGGAGTTCCTTGATCCAATTAGATTTGACCTTAGTACAAGGAGATAGGAATGGATCAATTCACATTCTTCTACATGATAACTGCCAGTTGTGACAGTACCATTTTTTGAAAATGCTGTCTTTTTTCCACTAGATGATTTTAACATCCTTGTCAAAGATCAAGAGACCATAGGTGTGTGGGTTCATTTCTGAGCCTTTGATTCTATTCCATTGGTCTACTGGTCTGTCTCTCTACAAATACCATGCAGTTTTGTTTTGTTTTTTTTGTTGTTGTTGTTGTTGTTGTTGTTTTGTTTTGTTGTTGTTGTTGTTGTTATTGTTTTTTAATCACAATTGCTCTGTAGTACAGCTTTAGGTCAGGCATGGTGATTCTGCTAGAGGTTCTTTTATCATTGAGAAGAGTTTTTGCTATTCTAGGTTTTTTGTTATTCCAGATGAATTTGCAAATTGCTCTTTCTAATTCGTCGAAGAATTGAGTTGGAATTTTGATCGGGATTTCATTGAATCTGTAGAATGCTTTTGGCAAGATAGCCATTTTTACAATGTTGATCCTGCCCATCCATGAGCATGGGAGATCTTTCCAACTTCTGAGGTCTTTTTAATTTCTTTCTTCAGATTCTTGAAGTTCTTATCATACAGATCTTTCACTTCCTTAGTTAGAGTCACACCGAGGTATTTTATATTATTTGTGACTATTGTGAAGGGTGTTGTTTCCTTAATTTCTTTCTCAGCCTGTTTATCCTTTGTGTAGAGACAGGCCATTGACTTGTTTGAGTTAATTTTATATACAGCTACTTCACTGAAGCTGTTTATCAGATTTAGGGGTTCTCTGGTGGAATTTTTAGGGTCATATATATATATATATATATATATGTATATATATATATATATATATATATATATATATATACTATCATATCATCTGCAAAACATGATATTTTGATATCTTCCTTTCCATTTGTATCCCCTTGATTTCCTTGTGTTGTCAAATTGCTCTGGCTAGGACTTCAACTATTGTGTTGAATAGGTAGGGAGAAAGTGGGTAGCCTTGTCTAGTCCTTGATTTTAGAGGCATTGCTTCCTGCTTCTCACCATTTACTTTGATGTTGGCTACTGGTTTGCTTTAGATTGCTTTTATCATGTTTATGTATGGGCCTCCAATTCCTGGTCTTTCTATGACTTTTATCATGAATGGGTGTTGGATTTTGTCAAATGCTTTGTCTGCATCTAATGAGATGATCATGTGGATTTTGTCTTTGAGTTGTTTTATATTGATGGATTTCCATATATTAAACCATCCCTGGATCCCTGGAATGAGTCCTACTTGGTCAGGATGGGTGATTGTTTGGATTCGGTTAGCGAGAACTTTATTGAAGATTTTTGAATCGATATTCATAATAGAAATAAGTTTGAAGGTATCTATATTTTTGGGACTTTCTGTGGTTTAGGTATCAGAGTAATTGTGGCTTCATAGAATGAATTGGGTAGAGTACCTTCTGCTTCTATTTTGTAGAATAGTTTGTGAAGAACTGGACTTAGATCTTTGAAGGTCTTGTAGAAAACTGCACTAAATCCTTCTGGTCCTGGGCTTTTGTTTGTTTTGGAGAATATTAATGACTGCTTCGATTTCTTTAGAGGATATAGGACTGTTTAGATTATTAATCTGATCCTGATTTAATTTTGGTAACTGGTATCTGTCTAGAAATTTGTCCATTTCATCCAGGTTCTCCAGTTTTGATGAGTATAGCCTTTTGTAGAAGGATATGAAGGTGTTTATCTACCATGTTGATGTTTCAAAGAACCATCTCCTCCTTTGGTTGATTCTTTGAATAGATCTTCTTGTTTGCACTTGGGTGATTTTACCCCTGAGTTTGATTATTTCCTGCTCTCTACTTCTCTTGGTTGAATTTGTTTACTTTTGTTTTAGAGTTTTTAAGGTGTGTTGTCCAGCTGCTAGTGTATACTCTCTCTAGTTTCTTTTTGTTTGCACTCAGAGCTATGCTTAGCAATGCTTTCAATGTGTCCCATAAGTTTGGGTATGTTGTTGGTTCATTTTCATTAAACTCTAAAAAGTCTTTTATATTTTTCTTTATTCCTTCCTTGATCAAGGTATCATTGAGTAGAGTGTTGTTCAGTTTCCATGTGAATGTTGTATGAAGTTAGTAAAGATCAAAGCAGACATTACACCTCACACAATAATAGTGGGAGACTTCCACACACCACTTTCATCAATGGACAGATCGTGGAAACAGAAACTAAACAGGGACACAGTGAAACTAACAGAAGTTATGAAACAAATGGATTTAACAGATATCTACAGAACATTTTATCCTAAAACAAAAGGATATACCTTCTTCTAGGCACCTCATGGTAACTTCTCCAAAATTGACTATATAATTGATCACAAAACAGGCCTCAACAGACACAAAAATATTGAAAATTTCCCATGCATCCTATCAAATCACAATGGACTAAGGGTGATCTTCAATAACAACATAAATGATGGAAAGCCAACATTCACGTGGAAAATGAACAACACTCTTCTCAATGATACCTTGGTCAAGGAAGGAATAAAGAAAGATATTGAAGATTTTTAGAGTTTAATGAAAATGAAGCCACAAAATACCCAAAATTATGGGAGACAATGAATCAGTCCTAAGAAGAAAATTCATAGCTCTGAGTGTCTCCAAAAAGAAACTAGAGAGAGCATACACTAGCAGCCTGACAACACACCTAGTAACTCTAGAAGGAAGGGAAGCAAATTCACCAAAGAGGAGTATACAGCAGGAAATAATAAACCTCAGGGCTGGAATCAACCAAGTCAAAACAAAAAGAACTATCCAAAAATGTTCAACATCCTTAATCATCAGGGAAATTGAAATCAAATCCACCTTGAGATTCCACCCTCTCACCAGTCATAATGGTTAAGCTAAAGTTTCAGGTGACACAGGTGGTGCGGATGTGAAGAAAGAGGAACACTCCTCAATTGCTGGTGGGATTGCAAGCTTGTAAAACCACTCTGGAAGTCATTCTTGTGGTTCCTCAGAAAATTGGACATATTTCTACTGGAAGATCCAGCAGTACCTCTCCTGTGCATATACCCAGAAGATTTTCCAACTGGTAATAAGGACACATGCTCCACTATTTTTTCACAGCAGTCTTTTTTATGATCGCCATAAGGTGGGAAGAAGCCAGATGTCCCTCAACAGAGGAATAGTTACAGAAAATGTGGTACATTTACACAAAGGAGTACTACTCAGCTATTAAATACAATGAATTCATGAAATTCTTGGGCAAATGGATGTATCTGCAGTATATCATCCTGAGTGAGGTAACCCAATCACAAAAGAAGTCACTTGATATGCATTTACTGATAAGTGGATATTAGTCCAGAAACTTAAAATACCCATGATACAATTCGCAAAACAAATGAAAATCAAGAAAAATGAAGACCAAAACGTGGATATTTCATTCCTCCTTAGAATAGGGAACAAAATACCCATGGAAGGAGTTACAGAGACAAAGTTTGGAGCTAAGATGAAAGGATGGACCCTTTAGAGACTACCCCACCCGGGTATTCATCTCATAATCAGCCTCCAAACCCTTACACTATTGCATATGCCAGCAAGATTTTCCTGAAAGGACCCTGATATGTAGCGTATGAGGCTATCAAGTGCCTGGCAAATACAGACATGGTTGCTCACACTAATCTATAGGATGTAACACAGGGCCCCCAATGGAAGAGCTAGAGAAAGTTCACACGGAGCTGAAGGGGTCTGCAACCCTATAGGTGGAACAACAATATGAACTAACCAGTACCCCCAGAGCTCATGTCTCTAGCTGCATATGTAGTAGAAGATAGCTTAATCTGCCATTGTTGGGAAGAGACGCCCCTACGTCTTGCAAACTTTGTATGCCCCAGTACAGGGAAATGCCAGGCCCAGAAGTGGGAGTGGGTGGTTACAGGAGAAGGGCAGGAGGAGGGTATAGGGAACTTTCAGGATAGCATTTGAAATGTAAATAGAGAAAATATCTAATAAATTACCCCCATAAACACACAGAAAAAAAGAATGTTGCAAAAGATAAAGGTCAGGTATCATATAAAGGTAGACCTAACAATGACGACTCAGAAAGCTAGAAGCACTTGGACACATATCTTGAAATCTCAAAGAAACCATATGTGACAAGCTAGACTACATGTATCCCGCTAAACTGTCAGTCACCATTAATAGAGAAAACAAAATATTTAAAGACAAATCTATATTAAATCTATATCTGTTCACAGTTGCAGGCCTACAGAAAAATACTAGAAAGAAACCTCTAACTCAGGAAGGATAACCACATCTACAAAAACATGGAAAATAAGTAATTTGATACCATCAAAACCAGGAAAAGACACAGACACACACCCACACACACACACACACACACACATACACATACCACCACCACCAACAACAACAACAACAAGAACATCAAAACATCAAAGTTCACCAAAGATCTCAACATAATTATAAAAATCAGTACAAAGAAGTCTCAAATTTTTAATGTATTTGATTTTCTGTGTGATTTAAAATTTAATAGGAAAGCCTTTTTATGCATCAATGGGAGGAGAGGTCCATGATCCTATGAAGGCTCCATACATGCCCCAGTATTGGGGAAATCAATGGCGGGCAGGTGGCAGTATGTGGGTTGGTGGGTGTTTGAACACCATCATAGAAGGAGAAGTAGGGAGGATGTGTTATCATGTTTCTGGGAGGGAGGAAAACTGGAACAGGGGAAAACATATGAAATGTAAATAAAGAATATATAAAATAAAAAATGCTACCTCTTCAAATATTTGTGCTCTAGTGTTTCATACAAAGATGTTAAGGATTGAAATATCATTCTGATATTTTTTATGAATATAAAGTCACCAGCCGCATCAATTTTGATTGCTTTTTTTCAAAGATTAATTTTTAGATATTAGAAATGATGCATTAGCATGCTTCCTGAATCCATAAGCTGGATAATTTTTCCATCCCTGCATTCTGATGTAATACCTACATTAATATTCTGGTGTGTTTCTTGTATGTATCCAAAAGATGGATCATCTTCTTGCATTCATTATGTTTACCAGTCTTATTGAGGATTCTCCCTGGTTAAAGGTGGGGAGACCTACTCTGTCTCTGTCTCTCTATGAACTTGTGAGTATATGTATAGGGCAGAATTCAGTTCTTCTTTTCCATGTTAACCCTCTGGGAGACAAGAAGCCTTGTGCTCCATGGACAGGATCTGTCACAGTTGTAGAAGGGAGTAATATACTAATTTATTTTGATCCTGGTTATAGTAGATCTCCCGTATCCCTTGTTATTGTAGTCTTCCTGGGAATCAGAAAGTCTGTACTGATGGTTACTGCTGACTTTATGGTACACATACAGGCTGAGTTAGCAGAATCACAAGGAATATTGAGCTCCTCATTAGGGCAGGAGGGTCAATAGTCAGCTGGGGTCTGTGTGTGATTAAGCTGGTATGAGAATTTGGATAGGAGTCTAACATGTGTGACTGTGGACATCCTGAGCGACAGGAAGGGTGTTATGACCTCAGGCATCTTCTTTGAAACTCTTCTTCATTAAGAGTAGCCATTTTAATCTATTTTTGTTCTGGTCAGGAAACTTTCCCAAGTGGTCATGTGCTCGAAGCTCTTCACTTTATTTTCTACTAGTTTCAGTGTATCTGATTTTATTTGGGGTGCTTAAATCATTTGGACTTGAAAAATTGTACAAGGATATAAGTATCAAGCAATTTTCATTCTTCTATGTGCTGACTACTAATTGAACCAGCACCATTTGTTGAAAATGCTATCTTTTTTCCCACTGTATGATTTTAGTGCCCTTGTCAAAGATCAAGTGACAATAATAGTGCAGGTTCATTTCTGGGTCTTCAATTCTATTCCATTGATCTACATGCCTGCCACTGCACCGGCCCCATGAAGTTTTTATTAGATTGCTCTGTACTATAACTTGAGGTCAGGGATGGTGATTCTGCAAAAGTTTTTATATTCTTCAGAATAATTTTCACTATCCTGAGTTTTTTGTTATTCCAGATTAATTTGAACATTTCTCTTTCTAACTCCATGAAGATTTGAGTTGGAAATTTGATGGGGATTACATTGAATCTGTTGCTTGCTTTTGGCAAGATGGCCATTTTTACTGTATTAATGCTGTCAATCTATGAGCATGGGAGAACTTTCCATCTTCGGAGATTTCCTTCAATTTTTTTCTGAAGAGATTTGAAGTTCTTGTCATGCATGTATTTTACTTGATTTGTTAGTTACACCAACATATTTTATATTATAGTGACTTTTATGAAGGATGTTGTCTCCATAATTTCTTTCTCAGCCTGTTTATTCTTTGAGTACAGCACAAAACGGCAACCAACTCATTGGGAAAAGATTTTTAATAATCCTATATCTGCTAGAGGGCTAATTTCCAATATATACAAAGAACTCAAGAAGTGAGACTCCAGAGAACTGAATTACCATATTAAAATTGGGGTAGAGAGCTAAAGAATAAATTCACAACTGATTTTTAGTCATCAGGGAAATGCAAATCAAAACAATCCTTAGATTCTAGCTCACACCAGTCATAATGGCTAACATCAACAATTCAGGTGACAGCAGATGCTGGTAAGAATGTGAAGAAATAGGGACACTCCTCCATTGTCAATGGGATCTCATGGTGATCCAATCATTGTGAAAATCAATTTGGTGGTTTTTCAGAAAATTGGATATTGTAATTCCTAAGGACCCAGATATGCCACTCTTGGGTATATACCCAGAAGATGTGCCTACATGCAATAAGGACACATGCTCCACTAAGATTTAGCCAAATTATTTTTAATAGCCAGAAGCTGGAAAGAAAACAAATGTCC
This sequence comes from Mus musculus, assembly GCF_000001635.26. Lineage (NCBI taxonomy): Eukaryota > Metazoa > Chordata > Mammalia > Rodentia > Muridae > Mus > Mus musculus. The sequence continues at coordinate 86,044,491 of NC_000073.6, read as the reverse complement.
CCCAACAGACAGATGGATAAAGAAAATATTCTACATTCTGGAGTAAAACTCAGCTATTAACAACAATGAATTAATGAAATTATTAGGCAGATGGATTAAAGTAGAAAATATCATCCTGAGTGAGATAATCCAATCACAAAAGAACAAAGATGGTATATACTCTCTGATAAGTGGATATTATCCCAGAAGCATGGATTACCAAAGATTTAATTCAGAAACCACATGAAGCTCAAGAAAATGCAAGATCAAAGTGTGATACTTTGGTCCTTCTTAGAAAGGGGAACTAATTAATCATGAGAGGAGATACAGAGACAAAGTGTGGGGCAAGGACTGAAGGAAAGGCAATCCAGAGACTGTCCTACCTGGGGAATTATCACATATAGTTACCAAACTCAGACACTATTGTGGATGCCAACAGGTGCTTGCAGAAAGTCAGGAACCTGATATAGCTATCTACTTAGAGTTGTTGCTTGTGCCTGACAAATACAGTGGTGATGCCACATCCAGCCATTGGACTGAGCATTGGTTCCCCAAAGGAATAGATAGATAAAGCATTAAAGGAGCCAAATCATTTTGTAGCCAGATAGAATGAACACTATGTACCAACCAGAACCCTCAGAGCTCCCACAGACGAAAGCACCAAACAAAGGGTAAATATGGAATGACCAGTGCCTCCAGTTGCGTATTTAGCAGGGGATGGCTTTGTCAGACATTAATGTGAGGAAAGGCCCTTGTTCCTATGAATGTTCAGTTTAGGGACAAAGAAGAAGGCGTGGGTAAGTTGGTGAGTAGGGACTAGCAGGAGGGGATAGGGGGATTTTGGAAGGGGAACTAGGAAAGGGGATAGAATTATATACGTAAATAAAATGATATAATTTTAAAAAAGAAGCAAGACACACACACACACACACACACAGAGAGAGAGAGAGAGAGAATTCTTAAGTATTATTTCTCTTGAAAGGACTGTCATCTTTTAGTGTTTCTGTTAATATGTAGTGGATTATTGAATCTGTTGAGTATCAGGGACTTCCTGAACATACTTTTTTTTTAGTTTGCCCTCCTGCCTAAGTAGCTTCCTCGTCATTGGAATGTTTTAATATCCAAAGAAACTGTCACAAATTACTACAGCTCATCCTCTCCTTTTAAAATTTGTTCTGCCTAGTTTACAGCAGTCATCCCTTTACCTTACAAGAAATGATTATACATGTCCAAAATGGCTAAAAAACATTGGACAAAATGTCATAATAACAAACACTTGTTTTCATGATCTTTACTATTGATTATAACTTGAAGCTGGCAATAACAAGCATAAGTGTATACACACATATTTAAAGAAGAGTTTCATAGGCATATCACATCAACTGAGAAAACTCCCAGAATTAGCTTACTCAGCCTCAGGTTTCTGATCTAGGTTATAGCATCTGACTTAAATTCCCTCTGATTGAGTTCACATTAAATCCGACTGGAAGAGAGTTGGTTTTATCCTTGATATCTGAACAACTATTTCACACAAAGGAAAGGCATGTCTGTTATGGAGGTACTTTAATTTAACATGCACTGTCAAAAGATAAGCAGTAATGTTGGTAAATGTTCACCAAAAGCCTTTATGTTCCTTCATTGACAATGTAAATGTTACCCAGCCTAATTGAAATTTTCAGTCTAGAGCAAAATTAATTTCTTCGTGTCCTTCAGTAAAAGTCTGCAAGTGCATTACTTTTATCCATAGGATTTTACAATCTAGTCCTGGCAATCAAAACAAAACAAAACAAAACAAAACAAATAAAAAAACAAAAGAAACAAACAAAACAAAACAAAAAGAAACAAACCTGCTATTATAATTTGTATTGTTTCTGGTAGATCCCTGGCAAACAACTCACAGGAAGCTAATCTACTCAAAGCACAGACATTTTCAATTTATAACATTACAGGCTTCATTAATATCCTTTTTCCACCATATAGCATACCTTTTCTTTTTCTTTTTCTTTTCTTTTTTCTTTTTTTTTCTTTTTTTCTTTTTTTTTTTTTTTTGACAGGGTTTCTCTCTATAGCCCTGGCTGTCCTGGAACTCACTCTGTAGACCAGGCTGGCCTCGAACTCAAAAATCCGCCTGCCTTTGCCTCCAAATGCTGGGAATAAAGGCGTGCACCACCACTGTCGGGCTAGCATGCCTTTCAAGGTTGGTTTTATTCTTGAAGTGAGCACTAATACTGTTATAATTTATTTGGAAGTATGGTTATACTTTGTTGCCTTCCAAAGGCTTTTCCAATCTAATCTTATTAGGTGGTTTACATTTTGTCATTCTATATAATGAAGCAGAGTAGCAAATACCCAAATCCTGAAAAAGACTTTATTACATTTACCTAAGATGTTCTATCTTAGATATCAGAAGGAATTATTTCCCCTGGAATTGAAAAATATTCCTTAGAAGCTTCTAAACACAAAATTAGATTTTGTAAAATCATTTCTTCCTTACATAATCAAGGTTCACAAAAAGCTTCCCTCATTAGACATCCAGTTACCCAAACAGACATATTCCCAAGCTTTCTACGATCACCTAAATCAACCAATGTCTTTTCCACACATTGATGCTTGAAAAGGCTTAGAAAAGCCACTATAATTCCATACAGGTCTCATGGTCCCTGCTGAATTATCCCTTTATTTACCACTTGTTTGAACACAGTTTAACACTGAGCAGTGAACTGTGCTGCAAACACAAAATTCCTAATTCATTGCTCCCTGAGTGGGATGTGTACCTCCTATATTGTTCTTCAGCCACTACTGAAGAATATACCTTGTTATTAGCACCTCATGTTACCACTTCATCAGTGACAAAATAAAAGTAGAAATTAAAGTATTTCTAGAATGAAAATGAAGGCACAGCATCCCCCAAATTATGAAACATAATGAACAGAGTGTTAAGAGGAAAATTCAAAGCACTTAGTACCTTTAAAAAGAAATTTGAAGGATGCTAACATAGTCACTTTACAACTCTTCTAAAAGCTCTAGAAACAAAAGATTCAAACATATCCAAGAGGTGTAGAGGGTAGGAAATCAATTTAATGGCTGAAATCAGCCAATTAAAATCAAAGACAAAAAATACCAAGAATCAATAAAACTAAGAGTTGGTTCTTTGAGAAAATAAATCATTAGACACTTTAAATGAAGGGCATGAGGAAAGTTTAAATTAAACATAATATGAAATGAAAAAGGAGACATAACAACAGAAACCAAAGGAATTAAAAAAAATCATCATACATTAGTACAAATGACTATTCTCATGGTAACTGGAAAATGTATTTGAAATTGATGATTTTCTAGACAGATACCCTGTCCTGGCATACTTATATCAGGATTAGGAAAAATATTGATACAATCCCATAACCTCTAAGGAATTAGTAGTAATAATTAAAAATTGCCTAAGCAAATACTGCACAGGGACAGATGATTTCAATGCAGGATACTATTAGACTTTCAAAGAAGACCTAATACCAATACATCAAACTATTCCATGAAAAGGAAACAGAAGGTACTCTAATTCCTTTTATTAGGCCACAGTTACTCTGATACCTAAACCACACAAAGACCCAAGAAAGAAAGAGAACTTCAGACTGTTCTTGTTTATGAATTTCTATGCAAAAATACTCAATAAAATTCTCACAAACCAAATTGAGTACACATCAAATAATCACTCACAATTATCACGTTGGTTTATTCCGAGTGATTCAGCGTCTATTCAATATAAGAAAACTGTATCAAAAAAATACTTTGTAAACAAAGTAAAGGAAAAAATAACATGATAAGCTGATTAGCTTCTGAATGAGCCTTTGAGTACATCCAGTACTCCTTCATGTTAAATGTTTGGAGTGATCAGGAATTCAAGGCATAATAATAGGAATATATACAAAAACAATATCCAACATCAAATTAAATGTGGAGAAACAAATATCAGTCACACTTAAGTCAGGTACAAGACAAAGTTGCCCACACTTTTGTATCTATTAATTATAGTATTTAAAGTTCTAGCTAAAGCAATTAGAAAACAAAAAGATATAAATGGGTTACCAATTGAATAGGAAGAGAATCAAGGTATTCCTATATAGAGATAATATGATGGTATACCAAAGCAAAACCCAAAATTCCACAAAGGAAACTTCCGTAGCTTGGGAAACACCTCAGCAAAGTGGCAGACAATAATGTTAACTCAAACAAATCAACAGCCTTCCTTTATTCAAATGGCAATCAGGCTGAAAAATAAATTACTGAAACAACAGCCTTTACAATAACCAAAGATATCATGCTGTAATTCTTACTCAGAAAGTAAAGGATCAGTCTGAGAACTTCAAACCTTTGATGAAAGAAATTGAAGAAGACCTCAGAAAATGGAAAGATCTACCATGATATTGGATTGGTATGATTACATACTAAAAGTAGCCATCTTGCAAAAAAACAACCTACAGATTCAATGGAATCCACATAAAAATTCCAACACAATTCTTCAAAGACATGAAAAGTGCAATTCTCAACTTCATCAGCACAGACAAACAATTCATGATGGCCAAAAATAATTCTCAACTATAAAATATCTTTTATTAGAATCACCATCCCTGACCTCTAACTGTAGTAAAAGTAAAAATAATAAAGATCACATGGTATTGGTACAGTGAAAGTCAGTTCAATCAATTGAATAGAATAGATGACCCAGAAATAAACTTACTCATCTAAGGACATTTGAACTTTGACAAAGAGGCCAAAAACACAGAGTGGAAGAAAAGAAACCATCTCCAATAAATTTCATTGGACTTGCAAACTTTATATGCCCCAGTACAGGGGAACGCCAGGGCCAAAAACGGGGAGTGGGTGGGTAGGGGAGTGGGGGGTGGGTATGGGGGTCTTTTGTGATAGCATTGGAAATGTAAATGAGGAAAATACCTAATAATAAAAAAATGATGGACTTCTTGTTGGTCTGTATGTAGAATAATGAGAAAAGATTCTTCTTTATCAACTTACACAAAGCTCAAATCCAAGTAGACCTAGGACCTCCACAAAAAACAAACAAACAAAAAAAAAAAACAAAAAAAAAAACATTTATATTTAACCTAGTAAATGAGAAAGCAGAAATAGCCTCAAACTCATCAACACAAGGGAAATTTAAATTTTCTAAGCAGACTGTCAAGGGCTTAGGTGTATCCTTCCCCAGCCTGAAACAGGCTGGTTCAGACTCAATTGCCACTGAGAATTAGATCACCTGGGGTGGAGCCATACTGCCTAGATGACTCTATTGTTCAGTTACTGCCACTGCTCTCCTTCAAGACATTGCTACCTGCTGAGAGGCCCCTGAGATATTCTGGGGACTACACTCTATCCTGCAGGTTGTTACCTGCAGCTGGTTCCAGGCACCAAGAATGGATTGGCGGGAATCCCCCCCCCCCTCTATAAGCACAGATTGCTATTAAACATTTGAACCTTAATCAGGAACCTTGACTTGGCCTCCATTATTTCTCTCGACCTCCTAGTTTCTGTCTTTCAGCCCCAGCCTGGCACCCAGGTGTACCCAGTCCATGTGATCGGGCTAGCAACACTTAGACCATAAGATCAGCAATTGATTGTTATTAACGCGTTCTCACGCCCGGCCAGGAAGAACACAGCAAACCAGAATCTTCTGCGGCAAAACTTTATTGCTTACATCTTCAGGAGCAAGAGTGTAAGAAGCAAGAGAGCGAGAAAACGAAACCCCGTCCCTATTAAGGAGAATTATCCTTCGCCTAGGACGTGTCACTCCCTGATTGGCTGCAGCCCATCGGCCGAGTTGACGTCACGGGGAAGGCAGAGCACATGGAGTGGAGAACCACCCTCGGCACATGCGCAGATTATTTGTTTACCACTTAGAACACAGCTGTCAGCGCCATCTTGTAACGGCGAATGTGGGCGCGGCTCCCAACATCTCCCCCTTTCCTTTTAATAAGAGCAAATAGGCCACCCATATTAATGAGAGTGGAGATAGAGGTCAAATCCCCAGTGTGTAGGTAAAGGAGCCATGTACAGGATTAGCTCTTAGGCTCACAGGCTTTTACCCAGAGCAACCCTGACCTGCTCCCGTGTCGTTTTGCCTGGAGAGAAGGACACTTGGACACTCAACCTTCTTGAAAGATGACATGTCTCCCTAGAATAGGCTCATATATGCCGCAGAGCCTTTCTTCTGCAGTGCTTAGCCGTGCAACTCTCTCGGGCTGCTGAAGCACACTCACTCTATCCCGTGCAATGAGACTAGCCTCATGGGATATAAGAGCTGAGTGGCCAGCGACCTATTGCCTAAGCATAGATATATCAGGGGAAGCTCCATGTTCTAGTCCTGCAAGCGCCTGGGCAATAACCACCTTGTCTCTCCTAGTTTGGGCCTTAAGCTTACAGACCAATCAAAGAAGCAACACTAATCCACAGCAAAGTGTATCTCCAAATAATATTAATCCCACCCATTTTTTAAAGAAAGAAAATGCTGAGGAGATCCAATTGGGTAATCCTTTGGTCAGGGACAGGTCCAAGCGCGTGGAGTTGACCTGAAGTCTCAATTCCCGAAGGATCTGTTCAAATTCAGCCGTCCAATTCTGTAACATATACTGAAAAAGACTTTTTGACAAATTAGCTGTCCTAGTAAATTTCTCATACTGAATGGAAGTAACACACAATCCCGGAAACTTTTGTTCACATCTCAGCTGAGCTATTTGCCATAATACATCTAGTTGTTTCTGGACAAGATCTATGAGTTGATTAACCAGCATGAGACCTCTCTGTATCTAGACATTAGTTGAGGCCTGTTTATCTATGACTGTAGTCACCGAGGCTGACAAAGTGTTAATGGTGTCAGTCATCTGGACCTGTCCAGACAGAGCCAAGGCTGTCTGAATCAAGGCCAAACCCAGTTCCCAGTTAGTGGTAAAAAAGCAGGAGAATACTTGAGCATTATACATCACCGTCATTGGGAGTGGAAATGTCGACATTATCCCCCAACGCTGCTCTCTCTTTATTATTGACGCCCTGGACATCACCAAGACGAGGGACATCAGTATTCCCTTGGTCAGTCTGGATTTTTCGGGTGAGTCTTTCTGGTATCCAAAATGGGTTGTCTTCATTCTGTGGGAAAACACAGATAGCTCCCCTGGATCTTATCAAAATAGGATCCGGGCCATAACATTTATTATCAAGGACATTTTTCCATTTAACCATCTCATTGGGCCTATCTGGCTCTGTACAATGACGTTCAGCCGCAGTATGGCCATGAGCATCAATATTTAAAAAATTGAGTGTAAAGAGTGCCAAAGACACAGACACTCTTGGTGCTCGGGGTAAAATCTCTTCAATTCCCCTCTTCTGTTTTATAAGATAGGCTTTGAGGGTGCGATGCGCACGCTCAACAATACCCTGTCCTTGAGGGTTGTATGGAAGTCCAGTCAGGTGGGTTACGTCCATCTGACGGCAGAACTGCTGGAATTTTTGAGACGTATAAGCTGGTCCATTATCAGTCTTAAGGAGTTTGGGTTTCCCCCAAGCACTCCATGCCTCAAGACAATGTTGAATCACATGTGAGGCTTTTTCTCCGGTTAACGGAGAAGCAAACATGATGCCAGAACATGTGTCAATGGACACATGGAGATATTGAAGTTTTCCAAAGGAAGAAACATGTGTAACATCCATTTGCCAGACCTGTAGAGGTCGAATACCGCGTGGGTTAATTCCCACATGAGGAACTGGCAAGAACTCACAGCAGCTTTGACATTGAGTAACAATGTCACGGGCTTCTTTTCTTGTCAAGGAGAAACGACTGCGTAATGTTTCAGCCGTCACATGAAAATTGTTATGAAAATTTCTTGCAGCCTCTACCGGGGATGATAGGGCAGCAGCCACCACTTTAGTGGCCTTATCTGCCAAATCATTTCTCAGAGCCATGGGGCCAGGTAGGCCTGAATGGGCTCTAACATGAGTAATATAAACAGGAAATCTTCTAGATAACAAAACTAATTGTATCTGCTGAAAAATATTGGCAACTCTACTGGAAGGCTTAATCACTCCAGCCACTTCTAAAAGATTTACTGCATTAACCACATAACAGGAATCTGACACAATATTAAGGGGTTCTAAAAAGGTTTTTAAAACTTCTAAAACCACTAAACATTCTACCACTTGAGGTGAATTTTCATTATACTGTTTGGATACCACTTTACCATTAGCCACATAGGCACCTATGCCAGTTTTTGATCCATCAGTATATACCACAATCCCATTTTTAAGTGGGTTTCTTACTGTTATTTGTGGAAACACAACAGATTGATTTTGGGCAAACTGTAAGATTGGATGTTTTGGATAATGGTTATCTATTTGTCCTGAAAAGGAGGTAACTAAAACTGCCCAATCATTAGATGTGGCTGCCAAGGTTTGAACCTGTGCAGCGGTATAAGGTACAATTAAAAGATATGGACTTCGCCCAAAGTGGGTGATTGCTGCTTTTAGGCCTTTAAGGGCAAGCTGTGCAATTGCATCAGGATACCAATCTATTATTTTAGCTGGGGATACGTTTGGATGGATCCACAACAATGGCCCATTCTGCCACAAAACTGCGGTTGGCAATTGTGCTGTCTTAAAGACACACAAACTGAAAGGCTGCGAATCCTCAATACGTTGTAATTGTGCATTCTGTAAGGCTTTTTCCACTTTTTGTAAGGCCTGGTTAGCAGCTAGAGTAAGAGTCCTAGGGGAGGAGATATGAGGATCTCCTTCTAAAATACCAAACAAAGGCCTTAACTCAGTGGAAGGAATCTTTAAAAAAGGTCTGAGCCAATTAATATCTCCCAACAGCTTTTGAAAATCATTTAAGGTATGGAGGTGATCTCTTCTTATCTCTACCTTTTGGGGCACAATCTTATCTGGGGACACCACAGAGCCCAAGAATTGTCCTGTATCAGAAATTTGGACCTTTTCTGTGGCTATCTGTAAACCCCACTGACTTAAAGTTTTAAGTAGAAAAGGATATGCCTTTTGTAGCATGGTAAGGTCTTTATGGCACAGGAGGATGTCATCCATGTAAAGGAGCAAAATTAAAGAGGGGAATTGTTCCCTCACTGGCAAAAGAGCTTCTTGCACATAAAGTTGGCACATTGTAGGACTATTGGACATTCCCTGTGGTAAGACCTTCCATTGATACCTCTTATCAGGTTCCATGTGATTAATAGAGGGGATGGTAAAGGCAAATCTGGGCCTATCCCTTGGACACAAAGGTATAGAAAAGAAACAATCTTTAATATCTATAATAATTAAATTCCAGCCACGTGGTAAGGCGGAAAGTACAGGGAGACCCCTCTGTACTGGGCCAAATAAGTTCATTTGCTCATTAATGGCTCTGAGGTCATGGAGCAGTCTCCACTTTCCTGACTTTTTCTTAATTACAAAAATTGGAGTATTCCAAGGTGAGGTAGATGGCTCAATATGGCCTAGTTTTAATTGTTCCTCTACCAGTTGAATCACAGCTTCTAGTTTTTCAGAGGATAGGTGCCATTGAGGAACCCACACTGGGTCCCCTGTTTTCCATGGTATGGGTCGTGCTGCCCCAATGGCCACTAAGGAAAAACCCAGACCCTGTCTGTCTTGGTTTCCATTAGGTGAGATGGGCTCTATCCTTCCCTGTTCTTGATGTCCTAACCCTTTTCCTTCTTTATAACCCATCTTTGCCATGATATTTTTTGCTTTAGTTGAATACCCTCCCGATGGGGCGTTTTCATTGGACAAAATAAGGCCCAAATGCTGCATAATATCCCTTCCCCAGAGGTTAACCGGGAGTGGGAGCACATAAGGTATGAATTTCCCTTGCTGTCCTTCAGAGGATTCCCACGTCAAGGCAACGGAGCTTATAGTGGGACATGATTGATATCCTAGGCCCTGTAATGAATGAGATGACTCTGTGGTGGGCCATGCTTTGGGCCACCAATGTGTAGAGATTATACTTTTATCTGCTCCGGTATCAAGGATGCCTTCAAACTCTTTTCCGTTAATCTTAAGGCGGAGCTTAGGTCTATCATTTAAAGATACAACCAAATAGGCAGAATCATTTCCTGAGGAGCCCATTTTCTTTATCTCAGGTCCTGCAGATTTCTCCCTGGTATTATCAGGGAGGAGCAGCAGCTGAGCTATCCTATCTCCTTTACTAATAGAAAAAACGCCCTTAGGGCTTGAGCACAGGACCTGTATTTCAGGGGAATGTTGACAATCCATAACTCCAGGGTGGACTACTAAGCCCTGTAAGGTGAGTGAACCCCGGCCGAGAATAAGGCCCATGGTTCCCGGGGGCAAGGATGGTATAGGCTCCACTGGCACCGGCTGAATACTCATTTGAGGCATTAATAGGAAGTCGGAGGCGGCACGCAGGTCCACCCTTGTGGGTCTTCCTGGGTCGCCTCTCTGACTGCTTCCTGGGTCCTGACAAACCGGTTCCCATATCTTTGAGGGCCCTGGGACCGAGGGCCCGATGACCCGTTTTTTGGCACATCAGTTGATTGACTATCAGGTGGGGGAAGGATTCTGCCCTTTATATCCCTCACAGAGCGACACTGGTCAGCTCTATGATAACCCTTGCCACACTTAGAGCAAAGAGTGAGAGTCCCCCCCTGTTTATCTGGAGCTCTGCAATCTTTCTTAAAATGCCCAGGCTTTCCGCAATTAAAACATGTCCTCTGATCATTTCTGCTCATGGAGCGGTTCTGAGATTGGAGGATGGCGGCCGCTAAGCCTGCATTGGTGAGAGGTCCCCCAAGCTCTCGACAGACCCTGAGCCAGTCTTGTAAGCCTTTGTTCTTTCTTGGGGCTATGGCCGCTCGGCACTCCTTTGTGGCTTGCTCATAGATTAGCTGTTCTACCAGAGGCGCGGCTTGCTCTGAATCTCCAAAAATACGCTCTGCTGCCTCTGTCATTCTGGCCACAAAATCTGAGAAGGATTCCTGAGGTCCCTGGATTATCTTTGTTAACTGCCCAGTGGTTTCACCTGCTCGGGAGAGCGCCTTCCAGGCCCTAATAGCCGTGGAAGAAATCTGGGCATAAGCTCCCCAATGGTAGTTTGTCTGATCAGCAGAATAAGCTCCCTGACCCGTCAACAAGTCAAAAGTCCAATCTCTCTGCTCTGGAGTCAAAGCAGCTGCGTTTGCTCGGGCCTGCGCTTGTGCAGCTTCGTGCCAAAGCGCTCTCCATTCCATATATTTGCCCATACTAGGGAGAGCGGCTTTTACAACCGTTTGCCAGTCGGCAGGAGTTAGTGCCATGCCGGCGAGCCTGTCTAACTGCACCAAGGTAAAATTAGCATTGGTTCCGTATTTACGGACCGACTCGGCAAGTTCTTTAATTTGTAAGTATTCTACCGGAGCGTGGACACGCCCACCCTCGGCTCCTTCAAAGACCGGAAATGCCTGTTGTATTTTCCTTTGTTCCTCTCTGGGAATGAATGAGTCTGCGCACTGCCTCTCTGCGCATTGTCTCTCTGCGCAGGGCTGACGCACTACGCAGGGCGGGGACTCCGCATAGGGCGGACCTTGAAGCCGACTGCCCTGAGGCCAATCAGCAAACTGGCCTTCGCCAGCCGCTTTTGGCTTCCTTAACTGATTAGCTAGCACTTTACCTGGCTGGTACCCTTTTTTCTCATAATGAGCTGCTTCTTCCTCCCAGTCTGTTTCTTCAGAGGAGAATTCATCATCTGATTCAGAGCTACCAAGAGCTGGCTCCCCGAGCCCATCCAGCGATGAGCACAGGCTCCTTTTCCTAGAGACCTCCGCTAATTGATCTTTCTTCTTTTCCCTTTTTCCTCTTTTTCTTCTAATCTCTCTCCAGGTATTCCTACCTAACCTTAACTTTTCCTCGGGTTCAAGACCCTTGGAAAGGCCTGTATACTTATTTTGTGTACCATATTTCCTCTTTGTTCCTACTCTCTCTCCCCACTTTACTTCTGATAGCTTGTCCTGAATTTCCTCTAGAATTTTCAGCCCTATCTTAATCACTTGATAACATGTGAAAAGGAACAAAAGGGCTCCTAACACCAGAAAAAATTCAAGGCCAAACATATTCCACTTTACTTCTGATAGACTGTCTTGAATTTCCTTAGAAAGTTCAAGGCCAGGCGTACCTCGTAAAGCTATACTTACGGGTTACCGCCGTTCCCCAGCTGAAAAGTTCTGAATTCATGCAGTTGAATCCTTCTCAACAGTCTGTGTTGTGGGAACACTTCATAACCGTGACCCGCAGTTCTGGTTCCGGAATGAGGGATCTTCCTTGCACCGGTGATGGTAAACTCTCGTCCCGAGTTTTTTCTCGTCCCGGAATTCGGCACCAATTGTTATTAACGCGTTCTCACGCCCGGCCAGGAAGAACACAGCAAACCAGAATCTTCTGCGGCAAAACTTTATTGCTTACATCTTCAGGAGCAAGAGTGTAAGAAGCAAGAGAGAGAGAAAACGAAACCCCGTCCCTATTAAGGAGAATTATCCTTCGCCTAGGACGTGTCACTCCCTGATTGGCTGCAGCCCATCGGCCGAGTTGACGTCACGGGGAAGGCAGAGCACATGGAGTGGAGAACCACCCTCGGCACATGCGCAGATTATTTGTTTACCACTTAGAACACAGCTGTCAGCGCCATCTTGTAACGGCGAATGTGGGCGCGGCTCCCAACAATTGATAAATGGGAACTCATGAGACTGAACAGATTTGTAAGGCAAAATCACAGTCAATAGAACAAATTAACACCTACAGATTGGGAAATTATCTCCAATAACCCTATAACTGATAGAGGGCTAACATCCAAAATATATAAAGAAATCAAGAAGTTGACCTCCAAAAATAAATAATCCATTTTAAAAATGGAGTTCAGAGCTAAGCAGAGAATTAACAACAGAAGAACCTTGAATGGCAGAGGAGCATCTAAACAAGTGTTCAAATTCCGTAGTCATTAGTTAAAAACAAATAAAAAAGACCCTGTGATTCCACGTCACACCAATAAGAGTGGCTAAGATAAAAACTTCAAGTTACTGCACATGCTGGCAAGGATGTGGAGAAAAAGTTATACTCTTCTATTACTACTTGAATTGTATACTTCTGCAAGCACACTAGAAAGAAATTTGCCATTTCTTTAGAAAGTTGAAAATAGTTCTACTTGAAAACCCAGCTATCACACTCCTGGACACATACCCAAAGATGAGCCACCATACCCAAAGATATGTGTTCCACTTTATTCATAGTAGCCTTATTTGTAATAGTTAGAAGGTTGAAAAAATATAGATGTCTTTCAAATGAAAAATATACAGAAAATATGGTTCATTTACACAATAGACTACTATTCAGCTATTAAAAATGAGGACACCATTATTCTTCCAGGTAAATGGAAGGAACTATAACATATCGTCCTGTGGGAGGTAACCAAGGCTGAAAATGCAAAACATGGTCTAAACATACCAGTAAATGTATATATGTAAAGAAGCACAGAATCCCCTTATGCAACTCACAGATTGCATTAAGTTTAACAATAATGAATGCCCAAGTAAGGATGCTTCAATCCCACTTAGAAGGGAAAATGAAATAATCATGACTTACAGAGAGAGGGAGAGACCAGAATGGGAGAATGGAGTGTGTGTGTGTGTGTGTGTGTGTGTGTGTGTGTGTGTGTTGGGGGCAGGATCAGGTTTGGGATTTTGGGGACAGGAGAGAAACCCACAGAAAGAGGGCCAGGAGAAAGAATGAAAATGTGCAGCCTCCTTGGAGTCTCACATGACTCAATCAAGCTACCTGAGCCAAAATGCCTAACAAATGGGAAGAATCCACCTCCAGTAGGTAGAGAGAGCCTTAAGTTCTGAGAAAGGGTTGATAACCCACAGTCAACACCTCTGAAACAGAACTCTGCCTTTCTAAAGAACTGCAGGGACAAAAATGGAGAAAAGGCTGAAGATAAGAACCTAGTATGGTTAACCTCTGAGAGGCTCTACCAGCAGGTGACTGAAACAGATGTACATCCTTACACCCAACTATTGGATTGAAGTCCAGCAGCTTATGGTTGAATTAGGCAAAGGACTGAAGAAGCTGAATGGGTGTGCAACCCCATAAAAAGACCAGAAGTTTCAATTAACCTGGACCTCAGGAGAATCTCAGAGACCGAACCATCTATCAGGCAGGATACATGGACAGGTATCAGGTCCCTGGCACTTGTAGAGCACAGAACGGCCTGGTGTGGCCTCAGTGGCTGAATATGTGCCTAATCCTCAAGAGATTTGAGTTATTAGGGAAGAGGAAGTCTCCTGGGCATGGGTTCACCCTCTAGCTGGAAAGGGGAAGGAAGTGTAAGATAAGCAACTGTTGATGAAGGGACTTAATGGAGAAGGAAATTACTAAAATGTAAATAAATAAAATAATAATATTTTTTTAAAGCTAACAGTTTTCCTTAGAGAAAAGAATCCATAGAACAAAAGAATAATCTGGTGAATATTTTTTTGCAAAGAAGACTCGAGATTATACCAGCTGCCTAGAAGAATGATAAAAATACAAAGCATCGTGGAAGAAATTTTGAATATTTTGAGTGTCCTAAAGGTTGTGACATATACTCCATATTCCTACCTATGTGTGGTTTTTACCTATACTGTGTGGTGCTTTAGTGAGTTAATAATATTTGTTCGTATAAGTAAATCCTCACCCAGATTCTGGTATAAAGTCCTAATACAATTTATGGTTCACAAAATAACACTTTTGGTTGAGTGTGTGTATGTGTGTGTGTGTGTGTGTGTGTGTGTGTGTGTGTGCAAGTGGGCATGCATGTGTATATTGTATCTGGGTTAATAGTTATGTATGTTGCATTTACCCAAGTAGTGTATTTTAATACAACAAATTTCAAGACAATATGTAAACATGTTGATAATTTAAGCCCCTATCACAATCTTAACATTATCCTTTCTATTTAGTAAAGTTGCAGAACTACACAGAGAGGTCTTTCTTATAACATGCAGTATAGAAATACATTTCCTGCCAAGATTTTCTAAAATGTTATTACCAAGTATGAATTTCGTTGATCATTATTTTTGTTATAATATCTTTATGGAAACCAATGATTTACTTTAAATATATAGGCTTTTTAGAATTATGAATTTAGAAGAGATTTTCAATAGCTTAATAAATTACAGATTATTCAGAACTACACACATGGAGCAATCCATGGCAACCATGTATATCATCTGTGAATATAACATAATAATCATATAGAGTACTTGAGGACTAAAGAGATGTAAATTATACTGTTTTTCCAGTTACACTGTAGTTCTTAATCTTACACTTAATTTATAAATATCACTAAAATGCTAATTAGTATACATTTTTATTGTTTTACTCAGTGATACTATACCCCATATTAATCTTTATTCTTAGCTTATATGCACATTCAAAAGAGGAGATCTCTTCTTTTCTTCACATAAAATTCACATAAGAATTCATATAATATATGAAAGTTTTAGTGCAAAATTCATGAAAATAGTATTAGGAATTCAGCTTAAAACTATAAATGACATGTGAATAATACCTAGTGAATAATTCAAATTATTTCAATTATTATATAAACCAATACATTATAAGTAATTATGAAAGTTCATAATAATTTCATTGTAACATAATAATATTTATTCCTCCTTTCCCTATATAGCTTCTATCACTTTTCAGTACAAACTTCTCCCAAATTTTGGCTTTGGCTTTTGATAACTCACTATGTATAGTTAGTGATGCTAGACTGTGCAAAAATTTAGGGCCATTATTAGACAGCGTATGTTCTAGTATAAACCATGTCCTCAAAAAAGAATGAGTTTCCTTCCAAATGTCCTCTCTACTTCTTATAGTTGAAAGTGTGTTTGAGAAAACCTAAAGAAGATCTCCAGAATATATGCCAGTGTTTTCAATTTTTGATATTTAGGAGATTTTTTTAGTAATTAGAATTTCAAGAACAGCATCCTATTGTAAAGATAGAATTTCACAACACTTCTAAGTGATTGGCCATTAGTTTCTCTGTCTCCTATGCCAAGATATTTTCCAAGTCTTGATGGTGAAGATGTTTTAATTAAGGTGAAGAACTCGGTCTGTTATTCTTTGTAGTTTAAACCATTATGCATTTCTTAACTATGTCTTATATCAATAATTATCTATGGCTAAGGTTGAGAGAAGTCTATGTCCTAAAATATAAACGTGAGTACAGAGATATGCATTTTAGGGAATGACTACCAAGAAAAATAAAAACAGATTTTTATGGACCCATTTATATCCTCATTCATGAGGCTTTCACAGAATTACAATATAAATTATGGATCATCTTCATTATGATCAGTATTCAAATTGAAACAGAAAGCAGTGATACCATCATAATTTTTTACCATCTCACGTCCTGGGATATCATATTACAAAGAAAATAAGTTAACTGTTCTTTATAATATTTTTGCAGAACTAGAAAAGTATAAAGGAATTAATTCTTAATTTCTATATGTGTGTACTCTCAACATGATAAATTTTTTTCTAGAAATTTTTCAGTTACACAAAACTAATACAGGTAAGTTGATAATACATGAAATAACTTGCAAAGCTGAGTGCCAATTTTCAGGTATCTAACAATTTTATAATTAAAAAACAAAAACCTGTCATTAGAGGTATAAAAATGTCAGATTACACAGATTGATCCAATAAACTGAGGTCCAGGTCATGTGTTTGATTTGTATTATACAGCATATGTTCTACATTATTTACATACTAGAAACTTCATATTTCAACATAACACTTGATGCATTGAAAACATCTTTGTAATTATGTAGATAAGTTTGGTATACTTATAAGTCTTTAAATTTAAATTATATTTTCAGTTTTAGCATGTGGTTTCTTGAACATGTGAGAAGAATTGTCCCGTGGTCTTAATAAAATAATATAACATTTTGGGGCAAAGATGCAAAGAAGAAGTCCTGCACGTGAGGCCAAGACACAGACAACTTCCACAGCAACCATACTCTTCTCATTGGTGCTGTGATAGACAGGGATGAAAGTGATCCAGACACTGCAGAACACCAGCATACTGATTTTCAAGAGCTTGGCTTCATTGAATGTATCAGGCAGATTCCTGGCCAAGAAAGCTACAGTGAAACTTGTATCCAAGGACACAGTAGAAGGCAATCACTGAACCTTTGTTTCAAACAATGATGATGTGGCCATGTACCATGTGTAGATTAGCATCAACAAATGGAGGAGAAGTTCCCAGACAGACTCCACAGAGAATCTGCTGAATCATGGTGCATATGACAATGATGTATTTGGGTGCCTCTGCCCCAAGCAGCCACCTCATTCTTCCTGGGACTATGACCTTGAAGGCCAGTACTACAGTGATTGTCTTGTCCAAGGTAGTAGAAGCAGCCACAGTGAACACAATGGCAAATGTGGTCTGCTGCAGGATACAGATGAACAGAGTGGGACGACCAATGTAAAGCAAGGAACAGATAAAACAAAATATGAGGGCGATTTGTAGGACAAAGCTGAGAGTTTGGTTATTGGCTTTGACTATGGGAGTATCTCAGTGTTTCAGGAAGATGCAGAGTACAACAGATGTAAGGACAGAGAAGCATAGAGCAAAGGCAGCCAGAGCCTTTCCCAAAGGATCTCTATATTCTAAAATAGCCACAACATTTTGGAGACAGAGAGTATGGTCTTCATTGGCATATTGATCTTCTGGATACTTCAAACACTGATCCATGTCTAGTATAGGAAGGAAAGTGTTATCAGGTGTATTTATTGATTATAATTTACAAGATATACTGAATTAATACATTGGAAAATCATATTTAAGTTATACTTGCATCTTGTGGTATATTTGGAAACTATAGCATTTCATCCAAATTCTTATGATTATCATCTTTATGAAAGATTTGTTTATAATTATCATATATATTCAAGATATGTATAATATATTTCAAAAACTCATACCATCATATAATTTTCATGTTTCCACATTCACATATATTAGCTTGATCATTAAGGAATCAAACTTTTGTAATAAAATTATGCTCAATATTATGCAAAAATAAGTAGTAATGGGCTGTGTCCATACATCTTAATATTTATTGATCAGTAAACCTTTTGTTCTACATGGGGTCTCAAGTTGATTGTTGGACCAATAAATCAAATCCACCCCGTATCTTGGAAAACAATATATGGTCATCATGTTACTAAAACATTTTTATCCCTCACTATGCTCCCAATAATTTCCTTACACACACAAATAAGGATAGTTCTTACCATATGAAAGCAAAAGACACTACTAGAGATAATTAAAGTAAAATTAAGAGTTTTGGAGTCTTCTCTAATGGATATATTTATAAAATCTATTTCTCATTTAAAACATTACAGATTGTAACAGTTAGTAGATAAAAAAATTGATGTGACTTTATATTTTGTATTTCCTAAGATGATCACTAATACACACCATAAAATCTCAACAAAAAAGAATCTAAAACATAATCTGATTTTGTCGTGGAATACTTTGGTTTCTCCATCTATGGTAATTGAAAGTTTGGCTGGATATAGTAGCATCCACTATGCTCCAAAATGTTCATAGTAGCCTTATTTATAATAGCGAGAAGCTGGAAAGAACCCAGATGCCTCTCAACAGAGGAATGGATACAGAAAATGTGGTACATTTACACAATGGAGTACTACTCAGCTATTAAAAAGAATGAATTTATAAAATTCCTAGGCAAATGGATGGACCTGGAGGGCATCATCCTGAGTGAGGTAACCAACCACAAAAGAACTCACATAATATGTACTCACTGATAAGTGGTTATTAGCCCAGAAAATTAGAATACCCAAGATATAAGATACAATTTGCGAAACATGTGAAACTGAAGAAGATCGAAGAACAAAGTGTGGACACTTTGCCCCTTCTTAGCATTGGGAACAAAACACCCATGGAAGGAGTTACAGAGGTAAAGTTTGGAGCTGAGATGAAAGGAAAGACCATCTAGAGACTGCCATATCTGGGGATCCATCCCATAATAAGATTCCAAATGCTGGCACCATTGCATACACTAACAAAATTTTGCTGAAAGGACCCAGAAATAGCTGTCTCTTGTGAGACTATACCGGGGCCTAACAAACACAGAAGTGGATGCTCTCAATCAACTATTGGATGGATCCCAGGGTTCTCAATGGAGGAGCTAGAGAAAGTACCCAAGGAGCTGTGCGGATCTGCAACACTGTAGGTGGAACAACAATATGAACAAACCAGTACCCCCAGGAGCTCACGTCTCTAGCTGCATATGTATCAGAAGATGACCTAGTTAGCCATCAGTGGAAAGAGAGGCCCATTGGTCATGCAAACTTTATACCTTAGTACAGGGGAACGCTAGGGCCAAGAAGTGGGAGTGGGTGGGTGGGGGAGTTGGTGGGGGAGTGTGTGGGGGACTTTTGGAATAGCATTGGAAATGTAAATGAAATAAATACCTAATTAAAAAAATCATCTGGTTGAAAACCAAAACAATAAACATAACAAAGTGGAGTAGGGAAAGACTATCAGGCAATAATCTTACATAGGGAACTAAATACAACCAGGGAATGTGGAGATACTTTCCTAGTTGGAGGATACCCACTAATTGTCCTTGAATAACGAAATAGTATTCCCCCAAAACACAAAAATAATACTATACAGACTTATTTATTGTACTTAGAAATATTTTATATGCAGAAAATCTTTGTATGCAACAGCAATTAAAAATCAGTCATAAATTTAAAGGCAGTAAAACAAAACCAAACAGGTAGAAGTCCTTACAGAAAAACAGGAAACACAACCGAACAGATAATGGAATTGAACAAATCCATACAAAACCTAAAAAAAAAGAAGTAGACACAATAAAGAAAACCCAAAGTGAGGCAAAGCTGGAGATAGAAACCCTAGGAAAGAAATCTGCAACCATAGATGCGAGCATAAGCAACAGAATAAAAGACATGAAAGAGAGAATCTCAGGTGCAGAAGATTCCATAGAGAACATGGGAACAAAAATCAAATAAAATGCAAAATGCAAAAAGATCCTAAGTCAAAACATCCAGGAAATCCAGGACACAATGAGAAGACCAAACCTAAGGATAATAGGAGTAGATGAGAATGAAGATTTTTAATTTAAATGGCCAACAAATATCTTCAACAAAATTATAGAAGAAAACTTCCCAAACCTAAAGAAAGAGATGCCCATGAACATACAAGAAGCCTAAAGAACTCCAAATAGATTGGACCAGAAAAGAAATTCCTCCCAACACATAGTAATCAGAACAGAAAATGCACTAAATAAAGATAGCATATTAAAATAAGTAAGGGAAAAGGATCAAGTAACATATAAAGACAGGCCTATCAGAATTAAACCAGACTTTTCACCAGAAACTATGAAATGCAGAAGATCCTGGACAGATGTTATACAGAAACTAAGAAAACACAAATGCCAGTCAAGGCTACTATACCCAGCCAAACTTTCAATTACCATAGATGGAGAAACCAAAGTATTCCTTTACAAAATCAAATTCACACACTATCTAAAGTTTCTTTAATGAATGTGGCTGCCCTTGGATTTGCAGCATAGATATTCAGAATTGAGAGTTCATCTTGGTAGTTTTTACCTTTGATGAGTATGAAGTGCCCCTCCTTGCATTTTTTGATAACTTTGTGTTGGAAGATAATTGTATTCGCTATTAGAATGGCTACTCCAGCTTGTTTCTTCAGATCATTTGCTTGGAAAATTGCTTTCTAACCTTTCACTCTGAGTTATTGTTACTCTTTTTCCCTGAAGTGGGTTTTGTAAGCAGCAAAATGTAGGGTCCTGTTTGTGTAACCAGTCCATTAGTCTATCTTTTTATTGGGGAATTGAGTCCATTGATGTTAAGAAATATGATTCTGTCTTCCATCTCTTGTATTCTGTTGCTGATGCTCACATCTATTATTCGTCATTTCTTTCCTAGGTTTTCCAACTCCAGAGTTGTCCACTTTGGGTTTCTTTATTGTTTCTACTTCCCTTTTTATGTCTTGGATAATTCTGTTCATTTCCCTCACAAGTTTGATTGTGTTTTCCTGTAATTCTTTAAAGGGTTTTTGTGTTTACTCTTTAAGGACTTCTACCTGTTTAGCAGTGTTTTCCTGTAAATTTTTAAGGACTTCTACCTGTTTAGCAGTTTTCTACTTTATTTCTTTAATTGAGTTATTAATGCCCTTCTTAAAGTCCTCTATCAGCATCATGAGATATGATTTTAAATCTGAATTTTGCTTTTTGGGTATGTTGGGGTATCCATGACTCGATGAGGTGGGAGTTCTGGGTTCTGATGATGGTAAGCTGTGTTGGTTTCTTTTAGTACAATTCTTATGTTTGCCTTTGCTATCTGGTAATCTCTGTAAGTAGTTTTTATAGTTGTCTCTGACTAGAGCTTGTTCCTCCTGTGATTCTATTAGCTTCTGTCAGCAGTCCTGAGTGTTTAGCTCTCTTCTGAGTCTCTGTGGTCAGAGTACACTCTGCAGGCAAGCTCTCCTCTTGCAGGGAAGGTGCACAGAGTTATGGCATTCAGACCTGCCTCCTGGCTGAAGATGAAGGCCCCAGACAGGGCCTGTCTCAGATGTGTTGATTCTGCAGTCTGAGCTCTCATCTGCACAGACTGGTCTCTGAGGGACCTGGGACACAAGATGGCTCCTTCACCTTCTGTGACAGTCAGAGCCCTCCCAGGTGGCCACCCCTCCTCCAGAGGGGAATGTGTCTGATTGTCTGGATACTAAAATGTGGTCTGTCCCAGAAACTGTGTAGCTTCTGCCTGTCCCAGAAGCTGTGTCACTTCTGCAGTCCACATTCTCACCCTCCACAGTCAGTGAATTGGCCTGTGCAGACTGGTCTCTGAGGGACCTGGGACACAAGATTTAGGTATGTATATCTTGTGTGAGGTACTTGCTCAGCCTTCATATACATGGTGGTCATGGAGTGTCAAAAGGCCTCTCATCATAGAAAAGCAATTCTTGTAATGGGAGTACCTTGAGCACTCACAACTGACAATGAACAAGCTTACTCATGTCACCAGTTTAGTACTTTCTTATTCTCATGGAGAATTATTAATCCTCAAGGCCAGACAATCATATTAACAGCAAATAGTTACTTTTAAAAAGTACTTACTTGGAACTACTCTACAGAATCTAAAAGAGATTCAGACCTAACATTGGTCCAAATTCAACTGAACCTTTTCTCCTTTGATGAGAAATAGCTGAGCCCTGCTGAAAAACATTTGGCATCTGACCAAGGGACACTCCCCTCCCATTGGTCAGAAGGAAGTTCCCAAAAAACTCTCAGTGTCAACCTCTCACTTTGCTTTTACAGAGGGTCAGATTATACTTGCATTTTACCCCAGAATGTAACCATATGAATATGGATGCTCTTGAGAGATTTTCACCAAACCATTGACCAGGGTGTGATTAAGGAGTCACAGGACCAGGACAGTTAGTGCACATACTTTGTTTATTAAATTTAATTACTCTAGGGAGAGCCAATGTACTCTGGCCTTTGGTTGACCTTCTCCCCCATGTATTACCTATGGAAGTTAACTCTCTGGCCTACACTGTTCTTTTATCTTACAATGTGAATTGGAACATATTTCCATAAAAAAGGTTGGTGAAAATGTAGAGTAGGTTGACCTCCATGAATGTGAACAAAGGCAGACAGATTGACTGGAAAGCCACCCCTGTCTGTGTCAAACCTCTTTTTAATTTCTGGTAACCAATGTCAGCGTTATTAGAGATAGAATTAACTGTTTTAATGAAAAATGTCTCCTGGCTGCCAGCTGGATGGCATGTTCGACTATGGCCATCCTGATGATGCAGTAAATACCACTCACTTTCACGCCATCATTCTGATAACAAAGAACCACATACAACTACCAAACCCAGACACTATTGCATATGCCAGGAAGATTTTGCCAACAAGACCCTGATATAGCTATCTCTTGTGAGGCTATGCCAGTGCCTGGCAAATACAGAAGAGGATTCTCACAGTCATGTATTGGATGGAACACAGGGCCCCAAATGTAGGCTCTAGAGAAAGTACCCAAGGAGCTAATGGGGTCTGCAACACTAAAGGAGAAATTGTTTTTCTCATAATTATTTTTTAAGTGTCTTGTATAACATATTTCCCGGTACTGCTCCATAAATAAGGAGATCCTCCAGATACTAATGGGTCTTCGTAATCCTAATTTCACCCTGTTTCCTAATGAATTGACCAAAGACAGGATTGCAGTGATCCATGTGACCATCTTGTAGGCTGGTCCTAATCTCCCCCTTCTGTGTTGTTAGACAATGATGGTTAAGATAATAGAATGAGGGACAATCTAAGATAGGCACAGTCCAGTATACTGACAACCTTCATATGCAGGGTGGTAGTGTCAACAATTTTGGGGCAATGGATGTTGCCCTGAGAGCACTAGATTTTCAAAACATAAAAAGAAAACCGTGGAAATGTCAAAGGAATGACAGTGGCCACTTCTTCATAAATATCAGGGGCTTTGTAGCAATGAAGACAAATAATGCATGAGGACCAAATTCCAGACTGCATGAGAGATTAAGGATTGGTGATACAAATAATGCCAACCAACCAGGAACTAGTGCTTAGAAGAGATGCTACCTTGGGACAAATGGGATTCAGGTGGAGAGTAAAACAGGAGCCCCCAAAATAGTAAAGGAGCTTGTGGAAACACTTTTTACAATCTTGCTGTAGCATTGTTACCTGCCTTGAGAGTCTGAATCATTCATTCTGTGCCACCTCACATAGAAACCTTAAGGGCAAGTAGGGTCAGTCAGGTAGAGTGCCAGGACACAAATAGCAACAAAGTACAACATTAACATGGTGAAATGATAGCCTTCAATATAGAAAATCTCTTCACTAACTCTACATCCAGCAGAGGACTAATATCCAAAATGTATAAAATCTTAAGAAATTTGACACAAATGAAACAAATATCCCAATTAAAAATGGGGTAGAAAGCTAAACAACTCCTCAAGAGAGGCATCTGAGATGACAGAGAAGCACTTAAAGAAATGTTCAACATCCTTAGTCACCAGGGAAATGTAAAGTAATTGACTCTGACATTCCAACTTACCTTTATCAGAGTGATTAAAATAAAACCCAAGTGACAGCATATGTTGATGAGTGTGTGGAGCAAGAGGAGCACTCCTGAATTTGTGGTGGAAGTGTAAACATGTACAACAATACTGCAAATCAATTATATCAACTATGCCCCTCCTGGGCATATACATAAAAGATTTTTCATCATACCATAAGAACAAAAGCTCTAATATGTTTATTCATAGTAGCCAGAACTTTCAACCAACCCATGCCCCTCAGACAAAATCAATACAGAAAAAGGGGATCATTTACTCATTGTAATACTACTCATCTATTAAAAACAAGGGCATTATAAGTTTGCAGGAAAATGAATGGAAATAAAACAATATCATTCTAAGGCCCAAAAGGATGTGCATGGTATGTATTCTCTTATAAGTAGACGTTAGCCACAAAGTACTGAATAACTACATTACTCTCCACAAAACTAAAGAATCTAAATAGGATGGAAGCCTGAGCAATGACACTTAAATCTACCTTGAATGGGAAATACATTATTGAGACTAGGCTGATGGGGGGTCGAAGGAATTGAGTGAGTGAGGATATTGGTAGGGGTATGCAAAATTTCAGAGTCAGATGCAGTGAGAGAGCACATACACACACACACAGAGGGGGAGAGGGAGGGAGAGAGAGAGATGTAAGGGTTATGAATGGAGATCATCTTTAGGATTTATCAGTGATCTGTGATGGTAGAGGCTCAAGGGAGTCTATGGAGGTAATTAGCTGTTACTCCTAGCTGTGAGACTATAAAACCTGAAGAGGACATCCCTGTAGGTCTGTCTTATGAGAGGCTGTGTCTGACTAAGAGAGATGCCCCTACTCACAGACAACCATTGGCCTGAGCACAGGAACCTCAATGAAAGAGATAGGAAATGACTGAAGGAGCTGAAGTGATTGCAACCACATAGGAAAAACAACAGTATCAACTAACCAAATATCTCAGAGCTCCCAGGGCCTAAACAACCAATGAAAAAGTATATATTGGAAGGTCTATGATTTCTGCTACCTATAACAGAGGATTCCCTTATCTGGGATCAATGAGAGAGGATACACTTGCTTTTGTGGAGGCATGTTGTCCCAGTAAATGGAATTACTAGAGAGGTGAGGCAAAAGTGGGTTCGGTGTGGAGGTGTAACCTTTTAACTACCATAGGGAGAGAAAACAGATGGGGGTTTGCAGAGGGGAGACTGCTAAATTTGTTCCTTATAACTTACAAATAACTTTTTTTTTCTATGAAATTACAACAGGTCATCAGAAGTTGAAACTATCCCCTATATATTACTCATACTCATTGTCATACAAGTTTACCAGATCCAATGCCAAAAGGAAATGAATAAAATGATGAATTTATAAAATATATTTCAAACCAAAAACTATTTATGAGAAATATAGTATCTGAAAGGTTTAAGAAAAAAAATCTTGTCAACAAGACAGAAAGATGAAGAAGAAGAAGAAGAAGAAGAAGAAGAAGAAGAAGAAGAAGAAGAAGAAGAAGAAGAAGAAGAAGAAGAAGAAGAAGGAGAAGAAGAAGAAGAAGAAGGAGAAGAATTCTACAGGTTCTCTATATAATCAAAATCTGTTATGTGCGAGTAGTAACCATAGAGGTGTCAAAAGAAATGCTATTTGGTAGATAGATGTTTTTCATTTTCAGATTTGGAAATCAAATATGTATTCATCATATCCTTTAAACATATTGTGAATTTCAATTGGTAACTGCTTCAAGATTTGAAAAAGATGACTATGTAATTACATAGTTAATAGATATAATGACAATTGTGGGGGTGCCTGTACAAATTAAGGCTGATAACGTTTCTACACATGCATCTACTAAAGTGAAGAAATTCTTTGCCTATTCCAGTATAAATCATATTACAGTATACCACACAATTCCACAGGACAAGACTTTGTAGAAAGCAAGCCAATCATATCTTAAAAAGATGCTTATTAAACAAAAAGGAAGATATAAAACCCCAGGGAAAGGTTAAATTGATTTGTTGACTCTGGGTTTTCTTAGTTTTGGATAATAGGAAACAACAAAATCTGAGAGACACTAGATTTCAAAAGAAGAGAAGAAAAGGACCAAAGTATACACTATAAGTATGTACTGATATTAAAATGGAAATGTGCAATAGTGTTGTTATGTAAATCTGGTTATGATTATGTATCTACAGGGAATGAAAAATCATGGCTAACAATGAAACTTAAAGAGACTAGATCTGAACAGGGCAAAACTTCTTATCAGCTGTGAAATCAAAGTCCTCACAAAGCAAATATCTCAGGCCATTCACATTTACAGACTGTCTCAGTTACTGATTTTCCAAAATATGCATGTAAATCAAGTTGAAAGGACTAACCCAAATGTTTGACCACACAGAGCATGGACAACACTAAGACTTGAGAGAAAGCACTAGTCTTTATAACACAGAATGCACAACACAAAAACTGGACAGCAAATTTTGCAGCTAGCTCTCCCAGGATTTCACCAATATCTCAATTTTTATAGAGTACAAAAAAGACATCAATACCTTCAGTCAAGTAATTTTAACAACATGAAACCCAGACTTCCAAAAAGTATCATGGATATTTTGTTCATTTGGTGTGATATGGGCTGCTATTGTATGGGAGAATTGGTTATTATTGATTATCTTCATTTTGGAAACAAAATAATGCTTAAATCATAGATCTAGCTTCTCTATCTAATGATGGGAAAAATGGGGGAAAATGGAATAATAAGAATCATATATATATATATATATATATATATATATGATTATATATGAGAGAGCAAGAAAGAGAGAGATGATAGAGATACATATATCTCTATATATGTATATATATATATATATATATATACATATATATATATATATATATATATATATGAGAGAGCAAGAAAGAGAGAGATGATAGAGATACATATATCTGAAATACACATGCATAAATATAGGCAAAAATTTGTTTTATAAAATTAAAGTCTATTAGACTTACATATTTTACTTTGGTGTGTATTGATGAGTATTGATAGAAATTTAAGGTTTTTTTTAAAATTTTGTATCTTGATTTTGAAGGTTGTCTTGCTTGACTAAGTTTTATCGATAGAAATTTAAGATTTTTTTCTAAATTACTGTACCTTCATATATATTAATGTTTGAATATCATTTGATATTATGTATATAAGCCACTTATGTAAAATATGATATAAGATTTCAGTTTCATGTTTCCCAAAATTATTTTTATTTCATACAGATTCTTTGTTTATTTGTTTGTTTTTCATTTGTCTGTTTTTTCGTGAAAGTTTTTCTCTGTATAGTCCTGGCTGTCCTGGAATTCACTCTGTAGACCAGGCTGGGCTTGAACTCAGAAATCTGCCTGCCTCTGTTTAAAGCTATGGAAAATACAATAGTTTAAAAAACAGAAAGGGTGATATTAAGTGGAAGCTTCTGTTTTGGGATTTTTTTGTTTGTTTGTTTGTTTTGTTTTAAATAACTCATTTGTATCATATGATGTTTTTCAGGTAGCTCTCTCATGAGAGGGCATGTGCTATTTTTCTGAAATCAGATACTTGAGAGTACATGATGTTCAGAAAGTAAATAAACCATATCTTACCTACAGTGAGAGCATGCTCTTGAATTGCTACACTGTGCATTGCTATTCTGGTCTTGACTGGTATTTACTGGTCTTTGTTTTGCAGAATATTTCAGCTGAATCTTGCCTCTTCCACTGATTCTAGCCTATTTAGTTGAGCCTTTCTTTTTCTATTGAATTGTACTACTGTAGGACCCCCGAAGGGAGACCCTCAATCAAGTCTCAGGGATTGCGAGCCCAGAAAGCCACAACAGTCAAGCTTGCTGCAAACACACAAGGTTTTAATGGCACACCAACCAGCATGCTGAGGTCAAGACCCATACACCACACAGGGGTAGAGGAGTCTGACCCCAACTCTATTTTCCAGTAGGCTTATAAAGGCAAAAACCAGAACTTAGGGGGAGGATCGGAGAGGAAATAGGGGAAGTCTAGGGGCGGATATTTACCTCAAGGCACCTGGGACATTGAATCATTTTGTGGTTGTTTTTTCCAAAAGTTCCAGGGAATTAGGCCATCTGGCCGGGGGCCAGGGCCCATGTTCTCAGGGCAGTCATTATTTTATTTTTTACTCTTCATTTCCCCACTTCTTCTTGTGAGTAGCTCTAATCTTAGAGCGACCCCTCTTCTTCTTTCGGCAAAGTCAGGTACTGTTGTCAGAGCACCATTTCCTGTACAGCACTAACCCTGTCTTTTACAAAAGCCACTAACTTATTAAGAATGCAAGGTCAAAAAGTGAGCAAAAGCAAAAGGATGATTAGGGGACCGGCAAGGGTAGAAACAAGGGTGGTAAACCAAGGAGACTTATTAAACCAATTTTCAAACCAGCTCTGTCTATCTTCTCTTTCCCTTCTGTGCTTGTCTAACGGGTCCCTGAGTTTAGACATAGAATCTTTAATTATTCCAGAATGATCTACATAGAAGCAACACTCTTCCTTTAGAGCTACACAAAGTCCTCCTTCTTTGAGAAAAAGGAGGTCTAACCCTCTCCTATTTTGCAGTACTACCTCTGACAGGGAGTTCAAGGATTCTTCTAGTTTACTTATGGACTGCTCTATGGCCCTCAGATTAATGTCCATGGCAGTTTGCAATTCATCAAAGTATCAAGGGGTCTGAATTAAGGTGGTTGTACCTGTGCTAACCCCAGCCGCCAGCCCTAGACTCAGGAGGACTGTCAAGGTCATGGTAATGGGCTCTCGCTTATGGCGGACTCGATGGTCGAATTCATTGACAAAGGAGCTGTCATCATGGTGCAGGAGCCTAGGGACAAGCTGAACTAGAATACAGTAATCTTTAGAAGTATTAAAAACAGAAGTAGATATGCAGGGAGTGAGACCAGTGTTGCAAGCCCACACTGTGTCTAAGGGGGGCACTAGGTACTGACCACTGTTGGAAAACTGGATATGTTGGGTCTGATTACAGAGGTGGCGTCTGCCATGTGGCACTTGACCCAAGCAAAGTCCGCTCCCGGAGACAGCTACCAGAGTCAGTTTTCTGTTTTTTCCCTCAAGGGCATTGAGAATGGTCTGCAGTCTTATTATAGGTCCTGACTTGGGTGATTCCCTCATAGTAGGGGGGACTAGAGGCATAGCACAGCCAGCAAGACTGAGTAATGTTCGGATTAGTACGGTTGAGGACCAAGAATGCCCCTTGGACCAGGCAAAACAGGCGATTCTCGGTGTCTGGGGGTGAGGGAGTGGTTGGGGCTAAATCAGGGGAAGGAGTGTCAGTAGGGCCACCTAAAGTAGGCCCAGGGAGGGTAGGTCTTGGAGGAGATCTCTGAGGCCTTTTAACTAAGACAGGGTTAGGCCTCACTGACTGGGCTGGAGGACTTTTAATCTTCAGCCAAACCTTAAAAGTGAATCCAGGGTCTGTCCCTGTCACATAAAATCTTAGGCCCCACTGCCTCCCTTTATCCAATCTTCTTTTGCCTCTTTTCCTTTCTGAGTAAAAGTGATGTTTAAAGAATCATGGCCCTTATTTTGTCTGGACACTACAATAAGATCCCAGCTAGAGGAAGGGTGCCAATAAGTGGTACCAGTGGTTTCACATCCCCACTGACTACAGAAGAAGCCCTCTGCTCCCCCGCACCAGCGAGCCTCTTTTTTACTTTTTCTATCCCTGGGACAGACATAAAAGGGCTCCTGACGGCACCCCCTTTGTTTAGACTCACTACTACAGCCTGGTATATCTACAATGTACTGCCCCTGGGCACTTACCCCCTGGTTATATGACTGATTCTGGTAGATTACCTTGCCCTGGGGCACCGTTTCATGTGACTCTTCATGGATGTCCCAAGCGTCTAATCCAGCCATCAAGGCACAGATTTCAGGGAACAGAGGGGGCCACCATGTATAAGGGGGGGGGGCTACCTTTGAAGTACTCCATACAGTATCTCCAGCTTGAGAGATGACTTCCCATGTCAGGGTCATGGGAGCATGAGGATTACTACCCAAGGTTGGGGCTACCTCGAAGGCGCAGCTTAAGAGGATTGTCAGTGGCTGCCACCTTCCAGTCACCCTCATCTTGGTTTGGTGCTTTTTTTTACATGGGAGGCATGTATCCAGGCGGCAATTCCCTCTACCTTCACTGCAGTGGGGGTAGTCAACAGCACCAGGTAAGATCCTTTCTACAGGGGCTCAAGCGTGGTAGCGCAATGTCCTCTGACCAAGACCAAGTCTCCGACCTGGAACCCGTGAGGCACTGATGTGGTCCCCGGTGTGTAGGCTTCTTTGATCTGGTTCCAGATCTGTATTCTGGCAACTTCTAAGGCCTTTAAGTGGGTAAACAGAGCAGAGGATGAGGAAAGGTCAGTGTTGGGATCCAATATCCCACCTGACTCAGTTAACGGGGGCAGTCCCCCATACAGAATCTCATAGGGGGTGAGGCTGAAATGCCCAGGAGTGTTTCAGACCCTGAGAAGCACAAAGGGAAGGAAAGTCACCCAGTCCCAACCGCCAGTCTCAATGGCTAATTTAGTAAGTGTCTCTTTTTGAGTCCTATTCATTCTTTCTACCTGTCCTGAGCTTTGGGGCCTGTGAGCACAATGTAATTTCCAATTAGTCCCCAGTTGTGTGGCCAATGCCTGACTTACCTGGGCAACAAATGCAGGCCCGTTGTCTGAGCCGATTACCTTGGGGATCCCAAACCGAGGCAAGATTTCTCCAAGGATCTTCTTGGCCACTACCTGAGTGGTTTCTGATTTGGTAGGAAAAGCTTCTACCCATCCTGAGAAGGTGTCTATGAAAACTAGGAGATACCTGTTACCATACTTTCCTGGTTTAATTTCAGTGAAGTCCACTTCCCAATAGACCTCCGGCCTATCTCCTCTTATCCTTTTTCCAGGCTCCTTGAAAGGCCCAGTGGCATTGGTCAAGGTGCAAGCTTTGCATGACTTCACTACCTCTTCAGCTACTGAATTTAACCTTAACACATAATACTTAGATCCTTTAATTAAGGCCTTGAGTTTATCACTTCCAAGATGGGTTAGTTGGTGAATACGCCTCACATAGTCCTGTCCTTCTTTGGAGGGTAGAATAATCCACCCATCTTTAGTCTTTGCCAGTCCGTGATGAATAAACATTTGGGCTTTCCCTGCCTCTGTCATATCTTCAATCTTATCACAGTCCTTAAAGGGGTAGTTGAAACTAGGATCCGAGGCTGGAGGATCAGGCACAGTTTCAGTTACCAAGGTTACTGTCCCTTGGGCTGCATGCTTTGTCGTGCTCTGATTTCCCATTGAGATTGAGTCGTGCCCCCCCCCCCCACCCCCGCCTTTCTGGTGCCCAAGACAGTGGACAATGGCCACCTTTTTTGGTAGATATACGGCCTCTAAAAGGGCCAGTAGTTCTTCCTTGTTTTAATGTCCTTTCCTGCTGAAGTAAGCAAGCCCCTTTGCCTGTATATAGCCCCGTGGATGTGTGCAGTGGCAAAAGCATAGCAACTGTCACTGTAAATGTTGATGGGCTTACCTTCTGCCATCCGGAGCACATGTGTTAGTGCTATGAGTTCCGCCTTTTGAGCAGAGGTTCCTTCCAGCAAACCGCTGGCCCAGACCACCTGTGTTCCATCCACCACTGCTGCTCCTGCTCTCCTTTTTCCCTCCACCAGAAAACTGCTTCTGTCCATATACCAGTTGGGAGCTCCCGGCCACGGTTGGTTGGTCAAGTCCCTTCTGACTCTGGTCTCTTCCGCCAAGATGTCAGCACAGCGGTGTATTGGAGTGGATGCCTCTTCTTCTAGGAGCAGGGTGGCCGGGTCAAAGATGGCCTGTGGGGCGAAGGTGATTCTTTCAGTCAACAACAAGCTCTGGTAGTGGGTCATCTGAGCGTTGGTCATCCAACGGTCAGGGGGCTGGTGTACTACGCTCTCAAGGGCATGAGGGGCAACTATAGTGACATGCTGTCCCAAAGTAAGTTTATCTGCATCTTTGACCAGCAAGGCCACGGCTGCAATGGCCTTCAGGCAACAAGGCCACCCGCTGGCCACCAGATCCAGTTTCTTTGACAGGTAGGCCACAGGCCTTTTCCATGGCCCTAGTGTTTGGGTCAATACTCCACGAGCCACTCCTGCCCGTTCATCTATATACAGAGTAAATGGCTCAGTCAGGTCAGGCAAGGCCAGGGTAGGGGCAGTGAGCAGGGTGGTCTTTATTTTTTCAAAAGCCTGCTGATGTTCCTCAGTCCAGCTGAACAGGACCTTTTTTTTGTGAGGGGGTACAAAGGGGCCGCCAGGATCGCAAACCTGGGTATCCAAAGTCTGCAAAAGCCCGCCGTCACCAAGAATTCACGTACTTGTCGTGGAGTGGTTGGGGTTGGGATCTGCATCACAGTCTTCTTTTGAGCTTCGGTGAGCCATCACTTTCCTTTTCGGAGGGTGTATCCTAGATAGGTCACCTCGGTGCAACATAGCTGAGATTTCTTAGTGGATACCCGGTACCCCAACTTACCCAGTTCACTCAGGCATCTCTTGTTCCCGTCGAGGCACAGTTCCTGGGTTGAGGCTGCAAGCAGTAAGTTACCTACATACTGCAAGAGAGAAATATGAGGGTTCTGTGCCCTGAAGGGCACAAGATCGCGGTGGAGCGCTTCATCAAAAAGAGCGGGGAAATTCTTGAATCCCTGCAGTAGTAGGGTCCAAGTCAGCTGGCCTGCGTGTCCCCCTTCAGGGTCACCACATTCAAAAGCAAACAAGAGCTTACTGGTAGGATGCAGCCGAAGGCAAAGAATGCATCTTTCAAATCTAGCACAGTGTACCAAAGGCGTTCTGGTGGAAGGGAACTCAGCAAGTTATAAGGGTTTGGCACTGTTGGGTGGATGTCCTGCACCCGCTTATTGACCTCTCTCAGGTCCTGAACTGGCCTATAGTCATTGGTTCCTGGCTTGCGGACAGGCGGAAGGGGGGTATTCCATGGGGACTGGCAGGGAACCAGAATGCCCTGCAGTAACAGTCTTTGGATGTGTGGTCTAATTCCTTCTTTGGCTTCTCTATTTATCAGGTACTACCTTACCGATATAGGGGTGGAGGCAGCCTTGAGTTCGACCACTACTGGAGGCACCCTTTTAGCCAGTCCCATACCTGCTTGTTCTGCTCAGACTTCAGGAAAAGCTGTCAGCCATTCATCTGAGGGCAACTTTTTGGGTCCCTGATCGTGGAGACGGTATTCTCCTCCGTACCCAAAACCAAACATACTACTGAATCCTTTCCCCAACTGACTTCAGGTCCCTGAGGAGTAAATTGTACCCGTGTTTTTAGTTTAGTCAACAAATTCCTTCCCAGCAAAGGTGCGGGACATTCACGAATTACAAGAAAGGAATGACTTACTTGTTTTTGTTTTTGTTTTTTTTTCTATTTCTAGAGTCCATTTCATTGTCCAGGGGTAAAATTTGCTGCCAGTGGCTCCCATTACCATGGTCCTTTTTGATCCCAATTGTCCCAATGGTTTGGTCAAGACTGAGTGTTCTGCTCCTGTATCCACCAGGAAGTCGATGGGGGTCCCCTCTACAGAGAGTGTTACTCTAGGCTTAGGGAGGGGAGCCGAGCCCTGACTTCCCTAGTCTTCCTCTAGGGTCAACACTCTTGGTCTCCTCTGCCTCTTCCTGGGGCACTTTCTGGCCCAATGTCCCTTTTCCTTGCAATAGGCACACTGATCCTTTTCAAGCTGGAGTCTCTGTCCTCCCGGAGGTCTTCTGACCCTGTCGCCCAGGTACCCTGAATACCTTTTCTCTGGCTTTTCTAGCCTACTACTGCAGCCAAAATCTTAGTTAAATTCCTTTCCTGGTGGCAATCATGCCTATTTTCTCTTTCCTCTGCCTCTTTCTTTTCTCTTTCCTGTTTCTCCTCCTCTGTCTCCCTTTTGTGGTATACTTTCTCAGCTCCCTTCACAAGATCCTGCAAAGTGTAATCTTGGAGCCCCTCTAGCCTCTGCAGTTTCTTTTTAATGTCAGAGGCAGACTGACCGATGAAAGCTATGGCTACAGCAGCTTGCTGCCCCTCTGAAATGGGGTCAAAAGGGGTGTACCTTCTATAAGCCTCCATCAGTCGTTCTAGGAAAACCAAGGGGGGCTCCATCTGACCCTGAATAACTTCTCTTACCTTAGCCAAATTGGTAGGATGCCTGGCACCTCCTTTCAGACCCACCACTAGAGCCCGGCGGTAGACCAGAAGACTCTCCCTATCTTCAGCAGTATTGAAGTCCCAGTCAGGGTGGTTTAAGGGGAAAGCAGCATCAATGAGATTAGGGAGGGAAGTGGGGGTTCTGTCCAGCCTGGGAACAATCTTTCTGGCTTCCAAAAGGATGCATTCTCTCTCTTCTGTGGTAAAGAGGACCTGCAAGAGCTCTGATAGTCACCCCACATAGGTTGGTGGGAGAACATTGGGAACTCAAGGAGGCCACTGAGCCCAGACAGATTTTCTGAAAAGGAATGGTGGTTACTTTTCCAGTTGTAGAGGTCAGCTGAGGTGAACAGCCAGTATTGAAGAGGGGAAAGTTTGTTAGGGCCCGGGGGTGGCCCGCTGACATATGCTCGGAGCGGCAGAGCTGTCACCGAGGACAGCTCCAGGCTGGCTTGGAGTGGCAGAGCTGTCACAGAGGACAGCTCCAGGACAGCTCCATCGGGACTGCGACCCCGGCAACTCTGGGTGCCGGCCGCCGGCCCACTATCACTGGCCCCTTTTGTAGGCTGGTGGGGGTGGGGGTGCCGATGGAGGAAGAGTTTGAAGGGCAGGGGTAGGGTAAGGGGGTGGTTGGAGATCTAAAAGAGAGACCTCCTCAAATTCAGGATAAATATGTGGAGGGGCGGGCAGACCGCTCCCCTCGGCTGGGATTTTTGGTTTTGCTGCCATGGCCACCATCGCTGGCTCGCGTCCCGTGGTCCAAGGTTTGAGCCAAGGTGGTGGATTTTGGACCAGATCCTGCCAGACCAGGATATAGGGGACCTGATCTGGATGGCCTCCAGGGTTCTGAAAGACAATGCACTTAACAGTGTAAATGATGGGAAGATTAAGAGTCCCACCTCATGGCCAACCCACTCCGAAGGTGGGCCACTCCAAAAAACAGAACGTCCGCCAAGGTCTTTTTCTAACTTCAACAGAAAGATTATGAGCCCTAGTCTTAACATCTGCCCACTGGTCATGGGTTAGTGTCAGGGGGGTCGTCACAGTCTGTCCCATTTCTAAATCTATAATACAAATGACAAAGACAAGACAAAAGACAATCACTGAAATAGAGAAAATCTGTCTCCTGTTCCGAGTCGACCAGAAAAGAACTGAGACAATGTCGACTGGCAGCGGCCCTTGCCGCCTCAGATTGCCGGGGGGAGAGTCGGTCCCCCCGGTCTCCACATGGGGTCCGCCAGGCGTCCCTGGCCCTCCCCCTTCTTCCCGGGATGTCTCCCGGGGTGAATGGACAGTGGACACCTGAATACGTCTATTCTTATCCACTCCGTACTCCCTCCCAAAGTGCCAATTCAAATGTCTGCAAAACTGAAACTGCGATCACCAGAATTCAGACAGACAGAAATACAGATAAGACAGACACAACACCTTACCTCCAAGTGACGTTATGACTCCTGGGTGGTCGTCAAATCCCAGATGAGCCTCGATATGTAGGACCCCCGAAGGGAGACCATCACTGAAGTCTCAGGGATCGCGAGCTCAGAAAGCCACAACAGTCAAGCTTGCTGCAAACACACAAGGTTTTAATGGCACACCAACCAGCATGCTGAGGTCGAGACCCATACACCATGCAGGGGTAGAGGAGTCTGACCCCAACCCTATTTTCCAGCAGGCTTATAAAGGCAAAAACCAGAACTGAGGGGGAGGATCGGAGAGGAAATAGGGGAAGTCTAGTGGCAGATATTTACTTCAAGGCACCTGGGACATTGAATCATTTTGTGGTTGTTTTTCCCAAAAGTTCCGGGGAATTAGGCCATCTGGCTGGGGGCCGGGACCCATGTTCTCAGGACAGTCATTATTTTATTTTTTACTCTTCACTACCATTGTACAAGCCTCGGTCCCCTTAAATGATTCTAGGCAATAAGAAATAAGATGGCACATAATCAACTACACAGATTCTGGGAGCCAGATGAGAAGCAAAAGAAGACTCATTCATTGTTATACTTGAGAGTACTTTGCAGGGCAGGGATGGCACAACCCTTTATTCCTAGCACTTTGGAGACAGAGGCAGGCAGATTCCAGATTTCAGAGTTTGAGGTCAGCCTGGTCAACAGAGTGAGTTCCAGGACAGTGAGGACTATACAGAGAAATCCTGATTCAAACCCTTCCCCACAATACCCCACCACCAACCCACCCCCAAAAAAAGTAAAAGGAAAAAAAAGAGTGTTTATAAGAAATTGGGACACTACAGGTTTTTTAACTTCTGCTCAGGTCCTCTCCTTCCATTACTTTCTTCCAGTTCAGCTGGCACCAGCCAATTGGCTGTGTTCGTCAAAACATGCTTGTTCAGCATTTTTACAATTTCCAGATGCCAGTTAGTTTCCAGGGTTAGTAAATGTGGGCGTTCTTGCTGCCCATGTGTAGGAAGTTGTCAGCACCTTGTCAGACCATAAAGAATCACTCTTCCAAGATATTCACACTTTTTTATTTAAAAGATGGCAGCTCAGTTGGAGCCAGAGTTTGCTGTTTCAAATTTGGGAACCCCACCTCAATGGGCGAACAGCATAGTGGACTGTGCTGGTTTATGGTTGTCCAGGTATTGTGGTCGTACCAATCACTGACTACTTGCGCTGGAAGGTTAGCCTCCCTGGAGATCATGCCTGTGTCAGCCTATTAGGAGGCCTTTCTTATCTCTGAGAACCATGCCTGCTTAACCTCGGGAGAATTGCCTGTTCAGGATATTCCAGGGATATCAGAACTTTGAGAATTATAATGACAGAACACTGGTGCATTATTGCATAAGTGATTATCCAAGAGGGATCAAAGAGCCTTTTAAGGTTGTCCCATACTTTTGAGATGAAACTCACTTCAAAGGGCATAGCCAGAGGTTGATGAAGTTTATCTTATATATTCCCCCAGAGATCTTCTAAACATGATAAATAACTTCAACAAAGTAGCTGGATATAAAATTAAGTCAAACAAATCAGTGATCTTCCTCTACACAGAGGATAAACAGGACGAAAATAAAATTAGAGAAACAACACCATTCACAATAATCACAAATAATATCAAATACCTTGGTGTGACTCTAACTAACCAAGTGAAAGATCTATATGATAAGAACCTTAATTCTCAGCAGGGCGTGGTGGCACACACCTTTAATCCCAACACTTGGGAGGCAGAGGCAGGCAGATTTCTGAGTTCAAGGCTAGCCTGGTCTACAAAGAGAGTACCAGGACAGCCAGGGCTATACAGAGAAAATCTGTCAAAGAAAAACAAAGAACCAAACCAAACCAAAACAAAACAAGAAGCAAAATCAAAACCAAAACCAAAGCAAAGCAAAGCAAAGCAAAGCAAAGCAAAGCAAAGCAAAGCAAAGCAAAGCAAAGCAAAACAAAACAAAACAAAACAAAACAAAACAAAACAAAACAAAAACTTCAAGTCTCTGAAAAAAGAAACCAAAGATCTTAGACGTTGGAAAGATATTCCATGTTCATGGGTTGACTGGATTAATACATTAAAAATGGTCAACTTCCCCAAAGTAATGGACACATTCAATTCAATCCCCATCAAAATTCCAACTAAATTCTTCACAGAGTTTGAAAGACCAATTTTCAAATTCATTTGCAATAACAAAAAACCTATTCTCAATTAAAATTAAAAAGCTATTCTCAATTATAAAATAACTTCTGCTGGAATCACCATCCCTGATCTCAAGCTGTACTACAGAGAAATTGTGATAAAAGCTGCATGGTATTGGTAAAGTAATAAGCAGGTAAATAAATGTAATAGAATTGAAGACCGAGAAATTAAACCTCATTTCTATGGTCTCTTGATCTTTGGCAAAGGACGTAAAACAATCCACTGTAAAAAAAAGAAAAGACAGCATTTTGAACCAATGGTGCTGGCTAATTGGCAGTTAACATGTAGAAGAATGCAAATTGGTCCATTCTTATCTCCTTGAACAAAGCTCAAGGCTAAGTGGATCAAGGACCTCCACATAAAACCAGATCAAGGATCAAAAAATGGGACCTCATAAAATTGCAAAGCTTCTGTAAGGCCAATGACACTGTCAATAAGACAAAAAGGCAACCAACAGATTGGGAAAATATCTTTACCAATCCTAAATTTGATAGAGGGCTAATATTCAATATATACAAAGAAATCAAGAATTTACACTCCAGACAAACAACCCTATTAAAAATGGGATACAGAGCTAAACAAAGAAGTCTCAACTCAGGAATAATGAATGACTGAGAGGCACCTAAAAAATGTTCGACATTTTTAGTCATAAGGGAAATGTAAATCAAAAGAACCCTAGAGTCCACCTCAGAAGTGTCAGAATGGTTAGGATCAAAACCTCAGGTGACAGCAGATGCTGGCAAGGATGTGGAGAAAGGGGAAACATCTCCATTAATGGTAGAATTGCAAGCTGGTACAACAAGTCTGGAACTCAGTTTGTCAGTTCCACAGACGATTGGACATAGTCCTACCCAAGTACCTAGCAATTCTTGGCCCTGGCATTCTTCTGTACTGGGGTATATAAAGTTTGCAAGACCAAGGGGCCTCTCTTCGCAAAATGGCCAACTATGCCATCTTCGGCTACATATGCAGCTATAGACATGAGCTCCAGGGGGACTGGTTAGTTCATATTGTTGTTCTACCTATAGCGTGGCAGAAACCTTCAGCTCCTTGGGTACTTTCTCTAGCTCCTCCATTGTGGGCCCTGTGTTCCATCCAATAGATGACTGTGGGCATCCACTTCTGTATTTGCCAGGCACTGGCATAGCCTCACAAGAGACAGCTATATCAGGGTCCTTTCAGCAAAATCTTGCTGGGATATGCAATAGTGTCTGTGTTTTGTGGCTGATTATGGGATGGAATCCTGGGTGGAGAAATCTCTTGATGGTCCATCCTTTCGTTTAAATCTCCAAACTTTACCTCTGTAACTCCTTCCATGGGTATTTTGTTCCCTATTCTAAGGAGGAATGAAATATCCACGCTTTGGTCTTCCTTCTTCTTGGTTTTCTCGTGTATTGCAAATAGTATCTTGGGTATTCTAAGTTTCTGGGTTAATATCCACTTATCAGTGAGTGCATATCAAGTGAGTTCTTTTGTGATTGTGTTAACTCACTCAGGATGATATCCTCCAAATACATCCATTCGCCTGAGATTTTCATAAACTCATTGTATTTGATAGTTGTGTAGTACTCCTTTGTTTAAATGTACCACATTTTCTTTATCCATTCCTCTCTTGAAGGGACATTTGGGGTCTTTCCAACTTCTGGCTATTATAAATAAGGCTGCTGTGAAAATAGTGGAGAAAGTGTCCTTATTACCAGTTGGAAAATCTTCTAGGTGTATGCCCAGGAGAGTCATTACTGGGACTTCCAGTAGTCCTATGTCCAATTTCCTGAGTAACCACCAAACTGATTTCCAGAGCGGTTTTACAGGCTTGCAATCCCACCAGAAATGGAGAAGTGTTCCTCTTTCTCTACATCCTCGCCACCATCTGCTGTCACATGAGTTTTTGATCTTAGCCATTCTGACTGGTATGAGGTAGAATCACAGGGTTGTTTTGATTATCATTTCTCTGATGATTAAGGATGTTCAACATTTTTTCAGGTGCTTCTCAGCCCTTCGGTATTCCTCAGTTGAGAATTTTTTGTTTAGCTCTGTACCCCATTTTTTAAAGGGGTTATTTAAATTTCTGGAGTCCAGCTTCATGAGCTCTTTGTATATTTTGGATATTAGTCCACTATCAGATTTAGGATTGGTATAAATCCTTTCCTAATCTGTTGGTGGCCTTTTTGTTTTATTGACAGTATCTTTTCCCTCACAGAAGGTTTGCAATTTTATGAGGTCGCATTTGTTGATTCTTGATCTTACAGCACAAGCCATTGATGTTCTGTTTAGGAATGTTTCCGCTGTGCCCCTATTTTTAAGGATTTTCCCACTTTCTCCTCTATAATTTCAGTGTCTCTGGATTTATGTAGAGCTTTTTGAAACAACTAAGACTTGAACTTTGTACAAGGAGATAAGAATGGATCAATTAGCATTTTTCTACATGATAACTGCCAGGTGAATGAGCTCCATTTGTTGAAAAAGCTGTCTTTTTCCACTGGATGGTTTTTGTTCCCTTGTCAAGGATCAAGTGATCATTTCTGGGTCTTCAATTCTATTCCATTGATCTACTTGTCTGGTGCTGTACCAGAACCATACATTTTTTATCAAAATTGCTCTGTAATACAACTTGAGGTCAGGCATGGTTCTTTTATTTTTGAGAAGAGTTTTTGCTATCCTAGGTTTTTTGTTATTCCAGATGAATTTTGCAAATTTCCCTTTGCAATTCAGTGAAGAATAGAGTTGAAAATTTGATTGGGATTTCATTCAATCTGTAGATTGCTTTCTGCATGATAGCCATTTTTACTATATTAATTCTGCCAATCCATGAGCATGGGAAATCTTTTCATCTTCTCAGATATTCTTCAATTTCTTTCTTCAGAGACTTGAAGTTCTTGTCATACAGATCTTTTACTTCCTTAGTTAGCATCACAGCAAGGTATATTATATTATTTGTGACTATTGTGAAGCAATTGTTTCCCTAATTTCTTTCTCTTTCTGTTTATCCTTTGTATAGCAAAAGCCACTTATTTGTTTGAATTAATTTTATATCCCGATACTG
This sequence comes from Mus musculus, assembly GCF_000001635.26. Lineage (NCBI taxonomy): Eukaryota > Metazoa > Chordata > Mammalia > Rodentia > Muridae > Mus > Mus musculus. The sequence goes on along the minus strand of NC_000073.6, from coordinate 86,003,400 downwards.
CACTGTAGCTGTTTATCAGGTTTAGGTGTTCTCTGGTGGCATATTGAAGGTCACTTATATAAACAATTGTGTCATCTGCAATTAGTGTTATTTTGACTTCTTCCTTCTAAATTGTATCCCCTTGATCTCCTTTTATACTCTAATTGCTCTGGCTAGGACATCAAGTACTAAATTTAATAAGTAGGGAGAACGTGGGCAACCTTGTCTAGTCCCGGATTTTAGTAGGATTGCTTCAAGTTTCTCTCCATTTAGTTTGATGTTGGCTACTGGTTTGCTGTATATTGCTTTTATTATGTTTAGATATGGGCCTTGAATCCCTGTTCTTTCCATGACTTTTATCATGATTGGGTGTTGGATTTTGTTCAATGCTTTCTGAGCAAGTAACTAGATGATCATGTGACTTTTGTCTTTGAGTTTGTTTATATATTGGATTATGTAGATGGGTTTACATATATTAAAACATCCCTGCATCCCTGGAATGAAGACTACATGCTCAAGATAGATGATGATTTGATGTGTTCTTATATTTGGTTTGCAAGGATTTTATTGAGTATTTTTGCATTGATATTCATAAGGGAAATTTGTCTGCAATTCTCTCTCTGTTGGATCTTGGTGTGATTTAGGTATCAGAGTAATTGTGGCTTCATAGAATTAATTGGCTAGCATACCTTCTCTTTCTATTTTGTGAAATAGTTTGAAGAGAACTGGAAATCTTTCTTCTTTGATGGTCTGATAGAACTCTTCACTAAACCCATCTGGTCCTGAGTATTTTTTTGGATGGAAGACTCTTAATGACTGCTCCTATATCTTTAGGGGAAATGGGACTGTTTAGATCATTAATCTTATCCTAATTTCACCTTGGTACCTGGGATCTGTTGAGGAAATTGTCCATTTCATCCATGTTTTCCAGTATTTTTTTTTTTTTTTTTAGAATAACCTTCTGTAGTAGGATCTGATGATGTTTTGGATCTCCTCAGGTTCTGTTGTTATGTCTTCATTTACATTTCCGATTTTGTTAATTAGGATACTGTTCCTGTGCCCTCTAGTTAGTCTGGTTAAGGGTATAGCTATCTTGTTTATTTTCTAAAAAAAAAAAAAAACAAAACAAAAACAAAAACAAAAACATAAAAAAACAGCTCCTTGTTTGTTAATTCTTTGAATACTTCTTTTTGTTTCCACTTGGTTGATTTCAAAACTAATTTTGATTATTTCCTTCTGTCCACTCCTCTTCTGTGAATTTGTTTCCTTTTGTTCTACAGCTGCTGGTGTGCTGTCATGCTGGTAGTGTATACATTCTGTAGGTTTTTTGTTGTTGTTGTTTTGTTTGTTTGTTTGTTTGTTTTTTGTTTTTTTGTTTTTTGACACTCAGGGCTTTGAGTTTTCCTCTTAGGACTGCTTTCATTGTGTCCCATCAGTTTGGGTATATTGTGGTTTCCTTTTCATTAAACTCTAAAAAGTCTTTAATTTCTTTCTTTATTTCTTCCTTTGACCAAGGTGTCATTGAGTAGAGTATCGTTTCATTTCCACATGAATGTTGGCTTTCTATTATTTATGCTGTTATTGAAAATCAGCCTTAGTTCATGATGATCTTATATGATGCATGGGATAATTTCAATATTTTTGTATCTGGTGAGGCGTGTTTTGTTTCAATTATATGGCCAATTTTGGAGGAGGTACCATGAGGTGCTGAGAAGAAGGTATATCCTTTTGTTTTAGGATAAAATGATCTGTAAATATCTGTTAAAATCATTTGTTTAATAACTTCTGTTAGTGTCCATGTGTCTTTGTTTGGTTTCTGTTTCCAGGATCTGTCAATTGGAGAGAGTGGGCTGTTGAAATTTTCCACTATTATTGTGTGAGATGAAATGTGTGCTTTGAGCTTTACTAAAGTTCCTTTAATGAATGTGGCTGCCCTTGCATTTGGAGCATAGATATTCAGAACTGAGAGGTCATCTTGGTAGAATTTACCTTTCATGAGTATGAAGTTCCCCTCCTTTTCGTTTTTGATAACTTTGGGTTGGAAGTCAAATTTATTCGATATTAGAATGGCTACTCCACCTTTTTTCTTTGGGCCATTTACTTGGAAAATTGTTTTCTAGCCTTTTACTCTAAAGTAGTGTCTTTCTTTGTTCCCAAGGTGGGTTTCCTGTAAGCAGCAAAATGTTGAGCTCTGTTTGTGTAGCCAGTCTATTAGTCTATGTCTTTTTATTGGGAGAATTGTGTCTATTGATGCTAAGAGAAATTAAAGAAAAGTAATTGTTGCTTCCTGTTATTTTTGGTGTTAAAGCTGGGATTCTGTTATTGTATCTGTATTCTTTTAGGTTTGTTGAAGGTTTAATTTCTTGCATTTTTAGGGTGTAGTTCCACCCTTATGTTCATATTTTCCCTTTATTATCATTTGAAGGGCTGGATTTGTGGGAACATATTGTATGAATTTGGTTTTGTCATGGAATACTTTGGTTTATCCATCTATGGTAATTGAGAGTTTTCCTGAATATAGTAGCCTGGTCTGCCATTTGTGATCTCTTTGCTTCTATATAACATCTATTCAGGATCTTCTGGCTTTTATAGTCCCTGGTGAGAAGTCTGGGGTAATTGTAATAAGCCTGCCTTTATACGTTAATTGACCTTCTCCCCTTACTGCTTTTAATATTCTATCTTTATTTAGTGCATTTGTTGTTCTGATTATTATGTGTCGGGAGGAATTTCTTTTCTATTCCAGTCTATTTGGAGTTTTGTTGGGTTCTTATATGTTCATGGGCATCTCTTTCTTTATGTTTGGGAAGCTTTCTTCTATGATTTTGTTGACGATATTTGCTGGCCCTTTAAGTTGAAAATCCTCACTCTCATTTGCTCCTATTATCCGTAAATTTGGTCTTCTCATTGTGTCCTGGATTTCCTGGATGTTTTGAGTTAGAACCTTTTTGCATTTTGCATTTTCTTTGATTGTTGTGTCCACGTTCTCTATTGAATCTTCTGCATCTTAGATTCTCTCTTCCATCACTTGTATTCTGTTGCTAATGCTCGCATCTATGGCTCCTAATCACTTTCCTAGGGTTTCTATCTCCAGAGTTCGAACAAATATTTTAATTTCTACTTACTTACCATTAATAAGGAAAATATTAAGGCAATAAACACCTATCTATATGTAAACAACAAAAAGTATTGTTTTATGTAGAAACTACCTTATAGATGAATACATATCTCACATTTTTAGGTTTTCTATGGTCATGATCATCTATATCTACATCCACATCTACATCTATCTCTCTATCTATCTATCTATCTATCTATCAAGTAAATTTTTTGTTTATATCTTCTTATGAAGTCTTGGATATTACATAACAGGTTTGCTTCCAAAGCAACATATGTTTCTTATCAAATATTGTGCCTATCTACCAGACTTGGACCATTACAGTCCATCTGCAGATTCCTGAATTAAGTCAAGATGGGTTAATTTAAGGATATACTATCTCACTCTCAGTGAGACAAAGGAGGTTAAAAGGCACAGAAAGGACTTCTGTTTATTCTGTTCTACCAAAAATAAATACACAGAAATGTTTTGTGACAAATAAAACTACTTTATCATAAATGAGAATGGGAGACAGCAGTATTATGCAATGTTATACCAGAAGACATAATTTACTTGTACTTGTATAGAGAATCACTAGAAATTGGATATAATTGTAATAATGAGATGAAGAATAAACACTTTCTAACATGACTAGATGTTTCTGAAACACACTTATATCTTACAGAATTTCCTCTGCATTCCATCATATTCATATTGCTGCCTTTGTTCTAGATCATTCAGCTTTACTATGGTTCTTTTAATCTTTTTCAGAGGGATAAAGAACAATTTCCTCACCTTTACCAGATATTTCCCAAGGACACATCTCTACTACTAGCCATGGTGTCCCTAGAGATTAACTTCAGATGAAACTAGATTGGAGTGACCATTAGAGGTTATGACCATGGATTTCAATTACTTTCTGAATTGTGGGGAGAAATTAAAAGAAATATTGTTTGTTTATCAGGTCGGATTATTATCCAAAATGATAAGTGAATATTCTTTAAAGTGCATCGAATGTATTATTAACAAATCACTAAGTCAGCAGCAAAAGTTGTGAGTGTGTGTGTGTTATGGAGACAAAAATTCTAATTTGCAGTTTAACTTCATTCTGTGGAAATATAAATGTATTTGGAGAACCTGGTTAAGTGTGTCACAATTTGATATGATCACAATTACAGGAGATTTTTTTACTATACTCCTCTCCTGGAACATTCATTTTATCACATCGGGAACCTGAAATATATAGCTTTGAACAATGTATTCAAATAGTACACCCTTCAAACTACAGTAGTGAATTTTCCCTTGACAAACTATGGTGTACATATTTTAGATGTTCTTTGCCAACATGTAATTGTAAGAAGCTGAAGAATGGTCCTACTAAAACTGTATTTAAATAGTTATTCATGACACCACTTTGAATGGTCATGAGTGATATATGTTATAATTTATACAATGCTATGTATGCTGTGGCCAACACACTCCATGAGATCCCTCTGCAACAAACTGATGCATGGTCGAAGAATGCTGGGAAGGAACTGGAATTTGGCTCTTGGAAGGTAATGATTCTTATACTAAATGGCATTTATAGAGTTTGTGTTCTTTTATAGAACCACATGGTCTAAAGCCATGCAAATAAGTACTTTCTTCCACAAATAGTTCTGTATTATTGCAGAGGTGATAGATCATGTCACTGTCATAAATTATGCCACAGCTAATACTTCTATGCAAGTCAGCATTCAAATCCCAAGACATGAATTTTTGTTCAGGAATTTAAACCACACATGTGTCTCATGTAGTAAATTTCTCTCATGAAATTCTTAAACAGCAATAAGTTAAGGACTTGCTTTTTACATTCCTTAACTGTTGCTGATCAATTTACTAAATATATCCCAAATAATATCAAGTACTTTAGAATTAATTTCACGTATTAAGAATATCTATTACATTGCTAGTGATCAAATAACATTATAGTCACAAAATTGTTGATAATATATCAATACACTCTCAACATAAAATTCAGGAGAACACATTGTTAATTATAAAATTCAGCAAGAAAATTGTATTTGTAAACATAGTGGAATTTTACATCAACATGAAATTTATTTTTTGTTTAATCTAGTGAATACTTATGGTATAGTTAGAATTTTGGAAAGGATGATAATAAACTGGGAACTTTCTAAATTTTATACTTTCTCTTCTAATGTTTAAAAATAGTAGATAAGAAAAAAAAAACAAATGTGCTTTAGATGCTCTCTTTTCTGAATAACTTGTATTTTGTAAATCCTGCTGTAGACCTACTCAACAGGACTCAGAATTTAAGACAGGATACCATGTATGACTGTTGCGTCCAACTAGATCAGCAAGGAAAACACAACCACCTGTTCTTCTTAAAACAGTTTACTCATGCAGCTTCTCTCTTCAAATCCCCCAGCCTCTCTGGTTACAAGTGTTTTTTTTTTTTTTTTTTTTTTTTTCCCACTCCAGCCACAACCACACCCTCACCAATCACCACAGGTCACATCACCTCACCAGGCAGGCTTGCTCAGCCAATCAGGGATTAAGGGCGGGCCATCCACCAAATACGGGCTTGTTTACTGCCTGGCATAGATTTCTGTCCGGCTGGCCAGGGAGTCTGGAATGGCTTCCCACAATTCCCCCTTTTATATTCTTTTTGAACAAGCTCCTTGGGTGAAGATAGGGGTCTGATTTCCAGTGTGCAGAAATAGGGGCCATGTACAGGATTGACTCTTAGGCTCACAGGTTTTTACTCAGAGCAACCCTGACCTGCTCCCATGCCGTTTTTCCTGGGGGAAGGACACTAGGACACTCACCCCTCATGCAATCAGACATACCTCCCAGAGATTGTCAAACAGCTTCCAGATTAACCTCTGTGCAGTGCTTAGCCTTACAACCCTGTGGAGCGATGGCTTCATTGTTCATTCTTCATGGCAACGAGCCAAATCTGAGGTGACTGCCCTGCTTCCACTGCGGCAAAAGCTTGCACCACCATGGCAGCAGTGCGGACCTGGTCATTCTGCAACCGACACATACACCATACACACAACATGCATGCCAAAACAAGGGCCACAGCGAGGGCACCTATCCTAGCCCATTCTTTCCCGATGCCAAGCCAGGATCCACTCGGGTAGAATTCACAGTGACAATCGCTGAGAAAAGCTCATTCATCTTGCCATCAAAATTTGCAGTCCAATTTAAACACTGACAGTATTCCCCATCTGGGTTCCGCACCCATCAGGGGCAGACACATGCTCATCAACAGCAAGATCAGCTTCTTCATTTTGACAGTGTCGCACTAGCCGCTCTGGAACCCACACTGGCTCTGCGCGATTCTGTGGAAACATGCAAACAGACCCTCTCGCCCAGGCCAACACAGGATCCAGACCATTCCATGATCCTGTAAGCACATTCCTCCATTTAGCATACCCCAGTTTACTGGGGCTGGTATTATCCAATTGCAGAAAAAATAAGGTAAAAAGAGCTAAGGAGAGTCTTATCTTTGGGGTATGGCCATAGCCTATTCGCACTTTTTGTTTTATTAATAATTCTTTTAAGGTTCTATGTGCTTGTTCAATGATTCCTTGGCCTTGAGGATTATATGGCAGGCAGTGTATAACTTGTACTTCCATCTGTTGACAAAAAGACACCAGGGTTTTGGCAGTATATGCAGGGCCATTGTCTGTTTTAAGTTGTTGGGGCTTACCCCAAGCTGTCCAGGCCTCCAAACATTGCTGTATAACATAGGAGGCCTTTTCCCCTGCCATGGGAGATGCATAAACTATTCCTGAACATGTGTCAATGGATACATGAACGTATTTCAATTTGCCAAATTTTGAAAAATATGTCACATCCATCTGTCACATCTGTAGAGTGAGCAGTCCTATAGGATTCACTCCATAAGAAGGTGGGTGTTGAAACTCTAGGCAATGTCCTCAGGTAGTGACTTCATATTGAGCTTGTGCTCTAGAGATTCCAAATTTTCTCTGCAGAGTTTTAGCATTAACATGAAATTTAGAATGAAATTGTGAGGCTAACTCCATAGGGGATGCTAAAAATATGAACTCCATATGAGTACAATTATCCACAATATTATTCCCCCTACTTAAGGGTCCTGGAAGCCCACTATGGGCATGGACATGTCCATATAATGGTTGGCGTCTTTCCCACAGCAACTTTTGTAATTGTAAGGCCAATGCTTGGATGGTACTATGAGCTTTTATTTGGCCAGCCACTTCTAGGGATAAAACTAAATTAATACATATTGTGAATCTGAAATTAGATTAAAAGGGAAATCACAATCCTTAATGACCTCAATAACTATTTGTAATTCCACCATCTGCGGAGTACAGGGATAATACTGCCTGACCACAGGATCTTTCCCCTCTACCATATATACTCCACATCCGGTTTTTGATCCATTAGTAAATACGTTAACTGCATCCTTAATGGGTGTTTTTCTCAGCATTTGAGGGGAAATGACTAGATGTTCCTTTAAAAAGGTCGTTATCAGATGTTTGGAATAATGATTATCAAATGTGTCCTCATTAATACAGGCTAAAATATCCCACTCATCAATATTTGCTGTTAGGACCTTTTGCTGATACCCATCATAAGGGATTACAATAGAGCTGGGTTTTATACCAAAAAATTTTAAACAATGCTGAATTCCCAACAAGGTTAAAGAATCCTCTGTTGTAGGGTAATGATCTAATGTCCTCCCAGTGGATATTTTGGAATGGATCCATAACAATGGGCCTTCTTGCCACAATAATCCTGTGCGTTCCATCTCAGTAGGTAATATTATCAAAATGATGGGTAACCCTTCTCTACAACGCTGAAGCTGAGCTTTAATCAATTCTTCTTCCACTAGGGTAAGGGCCTTTCTAGCCTCAGGTGTTAATTCCCTTTTGGAACTTAACTCTGAGTCTCCTTCTAAAATTTGAAACAGAGGTTTTAATTTTACATTTGGGATCTTCAAATAGGGCCGAATCCAATTGATATCACCTAACAATTTCTGAAAATGATTTAAAGTATGCAAGGAATCAACCCTCAACTGTATCTTTTGAGGCCAAACGGCCATAGGGGCAATCCTTGCTCTTACATAGGACACAATTTTCAACAAATCCCTACCCCATAAGTAATGGGCAGCTCAAGCACATATGGTTGAAACATCCCATCATGCCCTTCCTTATCTTTCCAAGGGAGCATCCTGGCACTTATGTCTGGACTCTTTGCATAGCCCAGGCCTTGTAATGTTTGTTCTGACTCCTGAATTGACCATCCTTTTGGCCAGTCCTTAAACTAAAGGCAGTGAGATAAATTACCCAAATGGCTAGAAAAAAAAGTAATCCATAGACTGTCCCTATTACCCTCTTATTTTCACTACCCTCTTACTTTCACTTTCTCATCTCCAGAGCCTGAGAGCCTCATCATCTCTTACCAAGAGCCTTATTGTCTCTTACCGAGAGCCTAATTTGTCTTACCCAGAGCCTTATTGTCTCTTTACCGAGAGCCTAATTGTCTCTTTACCGAGGGCCTTATTGTCTCTTTACCGAGAGCCTAATTGTCTCTTACCATACTCATCCTGTCAACAGACCCTGACTGCAGAAAGTTCTGAACCTCTTCGGTGGGGGAGTCAGTTCCCGGGTTTCGGCACCACTTGTTGCACCCAGCTTGACCAGCAAGGAAAATGCAACCACTGGTTTTTCTTAAAGCAGTTTAATCAGGCAGCTTCTCTCTTCAAACCCCCCAGCCTCTCTGGTTACAAGTGTTTTTTCCCACTCCAGCCACAACCACGCCCCCACCAATCACCACAGGTCACATCACCTCATCAGGCAGGCTTGCTCAGCCAATCAGGGATTAAGGGTGGGCCATCCACCAAATATGGGCTTGTTTACTGCCTGGCATAGATTTCCGTCCGGCTGGCAAGGGAGTCCGGTATGGCTTCCCACATATGACCTTTCTTTATCATGGATTTTCTAAGAGAACATGGACTTCGAATGTAAATAGGAAGAAATTCAGGTCATTTTCCAAGTGATCAACAGCTATACATGTCTAGGGAATTGAAGGAATGAGCCACAGATATAGGTCAGGTAATTTAGTCTTAATTCTAATTCTTCACATAGAGTACAGTTACCTAAAATATCCTCTTCTTTTGTTTTGCTCTGGACTAAATATTTGATATTTCTTCATTTATTCACTTATTTCACACTGCCCTAGATATCCTCTATTTCTTACTCTTACACTCTTTTTTGATGTATCTTTTTTATTAGATATTTTCTTATTTACATTTTAAATGTTATCCCCTTTCCTGGTTTCCCCTCTGAAAAAAACCCATTATCCTTTTCCTAGGACCTATGCTCACCAACCTACCCACTCCTGATTCCTGGCCCTGACATTCCCCCATATACTGGGGCATAGAACCTTAGTAGTACCAAGGGCTTCTCTTCCCATTGATGGGCAACTAATCCATCCTCTGCTATATATGCAGCTAGAGACATGAGTCCCACCATGTGTTTTCTTTGGTAGTTTAGTCCCAGGGAGCTCTGGCGGTACTAGTTAGTTCTTTTTTCTTTTCTTTTTTTTTTAATCCTAAGGGGATTAAAAACCCTTCAGCTTCTTGGGTACTTTTTCTAACTCCCTCATTGGGGACCAAGTACTCCATTGTGTAAATGTACCACATATTCTCTATCCATTCCTCTGTTGAGGGACATCTGGGTTCTTTCCATCTTCTAGCTATTATGAATAAGGCTGCTATGAACATAGTGGAGCATGTGTCCTCATGACCTATTGCAACATTTTTTGGGTATATGCACATGAGTGGTATTGCTGAATCTTGGGTAGTACTATGCCCAATATTCTGTTGAACTGCCAAACTGATTTCCAGAGTTGTACCAGCTCACAGTTCAACCAGTAATGGATGAGTTTTCCTCTTTCTTCACATCCTTGCCAGCTTCTGCTGTCACCTGAGATTTTGATCATAGCCATTCTGACTTGTGTGAGGTGAAATCTTAGGATTATTTTGATTTGCATTTCCCTTATGAGTAAGGATGTTGAACCTATTTAGGTGCCTCTCAGCCATCCCCTATTCCTGAGTTGAGAGTTATTTGTTTAGCACTGTATCCCATTTTTCATAGGGTTATTCATTTTTCTGGAATATAATTTCTTGAGTTTTTTGTATATATAGGATATTAGGCTCTATCAGATTTAGGATTGGTAAAGATCTTTTCCCAATCTGCTGGTTGCTATTTTGTCTTATTGACAGTGTCCTTTGTTTTTAAAAATGTTTGCAATTTTATGAGGTCCCATTTGTCAATTCTTGATCATATAGCACAAGCCATTATTGTTCTGATTAGGAATTTTTCCCCTGTACCCATATCTTCAAGGCACTTCCCAACATTCTCCTCTATAAGTTTCAGTGTCTCTAGTTTATTTGGAATTCCTTTTTCAACTTAGACTTGAACTTTGTACAAGGAGATAAAAATGGATCAATTTGAAATCATCTACATGCTAACTGCCAGTTGAACCAACACCAGTTGTTGAAAATGCTGTCTTTTTTCCACTTACTGGTTTTAGCTCCTTTGCCAAAGATCAAGTGAACATAGGTGGGTGGGTTTACTTCTGGGGTCAATTCTATTCCATTGATCTACCTGTATGACACTGTACCAGTGCCATGCAGCTTTTATCACAAATGTGATGTAGTGCAGGTTGAGGTCAGGGGTTTTGATTCCACCAGAGGCTCTTTTAGTGTTGAGAATAGCCTTTGATGTTTCTTAAAATATAAATCATAATATATTCAAATATTTAATCTGTAAAAACAAAACAGTAAAATTTAATACCATACATACATGTTAAATGAGGACTTTCAGTGGATATCTGTTGTGTGAAACAGTGTTAATTAAGATATTGTCTTATTTTGATAGTGCATCTTATTCTTCACAAATTCTTCCCTCAGTATGTAGTATGACTTGCATACCAGGACTCAGAAAATCCTCTCAGGAAGCAAAAGCTCTCTACTATTTTGTTTGCAATACCTGTCCAGAAAATGAAATTACCAACATGATAAGTAAGGTTGTTTTTTGTTTTTTGTTTTTTTTTTTCATCAAGACAGTCACATTCACATTGATTTAATTCTCCCATATTTACATACTTCTCCAAAGACCTTTGTGGAAAGGAAAAGATATATCATGTTAAGTAGTAAAAAGCATCAGAAATATTGTTAATCAAAATAATAAACTCTCTTACACTTGAACTATATTTTGTCTCATTATTCTAAAATCCCAGAACATAATATTTTTACTGAATATTTCTTCTGAGTACTAATGATTACTACATTATGACATGTTTTTGCTTTTCAATATTATTAAATATGTGAACACTATGACTTTTTCAATACTTTACCTTTTATTCACTTTGTATTCTAATCACAGTCCCCATCCCTCACTTCTGCCAGTCCCATACTTACAAATTCATCCCCCTAATATATTCTCCCCTTCCCATCAAAGAATGACAGCATCTCCTTGGATACTTCTCCACTCTGGTTCATCTGTTTCCATCAGGACTAGCACTGAGTCCCAATGAGTCAGCAAAAGTAGGGGGAAAATATCCAGTGGAAGGGTACATAATTGGAGATTGAAGCCATTCCAATTGTGAAAGGACCTACATGAATACCAAGGTATACATTTTCTATATATGTGTAGAGAGCATAATTCCATCCTCAGCATGCTCCCAATTTGGTGGTCTAGTATTTATGAGTCCTTAGAGGCCCAGGTTATTTGACTCTGTAGGTGTTCTTGTAGTGTCCTTGAAACTTCTATCTCACCTACTTCTATTAAGAACTTTCTAAAATTCTCTCTAAAGTCATCCTGATATTTGGCTCTGGGTGTCTGCTTCTATTACTATCTGCTGCTGTAAGAAGCCTCTCAGTAGGTAGTTATGCTATGTTCCTGTTTGAAAGCACAACAAAATAGTATTAATAGTGGCAGGCTTTGGCTCCATCACAGAACTTGGGAAAGACATTGGTTTTGAAATTCACAGACACTGCTCCATCTTTATTCCTGCACATAAGCATGACAAATATTTGATTAAAGGTTCCCTGGGTGGATTTATGTCCCCTTCCTTCCTCTAGATGTTGTGCTTGTATATAGGTAATTGAGTTTCTATAACCTAAGTTTCTATACCCTATTTTGCTTAGAATCTCAGCTAGAGTCATCATTGTATATTCCCTATATACTCATACTTTCCAGGCCTCCAGCTAGTCCCACAGCAGCCCCTCATCAATTTTTATTCTCACTCAAAGACCTCTCTGACCCTTTCCCCCATACTTTCTCACCATCTCTCTTCCCCCTACTCCATCTCCTACACAGTTCTTTTTCTCAAGTGACTTCCTAAGGCTACTCATTTGCACCTCCTGTATAATATTTGTACATCCTCATTTGGAACTGCCTTATTACCTAGTTTCTTTGGGTCAGTGGATTATAGCATGTTTATGCTGAAATTTATGGATAATGTCTACTTATAAATAATTACATTATATATATATATATATATATATATATATATATATATATATCTTTTGACCCAGGTCTATCTCTCTGAGGATGATATACTCAAATTCTGTGCATTTGCTTGTATATGCTCTCTCTCTCTCTATATATATATATATATATATATATATATATAGCTAGCTAGCTGAATAATATTCAATTGTATAGGTATGACCTATTTTCCTTATTATTTCTTCAGTTGAGGGAAATCTAGTTTGTTTTTAGTTTCTTGGTAGTATGAATAAAGCTGAGATGAAAATAGTTGAACAAGTCTCTCTGTAGAAGACTGGGGCATCTTTTGGGTATATTCCCACGAGATATATAGCTGGGTCATGAGGTAGAACTATTACTAGATTTCTGAGAAAACATCAAATTTATTTCCTAAGTTGTTATATAAGTTTTCAGTGCAACCAATAATGCTGGAATATTTTCTCTTGATATATGCCCTTGACAACATGTGCCATCACTTGAGAGGTTTTTTTGTTTGTTTTTTGTTTGTTTCTGATGCTGACAGATGTAAGATGGACCAGGCTCAGTCTCCCTCTCTCAATCCATAGGAATTAGGGGTTTGGCAGGTGGGCATGGAGTTGGCAAGAAAAGGGTGATAAATGGACACAGACACAAGGGAGTCCTGAATCTGAATGTAATGTTTTCCAAGCAATCACCAGGCTTGAAATTGTATCCGATAAACACAGGAGCCAGGTGAATGCTCTGATACAATGGTAGTCTATTGTTAAACCCACCACCAGGGGTCCTTTAGTAAATACATGATTATGCTATTCCTCTAGGCCTAGTGAAAAAACCTGCACAAGGGGATTTCCATTCTACTAACCCTTTCATGAATACAACCTACCTATTTCCTAGGCCATTCCTTATTCCTGTGTTTGGGTGTGACTCGGCTATTGTCCTAAGTAATTACTCTGCAGACTATCCCTGTGCTTTTCTAGCTCTATTCAAATAAACTGTAATGTCTAGTTAGTCTCACTGTTTCTAATAGAAGTGAATTTGAATGTTACTGAATAGATAACATTCTTACTGAATTCCAAGCTCAGGGTAGTTTTCAAGAACTGCCCTGGTCATTGGAACATTGGAGAAGGCTTAGCTATATGTCAAAATCAATCCTAAAAGGCATTTATAATAAAACAATAGTGAAAGAGAACACATGGATCCATACACCAGACTAACACGGGGACAGGGTTTGAGTATACGGACTATGGGAATGCCAAGATTCCAGGAGGCTAATTTTCTGTGAAACTGTGCCTCAGGATTGCTTCCAGGTTTCTAAGCAGGTGATGTGAGTCACTACTAGAGTGGATGTAACATTCTCCCCCTTTATTTTATTATTTTTCAGCCAAAGTTCCAGAATTTCCCACTTCATCATAGCTACAAAATTCAGAAGTCTAAAGATGAGTGGAAACACAATGATTACTAATAAAATAATGCCAATAATAACAGCAAGCAGGATTATATATTGAACCTAAATCCAAGGGATTCAATGCACTTAGGTTATTTTTTAAATCTCTATCCAATTCATCAATGTTCCAAGTATTCAAATGGCTTCTGTTAATATCTGAAATTTCTGCCTTTCTAGCCTTAATATTTGTTATATCCTGTTCTATTGCTAAAACTGCTTCTTCTAAAGCATTAACCTTTGCCTCCAATTTTTATCTATAATATGCAGCTCTGACAAAGCTATGGAAATATTCCTATGAATATCATTAACAAAATGAGCAATATGTAGCTGCTGAACTTAAGCTGTGGTAGATAATGCAAAAGATGTTAAAACTGCAATTAAAACAGTAATTCCTAAAATCAGAGCTATAACAAATATCTTTGGTCTAATTAGCTCATTTAACCTTTTCAAAATTTGCATTCCTGAATATTTAAACCGAAGATCATTTCCTAACTCTATAGGCAGCAAAACATAAGCAGATCTCTTTAACAAAATCATAACAGCAGATCCCTTATCTAAATTAGGATCTACACAATTAGTTAATTCATAAGAATTACAATGAAATTGAAAAGACTTGTCAAGATTGGTGATCTTAACTCTGTCAAAATTATCTAACAATATAGCATACAGGTAAGGAAAACAAGGTTTTACTATTATAGGGGAGTTGGCCTGAACTTTGGGTTTCTTTAAAAAAAAAATCAATTAGAAGCAGCAAAGTCTAAATAAATCTGATTGAAGAGCAGTAGTATTCTTGCTTGTTCTCTCTATCAGTCCTTCTGCCTCACAAGTCAGTTTCTTTCGTTGTTTTTAAGTCAGCACCAGGTTGGTTCTCCTTGATGCAGCCCAAGGCTGAGATAGGGAGAGTCTCTTCATTTTGCTTGAAAGTGTCTGCACTCCCTTCTTCCTCCTTCTCTGTGTGCCTGATAAGTGTGGTTTTCTCTATGCTTGGTGTCTTTTTCATAGACAAGTTTCTACAATGAACTATGAGGGATAGGCCTATATGTGTGTATAAGTTCAAGAATTTCAAACCTAGTTAGAGATCATAATCATTTAGTAAAATGTTGATTGTAGGTACTTTTCTAAGAAAGGAAGTGGTATAGTTTAATGTCCAAAGAACCAATTGTAACCACATGTGGGACAAACTTATTGCTGATAATTAGACCATAAGATACATGGACATGGCTCCTTTTAGTTCATTATTTGCATAACATCCAAAATTATGAAGGACAAAAGTCTTCTTCCAAATTAACCAAACCAAGTTATGTTATTGTAGAAAGGTGAATATTACGGTAGAGTACATGCATTTTTAAAAAAAAATATTATATATATATCTCGAATACATAAGATAAAAATTGATAGGCATTATTAAAAATAGATAGCATAAAAGTAATTATCATTGGTATCTAGGATCACATCTTTTGCAGCTTCCACATTTATATTCCCAAATAACACCCACAATATGAAAGTCTATTTTAGTTATGGTTTTCCAATGCATTAATTTAGTATATGTTGTGATAAATACAGAACAATTAAATTTGAGAATATGTATCTTTCTATAGTAAACATGTATCAGTGTTTGAAGTGTTCAGAGGACCACTATACCAACAGATATCAAACACACTTCCTCTAAAAAGTTCTGCCCTTCTTTGCTTATGAAGACCCCTGAGTCATGGCACTTACTGACTTGTCCCTGTGCTTCTCTGCTCTTACAACTGTTGTATGTGTTTCTTGAAATACAGAGACAATTCCATAGTCAAGGTCAATAGTGAAACTCTCAGTTATGTCCTACTCATCTCCACCATATTTGTTTTATATATTTCTTGCTGTACATTGGTCATCATATCATGAACAGATTATCCTGTAGCAGACAACATTTTCCATTTTGCTCACTATGGCTTCATCTACTGTGTTTACAAAGACAGTTACTTTAGTACTGGCATTCAAGATCATTTTTGTCAGGAAGAAAGATTGGGGGCTGCTTTTGTCAGGTAAGACAAACTACATCATTCTCATATGTTCCTTGATCCAAATGACACTTTGTGGAATCTCACTGGGATTTTCTCCTCCATTTGTTCATGTTGATGTATACATGGTACATGACCACATCATCTTTTTTTGCAGCAATGGTTTACTGTTGGCCTTCTACTATGTCCTAGGATACATGGGCTCTGTTGCAGCATTCAATTTTACTGTAGCTTTTCTGGCCATGAATTTGTCTGATACATACAGTGAAAGTAAGCGCCTGACATTAAGCATGCTGACATTCTGCAGTGTCTGGATCAATATTCTTCCTAACCACCACTGAAACAAGGGCAAGGGTATGATTGCTATGGAGGTCTTCTGTATCTTGGACTCTAGTGAAAGACTACTTCTTTGTGTCTTTGCCTCAAAGCACTACATTATTTTATTAAGACCACAGAAAATTTCTTTTTACAAGTTCATGAAACCACAATCTAAAACTTAAAATCTCAATCAAATTTAACCACTCATATAGCTTACCAAATACATCTGTATCACCACAAAGTTGGACTCTACTACTCAAATATTATGTCAAAATTTGAAAAGTCTCCCGTTTAAAAAGTGTAGAATACAATCGGAGTAATAAATTAAAACTTATGGCCTTACTTCAATCTACTGGATCAAACTATTTATTCTCTCTCTCTCTCTCTCTCTCTCTCTCTCTCTCTCTCTCTCTCTCTCTCTCTCACACACACACACACACACACACACACACACACACATATATATATATATATATTATATATATAAATGCTGGATAGGTCTTATTATTTAATTGCATGATATTGGGAAATTGGATTTTTGAATTTAAAATTATTTCATTTGATATCCATTTTCAGTACAATTTTTAAAATATCAGTACTTTCTAGAACAAATATTGCTACATGGATGATGTATATAAATTAGCATTAATAGGAGTACCCCTTGTGAAGGGCTGCTGAAAAATTTACAAAGATTAATTAAATGATTTTATATGTGTAATGATGTCACAGTACTTAGGATGATTAAAATTATGGTGTTTAATATTAATAATTTGGTATCAGTTTAAATATAAGATTGCTCATAAGGAAGGGCTTTTAGGGTTTATATTGTAATGCTGTTGAAAACCTCATGGTTGAGGATGTATAATATCCACAACAATATGGATCTTTTTGTTGCTAAGTGGTCATATTATTAAATACTTTTCTAAATACTTAGGATTATCATCCAAGACATAGACTTGAGTCAAAGAAAATAAAAAATGCTTATTTATATCTTATTTGTATTACATACAACGTCAATTCTGAAATGTTTAATGGTTTAATGTGTGGAAAATAAAATACAGGGTAGACCAAATGAAATTAAAGAGCTAAGCAAATACCCTCATCATCAAGCCTTGGAAAATAGCATAGCATTGAAAGGAGAAGAAATTAAGAACCATTTACTAAGAAATTGGGTGAAATGCTACATTTGAAATATGATGTTGCTGTTGTAGATCTAATTATAAAACAAAATAACAATATAATCAAAAAGAATAAACCCTATGATACATTCAGGCAACATTATTGGATCCACCCCACACATATATTATAAGCCCTAGGCTGTACTTTGTGCCTGTGGTAGGGAAACTCATTCTATATTGAAGATTTAGCATATGTTAAGATCTGTACTCTCTAGTAAAAGTCCTTAAACCTATATACAATTTGGTATCACAGCAAGTACCTACTCAGTCAATAAAAGCTAAAGCCAAATATTTGGGTGAATATTGTGATGAAATGAGGTGAAAGTTGTATTTATTTCCAGAATTGATATGATTGGGTTGCATTCATTAATATATATTAAAGGAACAAAAGAAAGCAATTAAAGATATTTTCTAGGCTATTATACAAATGTCATCTATATTTTGAAGCTTACTTCCCAGTATAAATATATAGGACCATGAAGATTTCATGAAATTTTGTGCTAAAATACTCGGGTGATATAGGAATATCTTACTATATTTATTCATTTTATATCACAATCACACTCCTGTTCATCTCCTTGTAGATTAACCATTACAAACTTACTACTCCCATTTGATGCTCATGCCACAGAGAAGGATAACCCATCCCCTTGCTTACTGCTCCATACAGTGTGACTTAGTACATTCCCTAAAAATGACAACCAACCAAACAGTCCAGGATGTGTAAAGGGGTTTCAAAGCAGGGAATAAAAACTGAGACAAATCTGTTCCACTTTTTATGGGACCCATATGAAGACCAAGAATCACACTTACTAAAAGTTTGTAAAGGATCTAGGTATAGTTCATACATGTTGTCTTCTTAGTTCCAGAGTAGTTGACTTTTTAGTTCTTGTAAAACTTGCTTACTTCTCTTCCCCACTCATTTCATTCCCAAGATCAGCCTGATGTTTGACAGTTGTTCTATGCACCTGCCTCTATTCTCTGCAGGATGAAGCTTCTCAGAACATCATTTATAGTCCTCATTGCAGGCTCTCTTAAATGTAATGGGTCTTAGTCTGGAGTGGTCATTGCTTGTCTGCTACCTCAAAGACTGCTCCACACATTACATCTTGCAATAGAAAATTTGGGGTTGATGGCTTTTTTGGATGTATTTTTATTCTTTTCTTGTCTTAATGTCCTGCTCAGATATAGATTCTGGTTGCCTCACTTTCTCTATTGTATTCTGGTAATAGTCTCAGCTAGGGTCACCACCATGGACTCCATTTATCCACCACAGTCAGCTCCAGGCTTCCAGGAAGTCACTAGTGATGTTTCCACACTAATTCAATTCTAAAAGTCTGACAATATTAAAAATCTACTATTTGATGTAAAAGGAGATATCCTACTTATTATTTCATATGAACTAAGAATGGATTTTATTAAGTGGGCAAAAGAATCATTGCTTAATGGACGAAAAATTAGGTAGAAATTTAATATTATTTTTGAAGAAAGTGTAAGTTCAAGAATTACTGTGTGGAGTATGAAACTGAATAATTTACAAATCTCTAGACATCAACTATTCTATAAGTTTATTAAGACATTCTCATAGAAAATATATGTTTGGTTTATAGATTATTCCATGGGTACAGTAAATGCATAATCCACATTTTAAAAATAGGTTTAAAATATTATAATAATTCATGATTTAAGAAGTCTACACCAGTAAAGAAAGTCATTGGACTCTTTAATGGAAATTGTGACAGGAATAATTCTCAGTGAAATTGCAGACATGGTCATATCCAGTTGGAGAATGTATCTTTAGGAAAACACATTAATCAATGTATGCCTATATTATAAGAAAGACCTATCTATTTATTTTTGCAACTTTATGGCGTAGAATGATGTTAAGGATCTGATATGGAGTTAAGTTTCCAAATCCTTTCATACAATCTTGAGGATGTTCAATTATAAAAGTCTTCTTGGGTACATGCAACATACATATATATATATATTAACTCCTGATAGGGAACTCCAAAAATGTCCAATATTGTGAACCAGTATGTTTTATTGTTTTTGCTCACCACAATATTAGTGAGCAGTTACTTACAGAATCAGAAAACACTCACACCATAACAACCCAACATGAAAATAACCACACAAAAATGGGAATGTAATACATTGCACAACCTTCAGTGCACTTAAAAGTTTAGAGACAGCATGTAATTTCCAAAGAACTCTGGTCTAAACTTCTTCCAGGAAGATTTGTGTGTTTCTCCTTCCAGGAAAGTGGTATGAATTCAGAATCTTCACTTCTTTTCTTCACTAAACAGTTTTCACTATCTTTACCAATTGCTATGAGTTGAACCTAGCAATAACACTGAAGTATGGATTGAAACATATTCACTAACAAGACAGTTTCACTCACATATCACATCTTCTTAGAAGAACCACAGAAATAGCTTCTCTAGCCAAAATCTCTTCTTCTTCCTTACTGCACCAGGATTTAACTCCCTTTTGTGGAGGGGGCATTGAATGCAACCGGAAGATACTTGGTCTTATCCGTGACACCTGAGTCAAGATTGTATAGGCATATGTAACATGCCTGTTATGAGGGTTGTTTAGTATGTAGTGTTTTAGGCCAAGCAAAAATGTTGGTGACAGTTCACCAACAGATTTTATTTCCTTCCCTCCCTGACAATGTAAAAAAAAGTCAACATGCTAGGAATTTTCAGACTAGTCCTATATTTCCCTGCCACTGTTGTTGAATGACCTTCATGAAGACAAAACTAAACTTCTGCTACATATGTGGGCATGGGGTATAGGACCCAAGTTTCTTAAATTAATTATGTAATCCAAGAGAGCTCTTAAAACATATCTCGTATGTTTCTATTTATTTGCATATGATAATTAACAGAGAGAAATGATTGAACTAAGGGGTGATAATGAAAAACTACAAAATATTCTATTCTGAGAATACCATAGTTAATACATGTTCTTCAGGCCACAGGAATTACTGCAGTAATCTGAGCAGGATAAATGTAAGTTACAGAGGTGGAGGATGTCTAGAATAAAACTTACCCTTAGACACACCAGGGCAGGTATAAAATCCCAAGGACTATATCAGGAAACACAAAGCCTTATAAATCTAAGAAAGATCACATCCAAATGTGAAGCTGATAGCAGCATACACAATTCCATCATTGGTATTAATTAATGGAAATTTTAGAAAAAGAAAATCTGTCCCTAGGAAAAGAAATACAGATTTTTTTTATTATTTAGTAAATTCCACACCGTAATAACATGACTATCTTTCATTGAATAAGATGAGCACTTATCCTAAACACTCTTTCCAGCAAAAAGTAGACAGTATAGAGGTAAAAAGTAAAGTACACAATGTTCTGTGCATGATAAATGTAAGAATAGAAAGAATTAGGTAAGAATATTATTATATATCAACAAATAGTGGAAAAATAAAACTATTAAAGAACTACATAGAAAAACATTAAGGTTTTTTTTTTTTTTTTTTTTTTTTTTAAGTATGACAGTAAGGCCAATGAAATATATAGCAACCAGAAAAAAAAAAAGCAAATGAATTCCAAAACTGGTATTTTTTAAGAACTCTTTTCTAACAAATAATAAAAGAAAAAAACCAACAAAACCAAACCAACCAACCAAACAAACAAACAAACAAAAAAACAACGATCGATAGGTTATATGCCCAGCCACATACACTGAGTTTTTTAATTGTCTTTAATAGGGAGATTTTTTCACTCCTTTCAAGTATAATTTTTTCCATCCTATTGCTTATATATACCCTTCACAAAATCTTCCATCAAGGAAACTACCACAGAAAAGGAATACATAAAAATGTTTATAAGGAACTTTAAATGGTAATTCAAACTGACTATATTCTAGTGCTCATGTACATTGTAATGATGAATCATTATGCAAATTGCTCTTACATTATAATAGACTGGAAATCTTATCCAATATAACAATAAAGGTTAAAAAATTTGAGATTATTTAAGAATGATATTCTGTGCACTCAACTTGTTGTTTAACCTTCCTAAAGAAAAATGAAAGTAAAATTTTGCTAGCCTTCTTTCCTACAAAATCAGTGTTTACGAACTAAGATTCTGAAAAGTTTATATTGAAATTACTTATTCTTCTGTAACACTAACACAAAAGTAATTTGGTTCATAGTTAAGAATTAAGAAAGAGGAAAACACTGAAAAAGAAACCTTATAAAATTAATATCTACATGTGCTGGTGACACATGCAGGTATTGCATGATATTGTTAAGTTGTTTATTACTGAGTTCAATTGGAATCATTGGAATAATATCTAGTAAAGCTCATTTGGAATACCTGATGAAATCTGACTTAACTATTTCAAATGGTCATCAGAATACTGATTTAATGAACTAGACTTGTTAGAAAATTCGCCCAAGAGGAATCATGCCTGATGTTCATGTCTACTGACATAGATGGAATCATAAGGGAAATGGATGAAACGATAACGATGAAGAAACTTATTAACCCGTATTTGT